>NC_045804.1:42492347-42795378 GCF_009873245.2 Balaenoptera musculus | reverse complement strand
GACCTGAGATGTATCTCTGATTATATGGGTTATAACCAGGGGGCTCAGGGTCACACGGTTTATGACATGATCACTCCAGTGCAACTGGATCTAGGGACAGCAGTCCCCCAGAAGAGAGAGTGCGTGGGCAGACATCCTAGAATGTCTTTTGATACATCCTCCCCACTCTGGGGCGCAGTGGCCCAGTCATCACATTGGGTTCCTATGCTGCTACCCGAGTGCCCTTGCTGTCAGTGAAACCCAGGACAAAGTACTCCCATGGGTGTCCCTCCCCAAGCATCTAGCTGATCCGGAGTCACCATCCTCCCCCTCTTCCTCACCTTTCCTCTAATTGTCTCAGTCCAGAGTTAGAGAAGTGCTTCTCACACCCTAATGGGCATACCCGTGAACTGGGGATTAAAATGCATATTCTTATTCAGTCAGTCTGGGGTGGGACCTGAGATTTTGCATTTCGAACAAGCTTCCAGGGAGCACCGATGCTTCTGCTCCCAGGACCTCACTTGAAATAGCAAGGTGTCGTAGAACTCAGCCTGTTTCCAGCTCTTTAGTTCTTACTGGGTTTTGTTCTTAATTTGTTGTTTGAAAGGCCCCAGCCCTGGTTCAGTAGGAGAGCATCACACTGAAAAGGCAAATTATGTGACAGCTAGGGCCTGATGGTCAAAAGACTTGAAATAAATCATCTTTTAGGTGTAAGGTGGTGGAAGAAATTATATTTCTTAGAATTCTAGAAGAACTCCTCCTCAAGAGATAAGCTGAGTGCAGAAGATCGCACCATGATCCCTGGGGAAGCTCTGATTAGAGTCACCCCTGACATTTGCAGGCCCTGGGACTAATGCACTCACAGAGGCCCACACACGCTATGCCTAAATGTTAAAAATCATAGATCAGTTGAACACACTGCTAAATAAAATGTGTTCCACTCTCCAGTCTTGACAACTGTATCTTTGAAATGGCAATATTTAAAAATACATGTAAAGCTATAGTTTTGTTTTTTTTTTGTTTTTTTTTTTTTTTTTAAAGAAATTCACGTTCTTTTATTTATTTATTTATAACTGTGTTGAGTCTTCGTTTCTGTGTGAGGGCTTTCTCTAGTTGCGGCAAGTGGGGACCACTCTTCATCGCGGTGCGCGGGCCTCTCACCATCGCGGCCTCTCTTGTTGCGGAGCACAGGCTCCAGACGCGCAGGCTCAGTAATTGTGGCTCACGGGCCCAGTTGCTCCGTGGCATGTGGGATCTTCCCAGACCAGGGCTCGAACCCGTGTCCCCTGCATTGGCAGGCAGATTCTCAACCACTGCGCCACCAGGGAAGCCCAAAGCTATAGTTTTATATGCCCAAATCAGTAAATTATCAAAGTTGACCAAGAATAACTGTTGGAACTCTTGTCTTGCTGTTCAGTTGATGGGTCAGGGATGTTTGGGAGAGTAATAAAATAAAGCAAGCATACTTTGTAAGTTATTCTATATTTATTTCATGAAATTTATTTTTTGTACTTTGTACCTTCATTTCAGCAAAATTATAACAAAATTGTGATAGTCAACATTTTTCACATAGTTGTGTTCTGTTGACAGTAATGACCTAAAGGATTAAAAAAATGTGTTCTTATTGTATCCAAAGTGTAAAAAATTAGAATATAGTTTATCAAAATATAAATTAAGGGGAATTCCCTGGCAGTCCAGTGGTTAGGGCTCTGTGTGCTTCCACTGCAGGGGGCACTGGTTCAATCCCTGGTCAGGGAATTGAGATCTCACATGCTGTGTGGCGTGGCCAAAAATAAAAAATAAAAATAAAATAAATAGATAAAGTATAAAATCAAAATAATTACTTTTCATAAACTTTCAAAGTACTTATTTTACTTCTTATTTATTTATTTATTTATTTTTGGCTGCGTTGGGTCTTCATTGAGGTGTGTGGGCTTCTCATTGCGGTGGCTTCTCTTGTTGCAGAGTGTGGGCTCTAGGCACACGGGCTTCAGTAGTTGTGGCATGTGGGCTCAGTAGTCGTGGCATATGGGCTCAGTTGCTCCACGGCATGTGGGATCTTCCTGGACCAGGGCTCGAACCCATGTCCCGGGCACTGGCAGGTGGATTCTTAACCACTGCGCCACCAGGGAAGTCCCTTATTTTACTTCTAAAATACTTAATGTTAGCTATTAGAATTAAAAGGCAATACAATTATATTTAATAAATATTAAAATTTTAAATGGAAATTACTTACATAAAGCCAAAATGTGTATTGGGTTTTGAAAATTTAGTTAAATCTTGTTAACTATTTTTATTTTTTAAATGAAGGGGGTCAATAGGTAAAATGAAAAAAAATCCAAACAGATGGAACTTTTCCAAGTTCAAAATACCAACGTGGTGCAAAGCCATCCCCAGGTCGATGTTCTGGCTGCAGTGCATCCCATCTAAAACGTGCCTGCTATTTCTTCCTCTCCTTAGATTATTTTGCTTATTAGAGTCTGGTGTTCCCAGGGAATCTAAGGGCTGGTGGGAACAAAAGCAAACAAGATGCCTTTGCAAACATTCCCTGTTCTTTTGACCTTCGAGGGACCCGCTAGGAAATGGAAAGGCTTGCTCGGCTTCCTGAGAAAACTGTAGCAAAAGGAATTTTCAACTGGGTATTATTTTTGGGAACTGTTCAGATTTCTCTAAACCCATTTTTTTTTCCCCCTAACAGAACAGGATTAAAGAAATCCAAAGATTATCTTGAAAATAGAGGCAATGCTACCCTGTCTCCCTGTGTGCTATAGCAGTTAAGTTTTGATAGTATGTTTATTTGAGTAGGCCCTTTCTCCAGACATGGTCAAAACTCAAAATGTTCTGAGTATCTGAGTTAAACTTAAAGAGCTTTTCTATGAATTAGAGAAAAAAAAGAAAGAAATTATTAGTACTTTTGGATAAGATGGTGACTTTGAAGGCTAACATCTAATTCCATACCACCTTGCAACCCCAGTTCCTGAAAGAAAGGAATAAAACACAAGTAAAAGAGCACCAGTACCAGAGCTAGAAAAGGATATCACTGAAGAATTTTGGACTACAGCAGATAGTCTGCATTGAAGGAAAAACACCTTGACCTTGACTCTTTTTCCCTTCAGGAAGCAGAGTCCTGCAATAATTGGAGATCCTGGATCCCACTGACTCTCCTAATAAGAAGGAACAGAAAATGAAAGGTAAAAATTGGCCTATGTCATCACTCCACTTGCAATCTCTTTTACCTTTAAAAAACAGTTGTGTGTGAGGCCCAAGGTTACAAGTGACTACCTCATAAAGAAGGTGGAGGGAGTGCCTTCCTGAGTTGGTGGCCACAACAATAGGCTAGATTCTACCTGGGGCCTGGGGCCCCCACGCTAGTCACACACCCATCAGAGAAAGCTGGCAGAGGTGCATCATCAAACACCTAGAATCAAAATCTCTGCCCATCAGTTTATAGCCCTGGAGCCCTTCCTTCTACCCTTAGGCTGAGGATCAAAGAGGCTTTCAAATTAAGAAGAGCCTCAAAGCTGCATCTGGGAGAGGTGGGGAGGAGGGGGGAGATAGTGATGGGATCCCAAGGGAATCACTTTACTCATTTCAGGGCCTTATAGGACGTTTAGATAAATCTCTCAATTTTCAAAGGTCAAAAGGTAGAAAAAAACCAACATGGGAACCATGAAAACCTCTTGTGTCATAAAGGGAAGGGAACATAGCACTCGTGAGAAAAACCACGCTGTTGAGTAAGGTGAAGTGTAGTATGCTGAGGAGAACGAAATATTCCTTTATGCGCTGAATACATAATTTCTCACAGGGAGTGAAATGTCTTTGCTCAAGAACATATCTCGCAGAGCATGACTGGCTTTGAAGAGGAAGCCTTCTAGGCAAAGCCAAGATGGCTGGTGAACAAGAAGATGGAGAGAGAAGAAAATGAACCTGAATTGGGAGGGGTTGGAGCAGATCAGAAGGGGCATGATGTGGGGAGAGTCTGAGGAGAAGGGCTAGAAGTTCAACAAGTTGAGGAGAAAGTAGGCCCTGAGCAGAGAAGAGAAATCTGGAGTAAAGTTTAGAAGACAACCCCATTTATGTCCAAATGTTGCTGTCTGGAGCATCCTGACCCAGTAAGAAATGGGCATCTCTCTTAGCAAAAGAAAACTCTAAACTTGTCTCCCCAGAACTGTGTAGTCCAAGATGGTAGCCGCTAACCACACGTGGCTATTTACATTTAAATTAAGTAAAATTTAATAAAATTAAAAATTCAATGCCTCAGTCACACCAGCCACATTTCAAGGACTCAATAGCCAGACATGGCTAGTGGCTTCCATATCGATGGTTTAGATATGGAACATTTCCAGCATCACAGAAAATTCTACTGGGATAGCCGTGGTCTAGAAAATCCCTTATGCTCTCCCACCTATTAGAAATTAAAACAAAGGAAGCTAATTCTTTGGGTAACTATGTTAGCCAGTGCAGAGATTATAAACATTCCTCTTCCTGGCGGGACACAGGGAAATTCCTTTGCCTTAAACTTTCTGTACTTAGTTGACTTTGGATGTTTAGGGGTTTTTATCAGAACTTGTTTTAGGAAGGAAGACTAGAATTTTTTTTTTTTTAATCTTCTATCTGACTAAGTCAGAGAGAATTCTTTGCCAAGATTCTTTGCTACTTCCTTTTCTTTTCTTTTTTTTTTTTTTTTTTGGACGTGCTGCGTTGTGAGGCATGCAGGATCTTAGTTCCCCTGACCAGGGGTTGTACGCGCATCCGCTGCAGTGGAAGCGCGGAGTCTTAACCACTGGACTGCCAGGGAAGTCCCCAATACTTCCGATTTTTAATCCAGTCTATTGTCTATTTGGAGATCCCAGGAGTTGATTTGATGGAGTTGCTTTCTGGGTCAACGGGGTCACAGTATTTTCTCAGGCCTCCCGCCTACTAGTTACTTCTCTAGGATGCCAAGAAGCTTGTTTCTTGTTTATTAGATACTGTGTTTAACCTATCAGCTTGACAAAGGTCAATAGCACACGTTATATGTTGATGTTGGAATTAAGTACAAATTGTTACAGCCATTATGGAGAGTGATATGGTAATCTCTATCAAAATTACCAATGCACCTGCCCTTTGACTCAGCAATTCCCCTTCATGATTTTATCCTACAGATATATTCATGCAGCATAAAATGATATATGCCCCAGGTTATTCATTGTCATACTGTTTAGAAGCCTGGGAACAACCTAAATGTCCAAAATAGAGGACTGCTTAAGGAGGTTATACTATCCATAAAACAGAATATTATGAAGCCATACAAAAGGATGAAAAAGCTCTTTATGTAGTAGTTGGGAACAATTTCCAAGATATATTGTTAGGTGAAAAATAACCTGCCATCATTTGTGTTTTTTTAAAAAAAGGGGATGGAGTAGGGGAAGAATATGTGTAATTTCTATATGTGTACAGACTGTCTCTGGAAGATGAGGGAAATGAGGGGCTGCTGGGGAAGGGGATGGTGGGAAGGAAACTTTAATGTCCAAATAGACTAAATGTCCTATGGTACCTTTTGAGTGTTGTACTATGCGGACCAATTGCCTGTTAAAAATACACATTTTTAAAAAGAGAAAATGGAGTTTTCCAAAGGGCTCCTTTACCTTAAATCTTTCTATCACAGTTTTTGTTAACCAATGAATATGAGTTTAGAATTAGAAAAATAGCTTGCGTGTCTGGTAACATGGCAGACTAGCTAACTACTGACTCTCCCACTGAGCAGTCAATTACCACAATGAAATAGTAACAGTATCATCTGGAAAGTATCTGTGAACTGTCCAGAAAGCTAGAAATCCTCAGGCTAGGAGCAGAGAAGAGCACTGAAGGCAGCTTTGACCCTGAGGGCTTTGCCAGATCTGGTGAACTTGACTGACTTCATGACCTAGCGAGGCTCTGGAGCCTGCAGAATGTGAGGATTTTAGTAAGGGAGCCCCTCACAAATACGGGGTCCCAAAGGTCCACACGCTCATGGTAAAGATGAATTAAAAATGCCACCCCGCCCCCAGCAGTCTACCAGGAACATAGCCTGTCTTAAATCTTGGTACTGAGAACAGTGGGGAACTCCTTCCCTAAGCCCACCCCCAAGAAATCTGAAACCCAAGCTGGTTCTCACCCAGGGATGCAGCCTGAACTTTAAAACCTCGAACTGAGGATGTACAGTGGTCTTTGGCAGTGTTCTCCGGTGCCCGATAGAAACAAGCACAGATTCTTTCTGAAAGAACCCACTTTTAGGTTTGGGCTCAAAGAATTTCTATAGATAAATTAGAAGAAAATTGAGAAAAATCAATAAGCACATAAGGAAACAAGGCATCACAAATGGTAGCCTACAGGGCACAAATGCAGAATCAGACTTGTAAAAACACTTGATATTGACATTATCAGAGCTGGGACATTCAAAATGGGACACTTAAAAGTCTGAGTAACGAGCAAGAGCTGTTGAAAATGAACAAAACAGAACTCGTAGAAGTAAAATAGATTTACTTTATGCAGATAAAATCTCCAGTGGAAGAGTTTGTCCTCCTCAAAAAGCCTATAAAGTATGTGCAATGCCCACCAGAGACCTGTGTGTGGCAAGCATTGTTAATTGCTTACCTAACAGACCTCAGCTTTAATTGGGTATCAAGTGGTGGTAGCTTCAAGGGAGGTTGGCCTCCTCTCAAGCCCCAGGGGCTGAATCCTGATTGGTCAGACTCTAAGCAAATCACAGTCTGCTCCCTTTGCCTGTCATTGATAGGCAAGGGTATGTGAAGTCATTATAGGCATTAAGATGTGAGAGAAAGTCTGCTGGGGACTTTTGGGAAAGTCCTAAAAAAGAGGACTTTGCTCCTAAAGAGAGGTGAATGGCGAGAATTAGACGTTTTCTAATGCTAGGCATTGATATCTGCAGTGTGAAGCATGGAGCTGCAGCAGCCATCTTAGGACCATGAGGGGAGCTGACCTATGACATTGAAGGGGACAGGCCAGTACACTGAAGGTGAAATGGCAAGAACTTAAGTCCTTGATGACCCAATTTGACTGGTAAGTTCACCAACTCTGAAACCACCTGACTTCCAGAATTCTTGTTCTGTGAATATACTTTTCATTATTGTTGAAGCCATTTTGAGTTGAGCTTTCAGTGACTTACCTCAGGAAGCTTCCTGACCAACACACCAGGCTCTCACACTGCAACACACACCTAGGGCAGCAGGTCAAATGCAGACCAGGGCAGCAGGGACTAAATTCACAACCAGCTGGCAGGTCACCTGGAGCTTCTTGGAAAACTGTGATTGGCCTCCTACCAGCTTCCTGAGGACAAGGGTCCAGGGGCAATGGAATGTGTTTTGGCACTTAAGACTGAAGAAAAGTACCTGTTTTACACCAAGAGTCCAGCTTTGACGTCATTGATTTAGTTACTCATTATAAGTCTGTAGACACTAGGTTAGATGTAAGGACAAACAGAGGTGTAGAACGAACAGTGTGTCTTCTGAGTCCCCTCCCTTCCACACTCACCAATCCCCTTTATGGTGCCATACCCACCCCTCTCTGCGGTTAGAGGCGCCTCTCCCTGACTTTTTCACAGGAGATAGAATGGTGCTCCATCTGAAAGTTTGTGTATGGGCTGGATCCAACCCAGCGTGGACCTTAAAAAGTAAGGAATCAGGCTGAACTCTCAGACAGCCCCATCCTGCATTGGGGTGAACTCTCTTCCCTAGCCCTATCCTTCTGTTCAACACGTCCACTCTGAACCTAAAGGTGGGCTGGAATCAAACTCCCCTATAGGAATTCATGGATTCATCCAAAAGCCATTCATTATAAAGGCACAGGAGGAGTTCGCCATGCTCTGTTATGCCTCTATGATCTTGCACATGCTATTAACTCTCCTTGTTCACCTGACAAGCTCATACTCACTCTTCAAGACCAGCTTGAACATCATCTCCTCCGTGAAGCTACCATAATTCCCAATCTCCCTTCTCACCAGTACCCCTTCTTGACAAAGGGAATTGCCCCTTCTTCCACACTCCCAGCATGCTTTGGACAATGTCTGTTCACTTAGTATTGAAAAATCTTTTGTTTGTGTCCATTTCTCCCTCCATGACTTATTCATCTTTGTATCTCCATTTGTGACATATAAGAAATCCTCATTAAATGTTTATTGAAATGAAATGAGAAGGCCTGAAATAATGAAAGCTTTTCTAGATCATGATGTCCGTTGCACGGTGGAATGTCCCATAGCCTCTATTCTGCTGTTGCCTGCAGAGTCATTTCCCCTTGGGGATGTGGACTTGAGGTAGTAGAACAGTTCTGTTTCCTTCCATTCAAGGAAGGCACAGAAACACACAAAGGAAATATCTTTACTGAGATTGAACAGATTCTTTTAAAGTTGCTAGTTGGATCTCCTGGATTCCAGGGGTCTCTAGGGCTCCCATAATGTTGCACCAGATTGCAAACACTTTAACATCCTGATAAACCAATCTATTTGTATTCTTTGGATTCAAACACGTTATGGCTCTAGTGTAAGTATGCATATGACTGAGAAAACAGTAATTTCAAAAAGATTAAAATAAGAGCCCCCCACTAGAATATGTAAAGAACTCTAACAATCTACAATTTAAAAAAAAATACCCAGTTAAAAGTGGATAAAGGCTCTGAATAGACATTTCTCCAAAAAAGATATACAAATGGCTAATAAGTGCATGAAAAGCTGCTCAACATTATTATTCATCAAGGAAATCCAAATCAAAACTACAATGAGATACTATTTCATACTCACTAGGAGGGCTATAATAGAAAAAACAGATAATAACAAGTGTTGGTGAGGATGTGGAGAAATTGGAGCACTCATATACTATTGGTGGGAATGTAAAATGGTACAGCCACTTTGGAAAATAGTTTGGAATTCCTCCAAAAGTTAAACATAGAGTTACCATATGAACCAGCAATTCCACTCCTAGATATATACCCAAGAGAAAGGAAAACATATGTCCACACAAAAACTTGTACATGAATGTTCATAGCAGCATTATTCATAATAGCCAAAAAGTAGAAACAGCCCCAAAGCCCATCAACTGATGAACGGATAAACAAAATGTAGTACCTGCATAGAAAGGAATATTATTTGGCAATAACAAGGAATAAAGCAGTGATTCATGCTACAATATGGATGAACCTTGAAAACATCATGAAACTGCATATTATAGGATTCTATTTATATGAGATTTTTCAGAATAGGCAAATTCATAGAGACAGGAAGTACATTAGCAGTTGCCTGGGAGTGGAGGGGGGGGGATGGGAAGGGGGGAGTGACTGCTGGTGGGCACTGTGTTTCTTTTTTGGATGATGACATTGTTACAGTGGTTGCACAATTTTTTTTTTTTTTTTTTTTGGCCATGCTTCGAAGCTTGCAGGATCTTAGTTCCCTGACCAGGGATCGAAACCAGGCCTTCAGCAGTGAAAGCACGTAGTCCTAAGCACTGGACCACCAGGGAATTCCCCACAATTCTTGAATATAGTAAAAACCACTGAGTTGTACACTTCAAATGGGTGAATTGCATGGCATATGAATACATCATTAAAGCTGTTTTATTTATTAGATAGATAGATAGATAGATAGATAGATAGATAGATAGATAGATAGATAGATAGGTGATAAACCAACCCCAGACAGAGGCGGCAGCCCGCCTTCTTCCTGCTTCCTTGGCAGGGAGTTCTCACCTGTTTGTCTTTAATCCATTTATCTCCCTGTTGACTGGGATCCACCCAGCCAGCAAACTCGTGTTTGCTCTGCGGTAACATCCGTAGGAAGTGCCAGGCCTCAGGCCTGACTTTTCTCTGCAGTCCTTGCCAGCTAGGTCAGTGTCGGGGAGGCAAACAGCCGGGGCTGGCCCTGTGGCAAATGTGTGACAATACAAGGGCGTGAGAAGCAGTCAGAGAGCCCCCTACAGGCTCCCTTGGAGAGCACGCTGGAGTCCTTTCTTCCAGTTGAACCTCCTGTTGCTGAACCAGGAGGTGAATGAAGCCAGATACCAGTGTGTGGGACTGGAAATAGGAAAGCACTTCCCCAGGGCAGGGACAGGCTCTGGGGGCTCATTACAGTGAAAAGGAAGACAACACACACGACCAAGCACTGCCCAGTGAAGACTCTGTGCTATTTGCTTTACCTACTGATCTCATTTAATTCTTCCAATGACCCTGTGAGGTGTGAAGGAGGGACTTTTTTTTTTTTTTTTTTTTTTTTAATATTTATTTATTTATTTATTTATGGCTGTGTTGGGTCTTCGTTTCTGTGCGAGGGCTTTCTCTAGTTGCGGCAAGCGGGGGCCACTCTTCATCGCAGTGCGCGGGCCTCTCACTATCGCGGCCTCTCTTGTTGCGGAGCACAGGCTCCAGACGCGCAGGCTCAGTAGTTGTGGCTCACGGGCCCAGCTGCTCCGCGGCATGTGGGATCTTCCCAGACCAGGGCTCGAACCCGTGTCCCCTGCATTAGCAGGCAGATTCTCAACCACTGCGCCACCAGGGAAGCCCAGGAGGGACTTTTTAAATTCCTGTTTTACAAATGACGGAACTCAAGTTCAAAGAGATTAAGTAACTTGACTAAAGTTGTATGACTAGAAGTATGTGAGCCAGGTTCTGCTCTTAAAAAAAAAAAAAAAAGATTCCAACTAGCTTATACATCCCACAGTAGTGGACTGGTTTAATTAATTATCCTTCATTTATACAGTGGGACACTATACAGATGTAAAAAAGAAGTAGGCTTGCGGGCTTCCCTGGTGGCATAGTGGTTAAGAATCTGCCTGCCAATGCAGGGAACACAGGTTCGAGCCCTGGTCCAGGAAGATCCCACATGCCGCGGAGCAACTAAGGCCGTGCGCCACAACTACTGAGCCTATGCTCTAGAGCCCGCAAGCCACAACTACTGAGCCCAAGTGCCACAACTACCGAAGCCCACGCACCTAGATCCCATGCTCCGCAACAAGAGAAGCCACGGCAATGAGAAGCCCACGCACCACAACGAAGAGTAGCCCCCCCTCGCCACAACTAGAGAAAGCCTGCGCTCAGCAACAAAGATTCAACACAGCCAAAAATAAATAAAAATAAAAATAAATACATTTATAAAAAAAAAGAAGTAAGCATGCATTAAATAATAATATGGAATGATCACCATGATGTATTTTTAAGTGAGAAAAGCAAGGTACAGGATGGTATATGTAGTATTCTACCATTTGTCTAAAGGAGGGAAGAAAAGATACATATATTTATAATTGCTTGTTTCTGAATAAAATAACTCTGAAAGGGCGTATAAGAGGCTAGTGACATTGTTTGCTTCTGGGGAAGGTATGATTGTCAGGCTCCAAGATCCCCCCCCCAGCTTCTAGCCTTCTGGTAGTCACATCCTGTATGGGCTATTTTGGGCTGACTTGTTAGTCACACCAATAGGACATCACAGTAATGATGGTGTGTGACTTCCAAGACTAGGGCATAAGACATTGTGGATTCTGTCTTCTTCTCTCTTGGATAATTCATTGACATGTCATAAGGATACTCAAGCTGCCCTATGGAGAGGTCCAGGTAGAGAAGAACTGAGGCCTCCTGCCAACAACCATGGGAGTGACCCATCTTGGAAGAGGATCCTCCAGCTCCAGTCAGGCTTTCAGATGACTGCAGCCCCAGCTGACATTTGACTATGGCTTCATGAGAGACCCAGAGACAGAACCAGCAGCTAAGATGTGCCCAAATTCCTGACCCACTGAAAGTACATGAACTAATAAATATTTACTGTTTTTTTTTTTTTAACTGCTAAGTTTTGGGTTAATTTGTTATGCAGCATTAGATAACTAATATAGATTTGGGGGCTGCTATAACAAATATCTAAAAATGTGGAAGTGCTTTGGAACAGGGCAGTGGGCAGAAGCTGGCAGGACTTTGAGGGGAGAGTTTGTGAAAGCTCAAGATACCTTGAACAAGACTATTTATACAAACCCAGTGGTATTTGGAGAAAATATGGACTTACAGGAAAATGTTCCTGGAAACTGGGGGATATGGAATCCAGTTAGGGGACTGGAGGGCTAGGGGATGGGAGTGGGAAAGAGACTTTTCACTTTGAACCTTTTGAATATTTAATGTAGTACCTATATAAAAAAATAAACTGATAATATTTAAATAATAATTTTTAAAATGAGGCTTAGAATGTGATCTCCATAATTCAAGGTGACTTCTAGGATCTCTGGTCACTGCTGCCCCTCTCCCTACTATGATGCACAGGCCACCACAGCTCTGAATGGTCCCATTTTGAGGAGGACTAGACAGGTCCAAGTGTCCCTGTCCCCAAAGTCCATGGTCAGTGTTCTCCCGGTGTACTTCAGGGGATGGAGGGAGCTTTGGGATATTTGGATTTGTTCCTTAAATGTCTTTTCTTTCCTCTTTTTCATCTCTTTGTTGTTGTTGTTGTTCTACCTTCTGGAAGATTTTCTTGATTTCACTTCAAATTATTCTTTGGACTGTTTTATTTCTCCATCATATGGTCAATTTTCAAGGACTTTTACCTGTTCTCTGTTCCTTTTTTGGAGTTTCCTAATCTCATTGTATGATTATAAGATCTTCCCTTACCTAGCTGAGATATTAATTAAAACTTTTAATTATTGGTCTCTTTTCTATGTTGTCTCTGTTCTTCAGAGATCCTTTTTTCTCTTTTTTCCCCTTCATTTTGTTTGCCTTTTCTCCTTTACAGCTTGAGGTGTCTAAAAACGTCTGGTGAGCACTGGTTCCCTGCTTATATTTAAAAATGAGGCTTTAAAAGTCTCACTGGAAACTACATGTGGGAACAGGCTTTGTTCACTGAAGGTGGCTCCTTAGCCTGATGGGGAAGGAGATGATTTTTTTCTGACCAAGCTCCCTAATATCCTCATATAAAGGGTTTTTCTCTGGGGTTTTTTGGTTTCCCAGAGGAAAATCCCTAATATATTACCTAAGATGTAACAACCTAGTTACAGGCGTTCTGGGAGCAGACAAAAGTGGGGAAGAAGGGGAAGCTGAGGGTCCAACCGTTTGTCAAGCATTTGATCCCCCTGTGTTCAGTCCTATGCTTCCGTCCTTGCCCTCTCCTCTTCCTGGAGCCCTTTAAATTAATTTAGTCTACATTTTGGGGATGGGGGTGGTCTTACAGATTTTGCGTTAATTCCCCTGTCTTCACTCTCAGCCAGACCTTCCCTGTACTGTACCTTGTAGCCTTGACCTCTTAGGGGTTTAGGGGGAAATCCCCCTATTCTCACCAATCTCCCCACCGCAAGCATTATTTTCTATTTTCTTCTGCTCTGCTAGATCTTTTATCACTCTCCTGCCTTCCCCAAAACATCTTGAAATTTCTTATGTCTTCTCTCCTATTCTCTTCGTCTTAAGGCTTTTTTTTTAAAATTTATTTACATATTTATTTAGGCTGCTCCAGGACTTAGTTGTGGCATGCGGGATCTAGTTCCCTGACCAGGGATCGAACCCGGGCCCCCTGCTTTGGGAGCTCGGAGTCTTACCCACTGGACCACCAGGGAAGTCCTTTTTTTTTTTTTAATTCCTTTACTAATGTTTAAGTTGTGTCTCTAAGAAGATAAGAAAATCTCTTACAATCCATCTGCTCTGTTTAACTGGACATAGCTCACATTTTCCTAAAAGGCAGTACAGACTCAACAAAACACACCTGGGCGCAGGATTCAGCTCACCACCAGTTTCAACCAAGATACTGCCAGTGTGGGCTCCAATGAGTGGGTCAAAGCTAGCTGCCAGCCAGATAAAGATCCTACCTGGATGGGGAGGCAGAGCCTAGGTATTTGGGGAAACCCTGAGGTAGAGCAATAACACCCTAAAAGGATTAACAATTGAACATTAAATTCAACTATGCTTATATGGCAACTGCCATCTGATTGGGTTTATCTGGTGTCTGGTATTGACCTGGAGTGTCAGGTTTTTCGGCTTCTTGTCTAATTAGACAGATATTTAACTGGGTATGTAAATGTCCTTTCTTTTATCATTAAGAATGTTTCTTGATTGGGAAAATAAGTATGGTGTAATAAGTATGGTAAGTATGGTGATATGATTTCTGTGTAGATAAGCTGTTTCCTTTATACTAAGCACAGGAAGATGAGAATACCCAGGGAACTATAGCATTCATAAGGCATACTGACTGGACATTAGTTAAACTTATTTTATTATTATTATTATTTTTTTAACTTATTTTTATTTTTAATTAATTAATTTATTTTTTGGCTGTGTTGGGTCTTTGTTGCTGCACGCGGGCTTTCCTCCAGTTGCTGTGAGCGGGGGCTACTCTTCGTTGCAGTGGGCGTGCTTCTCATTGCGGTGGCTTCTCTTGTTGCAGAGCACGGGCTCTAGGTGCACAGGCTTCAGTAGTTGTGGCATGAGGGCTCAGTAGTTGTGGCTCACGCACTCTAGAGCGCAGGCTCAGTAGTTGTGCCACATGGGCTTAGTTGCTCCACGGCATGTGGGATCTTCCCGGACCAGGGCTCGAACCCGTGTCCCCTGCATTGGCAGGCAGATTCTTAACCACTGCGCCACCAGGGAAGTCCAGCCATTTCCACTATTTGACAGCTCTTCTACATTCAAAAATGAAGAAGTGCCAAAATAGAGAGTGTCAGGCAGAAATGCTTTAGGCTACCAATTACCTAAAACCTGATTATTTGTTCAAGAAATGAGTTTGTTTCCTGGCATAGTAAGAAGTCAGGAGATGATGTTGGTATTGGTTCCACTGGACCCCAAGCAATTTCTATCTTTCTCATTCATCATCTCTAACAAGCTAGCTTTGGGACCTATGTACCACCTCCTACCCCTAAGATGGTCACTATAGTTCCAAGCATCATGGCCTCATTCAAGGTAAGAATGAGGGTGAATGGGGGTAGCACCAGCAGCTTTGGTCCCATTTGTCAAGGAAGCAAAAGTTTTCCCAGAAGCTCTCAGGGTTCTTCAGCTTCTACTTTATTGGCCAGAACTATGTCACGTAGCACTCTCAGCTGCAAGAAGGTCTGGGAAAGAGAGTATTTCCCCACCCAGACTACATGATGGAAGAGGCCAAGGAGAAGGGAATTGGTAATTGGTATTAGATTAGTCAACCTGCAGGGCCTGATGCCTTGGCTTACAAAAATTGCAGCCTATTTTTTTTTTTAATTTTATTTATTTTTGGCTGCGTTGGGTCTTAGTTGCTGCACGCAGGCTTTCTCTAGTTGCTGCGAGCGGGGGCTACTCTTTGTTGCGGTGAGTGGGCTTCTTATTGCGGTGGCTTCTCTTGCTGCAGAGCATGGCCTGTACGCATGCAGGTTTCAGTAGTTGTGGCGTGCGGGCTCAGTAGTTGCAGCACGTGGGCTTAGTCGCTCCGTGGTGTGTGGGATCTTCCTGGACCAGGACTCGAACCCGTATCCCCTGCACTGGCAGGCGGATTCCTAACCACTGTGCCACCAGGGAAGCCCTGCAGCCTATTTTTAATGTTGCCATTTACCAAATTATTTTAACTCTCTATACTGATACAGGTATACAGAAAATGAGCTATAATTGTGCCACGCTTGGAAGACAATTAGAAATTTATATTTTAAATATTTAATTTGAAGTGCCTTGCTGGCAGTGTGGTCCAGAATGAGAAACAAATTTAAAGACTTCTTTCAACGCTATCAGTGAATTTCTGTGACTCTGTATAAATTGAATTCCAGAGAACTGACCAAGTCTAAAATCGAGGTATCTTGATTTACTGATGTAGATTTAGGTGAACTAGGCAATGACCAACTTGCTAATACCATCCCCAGAATTAGACCACCACCCACCCCACTGCATCCCCCACCCCCACCCCGGCACCTGGTCAGAAATGCTGAAAGCCCTGAGCCTCGCTCCAGGGCTGGCTCCTTTACAGCTGTGCTTGCAGCTGGCCAGCTGGCGGGAGACCCCACTGGAAGGAAAGCAGGAGGCGGGGCTTAGGCAGCCCTCCACAGCCTGCCACCTCCTCCTTCTAAGAGAGGTTTGTGAGAGGGAGAGAAGCCAGGAGGGTGTGACAAGTGGAAAGGAATCTTTCCCTGACCCCTCCCAACTTATCAAAGTTGTACCATTTCCCTTTCTTCCTAGAGGTTGATACTCTTCTCCATATTACAGGAGATTTGTCAACTACAGTCCAGCTCCTGCCTGGCATTCAAAGAAAGCGAGTGTTTGTCATGCATTAGCCTCTTCCTCCTCCTCCCCCATCAAATGATCTCTCAACCAAGGTTGGGAGAAATGAACCTTCCCTTCCTCCCGGAACATATTCCGGACTTCATTTCTCCTTGGGATTGCTCAATTTCCCTTCCTGTGTTTGCAATTTCCCCCAGCATGTGACTTGCATTTGGCAACTCCTGTCCTGGGGTGTTGGGGACGGTGGAGTTATGCCTCTCACACCACGTTTCTGTACCACGAAGTCAAATTGCACTTTTTGGCTAGACCCACCTGCCCCCTGTCCCTGCCGAGGGCTCTCCTCTCCCCAGCCGCCAGCTCCAGGGCCTGTCTTCCTTGTGCACCAGCTCAAGTAGCTGGAGGACATTTCTCTCTCCCTCCCTCTCTCTCTCTCCTTTTTTTTTTTTTTTTTTTTTGGCCCTTAGCACTTCCTATGTTTCAGTGGGGGAGAGTGTAGCAGATCTGGATTCCTGGTGCTGCGGGGGCATGGCACACATGAAGCTTCTATCTGGGGTGATGTTTCTGACTGTGTAGCTTTGAGCCTGGTTCTCAAGCATCTGGATGGTTCTGTGAACTGCCCATTAACCTTTTGAGACATTTTCTGCTTAATTCAGTCATTCCATTTCTATGGATTCCAGCTGGGAACCATGACAGTCGGTAGTAGTTGAGTCCCTGACCTGACCTTCCAAGCCTGACTTTCTCATCAGTTCCCACTTGAAGTAAGAGAAGGGACCCAGACTGCGTGTCAGGGAAGGATATCAACGTACTCACATTGTTCTTTTGTGTTGGGGGAGGCCATGCTGTGGAAACTGCACTCAACCCAGAGTTGGAACCACATGCTTTAGTCATCATTTTGTCAAAACTAACCCGGTGACCTTAGGCAAGTCATTTTCCTTCCATGGGTTTCCTCATTTATCAGATGGTCTAAGTGAAGATGCAGGTCAAAAGATGCCACATTTCCACATGGTTCCTGTTCTTGGAGCCTAAGTTTCATCACAGTGGCTCCACTTAATAGAGTATTTTTGTTTTTCCTGTAATAACTTGTAATTATAGTTCAAGCAAAAATCTTGACGCATGGTTAATTTTATTGCCCCATGCCAGTCCTGGTTTCCAACCCCAGACTCAGCTGTATCCCAGCTTTAAAAGCCCAAGAGCTGGAACTCTACAAAACAAGGATTAAAATATGTGTATTCAAGCTATTTATAGGGACTGGGTCTGGGAAGCGTGTCTTCATTCTACTTATGGGTGGCATTGTCTTTACTTACGGATGGTGATGGTTTATGAAATCAGCCCGGGCTTGGGGCTTGAATCCTGGCTCTGAGTGGCCTTGAGTGAGGACCATACAGGTTCCCACATACTGCTCCATGCTGCCAGCTAATGGGTTGGGACTGACTTACCGTCCCAAGAAGGCTGTGAGTTTCTCAGGAGCAGGAACCATGTCTTAAATGGATTTCATGTCCCCTCTTACCTCTCTCACTTCGACTTTTATATACCTATGTATATGTGGAACATCTCTGGAAGACCACCCAAGAAACTGACAGCAGTGGGGGCCTCAGGGAAGACTGGAGCCAGGAGGAAGTGAGAGATTAAGTCTTCACTGTACACTCTTGAGTATTTGACTATGAACATAATGTAGTTACAGTATTTTTAAACTGCTTAATAGAGAAATAAGAAAACTCACATCTCCATTTTTATTTCATTTTACACAATAGTGTATTTGTTCAACCCCCCATTTGGGGGCATTCTGATTTCTCTGTCTGGTTAGGGGTTGTCGCTCACCTCTCTTCAACCTGGAAAGGCCTCCCAGAGGAGGTGGCTTCTGACAGATGAGTAGGAGCTAGTCAGGTGAGGGAAGGCATTCCAAGTAGAGGGACAATTAATAAGGTGTGGGGCTTGTGAGAAAATGCAAGGAAGGTGGAATTGGTGGACATCAGTCTGAAGGGATGGGATAGGTCATTTAAGGCTCCTGAAGCATCCTGGAAACTTGAATCCCTGGACTTTATCCCAGACACAGTGAGAAGCCACTGAAAGGATTTTAGATTGGTGAGTGATACTGATCAACTGTATAAATCAGCAACTCAGATTATGAGCAGTTCCCATGGCTTGTTGGTAAGACAGCTGGATTCTCATCTCCTAGGACCCTCAGACTAATGGTGTGATCATGGGACCCTCACCAGAACATCAGGTTATACTACTTTTTGCAGGACTGTCAGTGTCTCTGCTATTTAGAGGCAGAGGGTCTTTAAAAGGTCAGTGTTACTGTCCTAGATGATATCTGGGGTGATGTTCACGGGGAATTTCATGGAATCAGATTTTTAGTGATGGGGAAAACTTAGGAATCCAATTCAGTTACAGATCCAAGTATTTCTGAGGAGCACTTGGGCTTCTGCAGACATGTTTAACATGAAAACCTTTTTCTGATCCTAAATGCCTTGAAATAAGTTAAAGACCACCTGTGTAATCTTAGAAGCTCAGATTCTGAGACATTGTTGGAGGGATCCAGTTCTTCGTACAAATGTTCTCTGAGCACTGAGTCTATGGCAGCATGAACCCTGACAAGCAAATATCCCTGCCCTCTGTGAGGTCAGTCTAGCAAAATACAAGAGGATATGAGATAAATGGGATAATTTAAAACAGGAAGTTTTACTGTTGAACTCTGATATTAAAGTGAGAACAGAGAAGAAAACATTTGTATATCAAGTTCAAGCCAAGATTTTTTTATATGTTAAGGATTTTACCTGTTTTCTCTGGGGCTAACATGGGTCTCACCAGTGATGGCCAACATTTCCTGAGCTATAAGTTGCATCTCATTTTCCCAGGCTTTAGCTGCAACACCATGACCATGGCCCTTATTTCCATTTGAGGGAGTCTGGGTAGATTAATTAATACTTACAAAGTTTTGCATTTAGTTTAATAAAAGTTGGAATGAAATACATCTAATGCAAAAAGAAAAATGCAAAGGGTAATTTACAATTCAAGCCAGAACACTTTCGAGAGTGAAAGGGGTGCAATTTAGTAATTTCATCCTGAAAACAGGTATGAACTGAGGCTGTCCCAGGGAAAGCAGGTACCTTCGCTGTGTATCACTTAGTGAACTCATTCTGTTACCAAATTGGTTGACTGGACCTGCCCCAGGGGTCCTAGCCTGGGCCAAGACTCCTTGTCTCGACCAGGGAGGTTCTCTTTCCAAGTGGCTTCGCACAGCCAGTAACAAACCCGTGCTGAGACTGGAAGAGCACAAGCTTTATTGGAACAGCACAAGCTTTATTCAGTGGTCAAAGAACGGAGAAGAGGGAGCCTTGTTTGCAAATCAAAACTTCCCAACCCAATTCAGGCAGAGACACCAAATATATAGGAGGGTTGAGGTAAAAGGGAGGGAATTGGAAAGAGTGGGAGGATTATTCATGACATCCGAGGACAGTGGTGTGGTTTGGACCTGGAATTGATGCAACACTCCCTTCAGTCCTTGTTTGGGCTTTTCTTTTTTTTTTTTTTTACTGTATAATTCCATTTATATGATATACCCAGAAGAAGTAGATCCACAGAGACAGAACACAGATTGGTTGCTTTCAGGAGCTGGGGTGAATAGAATGAGGAACAACCTCTTAATGGACATGGGATTTTCTTTGGGGATGATGAAAATGTTCCAGAACTACATAGAGGTGGCACAACATTGCAAATGTACTAAATGCCACTGAATTGTTCATTTTTAAATGTTTAATTTTATGTTTTGTGAATTTCATCTACAAAAAAAAGAAAGAGTTCTTTCCCCTAGGGAAGTTTAATTCAAATACCTCTCTATGCTTTGGGCTTTTCTGATTGTTGTCATGGCAATTGTCAACTGTCATGGCACTGGTGGGTGTGTCATTTAGTTAATGTATTACAATGAGCTTATAATGAGGCTCAAGGTCTACTGGAAGTCAAATCTTGTGCCACCTTGGGCCTAGATGGTTATAACTGGTTCTTGTTTTTTAATCTTTGCAGCTTCCTCCTGAAACTTAGATAAGAGCTGTTGGTTTCCATTTGAGGACACAGCAGGGGTAGGACTCTGGGGCTACAGCCTTGGTAACAATTCTACTTAGAACCAAAGAAAGGCCAGCTATTACTTTATTCATCAATAGAGGTTGGTTTATTCATAAATAAGGGTTGACCACGCCCCACCCCGATAAGCAGTCTGGAAGTGGGGTGTTGCTGGTGGCCCAGCGGCCCCAGAGTGCAAGGGTGGAAGGCTCTGATTCCCTTGGCCTTTCACTCCAAGTGCCAGGATGACAGATCCAGCCACTGCAGCCACGTCGGAAGAAGAAAGGTGCAGTCCTGGGACCATGAAAGCTGAAGCTTTCCAGAAACCCTAGTGGACCTATGCTTATTCAACACTGGCCAGAGCTGTCTTGTACCTTTCAAGTGCAAGGGAGGTGAGAAGGTGTGTTTTCAATGAAGGAGTAAACCAAGGAAAGAGAAAGTTGGAAGGGCTTTGGGTCCAACCTACAGAGTGTCCGCCATAGGCTCCAAGTGGGAAACACACACAGAGCTGTGGGAGCAGAAGAGAACACACCTAACTCTGCAAAGGTGATGAGGGTGATAGAAAAAGACTTCTGAGGCTGGAAACCCAGCCTCGGTTGACTCGATGGATGGAGAGCTCCCCACATGGATGCTGAGGGTGTCGTAGGCAGAGCTAACCACAGATAGCACAGGGCCAGGCTCAGGAAATTAGGCCCAGCAGGTAAGAAGGGGCCAGATGCTAATGAGTTTGATTTTCATTGGTTATGAAATCATCTGAGGGCTTCCAATGTAGATTTCAGGGCATCCCCAGATCTACCTAATCAGAACCTCCAGGGAATGCCCAGCAAGTTTGGGAAAGCTGGCTCCAGTCTCAACCAGGGGTTTCAAAGTGTAGGTGCTGCCTAAAGCCACCCACAGCAACCCCCCATCGCCACCCCCCCACACCCCCCACCTCCCCGCCCTACACACACACAAGGCATCAGAATGGCAGTCCGTCTGGTGAGGGAGCTGCTTGATGAGGGGATGGTCACTGAGTCACTGCTCTCCTGTCAGTTTGGCGGGGCCAGGAATGAAGGTGGACCAGTTCTGCAGGTGGGGTGAAAACAAAACCTGGAAAACAGCAACAGAGAGTTATCCAAGTTCTTTCTGAATGTGACTGAGACCATTCCTGAACCGTCCCAGCCAGGGGCCCTCCTTCCCAGGGAGCCAGAGGGAACTGGCAGAAAGATGAGTCATCAGTCTCTGGCTGGGGTTTCCAGTGGGGCTCACCCACCCTCAGGGCTTCCCCACCACCCCTCCCTCTTTAAACTCTAACTCCTCACCTCCCCCACTGCGGAGTTAGCCTGGGGAAGATGGTTCAACAATAACCACTGGGCTGGAGGGAAGGAAGGAGGGAGAGGACCCAGATGCTGGTGCTTTACCCCCTGGGCTAATTCGGAATTAACCTGCTATCAGCAACACTAGTTTTGCAGGTAAAGCACCATTTGTCTTGAGTTAGATATATATCCCAAATAAATCTCAGTGACCTCTGGGACTCTGGGCTGGCACTGGTATTGGTAGCTAGAGAAGACATAGGAGAAAACCACAGCGCCAATTTATAATGTGTAGTGCTGGCCCTCAAAATGTGAGGTCGGTCACCTTCCCATCTCCCCTTTTATTTCATCAACAAACAATCCTTTGAGAACTTGCCATCTGCAAGAGGCTGTGATGGCCCTGAGGCCCCAGGAAGAAAGGCAAGCCCTTCAGTTTGGAGCAGAGGAGACAATAAAGGTGTGATAAATAAATAAGCAAAAGAGACTTCCCTGGTGGCGCAGTGGTTAAGAATCTGCCTGCCAATGCAGGGGACAGGGGTTCTATCCCTGGTCCAGGAAGATTCCACATGCCGCAGAGCAACTAAGCCCACGTGCTGCAACTACTGAGCCTGTGTGCTGCAACTACTGAAGCCTGCATGCCTAGAGCCCGTGCTCTGCAACAAGAGAAAGCCCAACGCAGCCAAAAAAATAAAAAATAAGTAAGCAAAGAGCTGTGACAACACAACACTGGGGCCATCAAGGAAGGGCATTAACCTGGAATAGAATAGGGGCAGGGGGTGGGGTGCAGGCAAGGAGGTCTGAGCCAGTCTTGAAAAGTCAGCTCTAGTTGACCAGCCAAAAGGAAGTTTTCTCTTCCCCCAGAGGGATCACATGGGGAGTTCAGGGATAAAACAGGTGGTGTTTACAGACTTTTCTTCTCCCACCTTCACCCCGCACCCAACCCCAGAAACTTCACTTCCATCCCCAGTTAGACTAACTTTTAGTACTTTGTGATCCAGACAATGAGCAGAAAAGGTCCAAAGGGGAAAGTGTTTACTGAGGGTGGGGTGGGGAGAAGAGTGAGTCAGTCTTCTGATAAAGAGTGGAATGGGGAAGAGGGAGGGAGGCGGGTGTCATTACTGGCTGTTGAACTGCTTCTGGAACTGGGCCCTGCTGTACAGTTAAATCAGTGGGCTTGGAGGTGGCTTTCCCTCAAATCTTGGCATCTAGAGCCCTACGGCTCTGCTCCGCCCATCAAGCACGCTAATCGCAGTAGCCACCCATTCATTCACTCATTCATTGAGGCAGAAGATACAGCCATGGGCAAAAGAAAACCTCTGACCTTATGGACTTCTGTCCCAGTGGGGAGACAGGCAAAGAACAATCAAACCAGTAAGGGATAAAGAGCAGCAAGAAAGAGAGGGGGAAAGGGAGAGGGAGAGGAGGTATACTAGTTTACTGTGTTGGGGGAAGGCCTCCTCTGTAATAAGGTGACAGGTGGGCAGAGACCTGAAGGAGTGATGGAGGAAGGAGCCGTGTAGATAGATATCTGGGGGAATCACATTCCAGGTGGAGAGAGCAGCACCTGCAAATGTCCTGAGGCCCGACTGCGGGGGGAACCCCAAGGTTGCCAGTGCTGCTGAAACAGGATGAGCAAAGCAGGGAATTCCTTGTAAGAGAAGAGGCCCAGAAGGAGTTTAAGAGCACCAGCTTTGCAGTCATGCATGCCTGGGACCTGCTATTTAGTAGCTGTCTACATTTAGGCAAATTGCCTGATTCTCTCTATGGCTCATTCTCCTTGTCTATAAAATGGAAGGAACAGTGTTATTGCCCTTATGGTGTTCCTGTTACTGAACCATACTTGGGTCTGCTTGCCCGAAGCGCAGCAAAGCCAATGCACTGACACTGGGTTGTGGTGAAGAAAAGTACAGTGTTTATTGCATGGCGCCAAGCAAAGAGAACGATGTTCAAAAGACCCGAACTCCCCAGTGGCTTTCAGGGAAGGGGTTTTAAAGACAGTGTGACAGAATGCGTCACAGGATGCGTGATCAGCTCGTGGACAGTTCTCTGATTGGTTGATGGTGAGGTAACAGGGTGATGTTTCAGGAATCTCAATTGTCAGCCTTCTGGTTTGGGGTCTACATTCTGGTGGCCAGCATACAGTTAACTTCCTCCACTTGATGGGGGGTTCAGTATCTTTAAGACAACTCAAGGACATGGCTCAGATTATTATCTATAGCCTTTGAGGAGGAAGCAAAGGTCGTTGACTTTGTTTTTATGGCTAAACTATTATTATTTTGTCTTGCTTGACTGTTTTCCTTTGATTCTGCATGTTCTGACTTCTCTGATTAAATTTGCTCTTTAGAACTTGAAGAAGGCCTAGGAGGCTAAATCTTTTCCATCAGCAAGAGGCGGGGGACAAGGGGAGGGGGGAAGGTCTGTCCCCGGGAAGGCCCCACAGGGTCCTGCTCAGTTTCATTCCACATACTTTTATTATAAGTACAATGTGTACATGTTCATTATTTACTTTAACATTTTCCCAAAGAGATTTTTCCAACAACATATGCTAAATTTTTTTCTTTTGGCAAGTTATTTTAATTTGAATTTTATTTTATTTATTTATTTTATACAGCAGGTTCTTTTTTTTAAACATCTTTATTGAAGTATAATTACTTTACAATGGTGTGTTAGTTTCTGCTTTATAACAAAGTGAATCAGTTATACATATACATATGTTCCCATATCTCTTCCCTCTTGCATCTCCCTCCCTCCCACCTTCCCCATCCCACCCCTCTAGGTGGTCACAAAGCACCGAGCTGATCTCCCTGTGCTATGCGGCTGCTTCCCACTAGCTATCTATTTTACATTTGGTAGTGTATATATGTCCATGACACTCTCTCACCCTGTCACATCTTACCCCTCCCCCTCCCCATATCCTCAAGTCCATTCTCTAGTAGGTCTGTGTCTTTATTTCCGTCTTGCCACTAGGTTCTTCATGCCCTTTTTTTTTTTTTTTCCCCTTAGATTCCATATATATGTGTTAGCATACTGTATTTGTTTTTCTCTTTCTGACTTACTTCACTCTGTATTACAGACTCTAACTCCATCCACCTCATTACAAATACCTCCATTTCATTTCTTTTTATGGCTGAGTAATGTTCCATTGTATTTTTTTTTTAAAGATTTAATTTTATTTTTGGCTGTGTTGGGTCTTCGTTGCTGCGTGCAGGCTTTCTCTGGTTGTGGCGAGTGGGGGCTACTCTTCATTGCAGTGCGTGGGCTTCTCATTGCAGTGGCTTCTCTTGTTGTGGAGCACGGGCTCTAGGCATGTGGGGTTCAGTAGTTGTGGCACACGGCCTCGGTAGTTGTGACTCGCGGGCTCTAGAGCACAGGCTCAGTAGTTGTGGCTCGCGGGCTCTAGAGTGCAGGCTTAGTAGTTGCGGCGCGCGGGCTAAGTTGCTCCGCGGCATGTGGGATCTTCCCGGACCAGGGCTCGAACCCGTGTCCTCTGCATTGGCAGGCGGATTCTCAACCACTGCACCACCAGGGAAGTCCCAGCATGTTCTTATTAGTTATCCAATTTTTTTTTAATTGTAGAAAAATATACATAACATAAAATTGACCATCTTAACCACTTTTAAATTTGCAGTTCAGGAGTATATTCACGTGTTGGGCAGCCATCACCACCATCCACCCCCACAACTACTGTCATCTTGTAAAACTGAAACTCTCCATCCATTAAACTGTAACTCTATATACCCCCCTCCTCCCAGCCCCTGGCTACTACCATTCTACTTTCGATCTCTATGAATTTAACTACCCTAAGTATCTCATATAAATGGAATTATATGGTATTTGTCCTTTCATGACTGGCTTATTACACTTTTTTTTTTTTTTTTTTGGCCAAGCCACAAGGCATGTGGGATCTTAGTTCCCCAACCAGGGCTGGAACCCGTGCCCCCCAGCAATGGAAGCGCAGTGTCTTAACCACTGGACCACCAAGGAAGTCCCTGGCTTATTTCACTCAGCATAATGTCCTCCAATTTCATCCATGTTGTAGCATGTGTCAGAAATTCCCTCCTTTTCAAGGCTGAATAATATTCCATTGTATGTCTATACCACATTTTGTTTATCTATTCATCCGTAGATGAGCACACTTTGGCTATTGTGAAGCATGCTGCTGTGAACGTGGGTGTACAAATATCTCTTCAAGACCCTGTTTTCAATTCTTTCAAGTATATACCCCCAAGAGGAATTGCCAGATCATATGGTAGTTCTATTTTTAATTTTTTGAGGAACCTCCCTACTGTTTTCTGCAACATCTGCACCCTTTTACAGTCCCACCAAAAGTGCACAAGGGGTCCAATTTCTCCGCATCCTCACCAACACTTGTTATTTTCTGGGATTTTTTGGATAGTTCACATCCTACTGGGTGTGAAGTATCTTTTCTTAGTTTTATAAAAACATTTTAAATCACATGACAACTGCGTGTCTCCCATGCTGTGTTTGAGGTACGTGGGCATCACATACCAGCAATCACAAATTACTCTCACTGCTTCCCCCATTCCTCAAGGTGGGGGCTTGCCATCGTTACTCCGGAGCTCTGGTACAGGCACCAAAAGCAAGGCCAGAGGAGCATAGAGCTTGGCTGGGTCTCAGCAAGACAGTTGCCAGAGTCAGGGTCAGGATTCAGTTATCTTCAGACGGAAGCAGAACATTTCTCTTTGAATCAGTACTTCCTCCCACTTTCTTTTCATTTTGAGCAAACAGAAACCCTAAGATTTAAAACCCTTTCCAAGGAGTTCTGAGCTACGGTCAACGTAAGGAAGCAACTGTCTTGCTTTTAATCTTCAGTTTTGAACCTGAGTCACTGGGAGGTCCCTCGGCTACTGGTCCTTGGAATGGTCTCTGGAATGTGGGCAGATTGTAGCAGGTTCTGTCTCTGCCCATCCCTGTTTGACCCCTGTCTCTGCCAGGCGTTGCACACCCACACCATATCTGGTCTGGAGGGTTCTGTGTAATCACACCCCCTGCTCACCCCCTCTCAACTTCTCAGGAACCCACACCCTGCCCTGGCCCTGCTCACTGCACTGCTTGTACACTTCACCCTAGAAGCACGGCACGACACAGCTTCTCTCTCCTCGGGACATACCCCGGGCTCCCTGCTCTTCTTGGGCCCCTGCTCTTGGCTCTCCTCGTAACGCAGTGCATCCTCCGTGGCTGGCCCACGGGTCTATGACGGTGGGAGAGACAGGCACAGGCCTCACCCTGGAAAAGCCTGGCATAGCAGGAGAAAAATAGTAATGACAATCAGCAAACTGAGTGCTGCATTAAGGAAAAACTAAGTGCTGCATTAGATAAGAAATAAAGGCCCAGAGGCCAAAGGTGGAGAATCGGGAGGAAGAGCTTGCCGCTGAGCCGGGAGCTGGAGGCCCATCGCAAACGTCGCCCTTGCAGGTGAGGCTTGGGAGGGGGAAATGTCCCTGTTCATAGGGAGAAGGTCTCCGACTGTTGCTGATGGGCTGGCAGGAGGTGTGATGGGCATTGGGCATCCAGCTGCCTCTGCTGGACTTCAGAGGTGCCCAAGACGGGGGTGGTGGTGCCAGTCGACAGGCCAGGTGGCCAGGTCAGGGTCTGTCAGCTGCCACGGCTGCATCACACAGCAGACATTGAACCTAGTCTGGGATAGTCAAGATAAAAGGTTTAGAAAAAGGCATGGTTAAAAAAAAGAAAAAGAAAAATGAAAAAACATTAAAAAAAAAAAAAAACAAGAAAAGAAAAAGGCATGTGATTTTCTTCCTTGTTTGTTTTATACTAAAAACAGTAACTCCTGACCAATAACGTATGATAGCAATAGCTCTCTCCTAGTGATCACGTGGTAGGTGGCAGATGCTTTGCTAAATTCTTAACATGTATTATCTCATTTAATCCTCGGAACAATCTTCGGAGGCTTTATCGCTATCTTCACTTTATAGATAAGTCTACTGAGGAGTTTATCTCTAGGGAGGTTAAGTAACTTTAACAAGGTTCAAACGTAGATCTGTTTTACCCAGAGCTCAAATCTTTAACCACCTAATTCTGCCTAAGTATAGGCATTTTCTTTAAACAGCTGGGATGGGTTTGACCTGGCCGCAGGGCTTTCTTTAATTCCCAACTCCTTCACCTCAATTCACATTTAAACCAGTCCTCCAGTTTCTGCCTAAAAAAGCAATGCTTATCATATTTAAATATTTATTAGAAGTCTCCATCTCTGTAATGGTGTATTTCCCGAATAATTTTTCTGATGGGGTCCAACCCCACTGTGAGAATTTTTCAGATTTTAACTATGAGAGGTGATGGCTGCATTAACTAATCTTATTGTGGTAATCATTTCTCACAATATACATATATCAGTTCATTAAGTGGTACATCTTAAACTTACACAATGTTATCTGTCAATTATATCTCAATAAAGCTGGGGAAAAAAAAGAAAGAATTTGGGGAATTCCCTGGTGGTCCAGTAGTTAGGACGCAGCGCTTTCACTGCTGAGGTCGTGGGTTGGATCCCTGGTGGGGGAACTAATATCCCACAAACTCCGTGGCCAAAAAAACCAAAAAAAAATGGAAGAGTTGTGCTGAGGTAAATATTTTTCAAAGTAAATAGGTCATTAAGTAGGGTTAGGAATCCTCTGTTATAAAGAAAGATTTTTGATGAATGGAATTTTCTGTAGCAAGCTTACTATTTATATTAACTCTAAGTATACCTTTGTATCACCTCTGTTAGGCAATTTACCTTTGCTCGTCCTTTGGGAAATGGTTTTACATTTGATAAAGAGGCCCAAAGCAGACAATGCATCTCTGCTTTAATCCTTTAAGAAAAATACCTGCCTTTATGTCTGGCCCAACCTTAAAAATCAGGTAAATAACAGAGAATAGAGACTCCGTAAAACTATTTACACTGGTAACTGGGATTAATGTAGACCTCAGAGCTTTTAGTGACTTCTTCTGACCTCTCCTGGACACATTTGGGATTGCATGGCTCTCAGGTCCTTTAAAGCAACCAGCAAAATTAGAATTAAAGAGTTGAAGTATAAAGTGTTTCATCTAAATCCCTCATTTTTTGAGATAAAGAAAGTAAGGAGGGACTTCCCTGTTGGTGCAGTGGTTAAGAATCCATCTGCCAATGCAGGGGACACGGGTTTGAGCCCTGGTCCGGGAAGATCCTACATGCCACGGAACAACTAAGCCCGTGTGCTACAACTACTGAGCCTGAGCTCTAGAGCCCGCGAGCCGCAACTACTGAGCCCGTGCACCACAACTACTGAAGCCCATGCGCCTAGAGCCCATGCTCCGCAACAAGAGAAGCCACCGCAATGAGAAGCCCGCGCACCACAATGAAGAGTAGCCCCTGCTCGCCATAACTAGAGAAAGCCTACGTGCAACAATGAAGGCCCAAAGCAGCCAAAAATAAATAAATTAATTAGATAAAATTAATAAATAAAATAATAAATTTAATTTAAAAAATAAAAGGTAAGGTGCAATGAGTTTATGTGACTTATCCAAGGTCATTCAGTTACATGGTGGCATATGCAGGACCAGCACCTAAATATGTATTATCTCATTTAATGATAAAACACTGATGTGCAAATAGTGGTGAACTCCATTGGGATGAATACTCTTTAGATTATCTACAGAGAACCATCATTACTAGAAATGGGAACAACCAGCATAGACAAAGTGGTTGATAACCAAGAATTAAAAATTAGGATTGTTGGGACTTCCTTGGTGGACCAGTGGGTAAGACTGCGCTCCCAGTGCAGGGGGCCTGGGTTTGATTCCTGGTCGGGGAACTAGATCCCGCATGCATGCCACAACTAAGAAGTC
Organism: Balaenoptera musculus; assembly: GCF_009873245.2. Lineage (NCBI taxonomy): Eukaryota > Metazoa > Chordata > Mammalia > Artiodactyla > Balaenopteridae > Balaenoptera > Balaenoptera musculus. Next base: position 42,766,054 of record NC_045804.1, on the reverse strand, counting down.
CGCATGCCACAGCAGAGATCCTGCATGCTGCAACTAAGACCTGGTGCAGCCAAAATAATAAATAGATAAATAAATATTTTTTTTAATTGCGATTGTTTGAGGAAGGTCATAATTGTTTGAGGAAGGTCATGTCCCATATCCTATAATCCCACAATTATCTTCAGTTACTATTTGATGATATATGTAGAGTAACAGAGAAGGATTCAGAGAATTCATTTTCACAAAAAGCTCTTTTTAGTTGCAAATTCCTCTTCTTGATTATGGTTTATTAAAATTAGTTTGCTTTCCCAGAGGAAATTTTAACTGACTATAGGGAAAGAAAACTGCCCAGGGTTAAAAGGATTGCTCTTTTTAAGAAATGACTCTGCTAGTGTCCCTGCAAAGGCATTTGGGACCCAAAAGAGGTGTCCAGAGGTTTCTGGTGCTTCTTCGGCCATGAGTTCCAGGTCTCCCCTTTGAGGCATATCTGGATTAGAAAGCTGAATGACCACAAATATAGAGTCAACTTATTCCACATTTTAAAAGATCCAGATGCATAGCATTATCTAGATGAGTAGGATATCATATTTGAAAGAATAAAAGCTTTGGAGCCATGCGGTTAGTGGCTACTTACTAGCTGTGTGAGCTTAGGTAGATTACTTAACCTCTCTGAGCCTCAGTGTCCTCAGCTATAAAATAAGACTCAGAAATGGTACCTCCCCAGAGAGTTGTTTGAGAGTAAACCAGACTGTGTGTGCAAATTCTTAGTACACAACCTGGTACAACAGGCCAAGGGGAGGGATAGTGTTGAGTTTCTCACATGATCCTAAATACACCAAATAATTTTTAAATTTTATTTTATTGAAGAATAGTTGATTTACAATGTTGTGTTAATTTCTGTTGTACAGCAAAGTGAATCAGTTATACACATACATACATTCTTTTTCATATTCTTTTCCATTATGGTTTTTGGTTTTTTTGTTTTTTATAAATTTATTTATTTATTTATTTTTGGCTGCATTGGGTCTTTGTTGCAATACGTGGGCTTCTCATTGCGGTGGCTTCTCTTGTTGCAGAGCATGGGCTCTATGCACGTGGGCTTCAGTAGGTGTGGCTCTCAGGCTCAGTAGTTGTGGCTCGCAGGCTCTAGAGCGCAGTCTCAGTAGTTGTGGCACACAGGCTTAGTTGCTCCACGGCATGTGGGATCTTCCCGGCCCAGGGCTCGAACCCCTGTCCCCTGCATTGGCAGGCGGATTCTTAACCACTGTGCCACCAGGGAAGTCCTCCATTATGGTTTATCACAGGATATTGAATATAGTTCCCTGCTCTATGCAGTAGGATCTTATTGTTTATCCATTCTATATATAATAGTTTGCATCTGCTAATCCCAAACTCCCAATCTATCCCTCCCCCACCCTTGGCAACCACAAGTCTGTTCTCTATATCTGCGAGTCTGTTTCTGTTTCATAGATAAGTTCATTTGTGTCATATTTTAAATATTTATTTATTTATTTATTTATTTTGGCCGCACCAGGTCTTAGTTGCAGCATGTGAACTCTTAGTTGCGGCATGCATGCAGGATCTAGTTTCCCGACCAGGGATAGAACCCGGGCCCCCTGTATTGGGAGCGCAGAGTCTTACCCACTGGACCACCAGGAAGTCTCATGTGTCATATTTTAGATTCCACATATAAGTGATTTCATATGGTATTTGTCTTTTTCTGACTGACTTCATTTAGTATGATATTCTCTAGGTCCATCAATGTTGCTGTAAATGGCATTATTTCATTATTTTTTATGGCTGAGTAGTATTCCATTGTATATATGTACCACATCTTTTTTTTTTAAGTATTTATTTATTTAGTTAGTTAGGCTGCTCTGGGTCTTAGCTGCAGCTTGCAGACTCTTAGTTGTGGCACGCAGACTTCTTAGTTGCGGCATGTGGACTCTTAGTTGTGGCATGCAACTTAGGGGCTCTAGTTCCCCGACCAGGGATCGAACCCGGGCCCCCTGCATTGGGAGCTCGGAGTCTTACCCACTGGACCCACAGGGAAGTCCCTGTACCACATCTTCTTTATCCATTCATCTGTCAGTAGGCATTTAGGTTGCTTCCATGTCTTGGCTGTTGTAAATAGTGCTGCTGTGAACACTGGGGTGCACGTATCTTTTCAAATTATAGTTTTGTTGGGATATATGCCCAGGAGTGGGACTGCTGGATCATTCTATTTTTAGCTTTTTGAGGAACCTCCATACTGTTCTCCATAGTGACTGCACCAACTTACATTCCCACCAACAGTGTAGAAGGGTTCCCTTTTCTCCACACCCTCTCCAGTATTGTAGACTTTTTAACAATGGCCCTTCTGACTAGTGTGAGGTGGTACCTCACTGCAGTTTTGATTTGCATTTCTCTAATAATTAATTAGTGATGTTGAGCATTTTTTCATGTGCCCGTTGGCCATCTGTATGTTTTCTTTAGATAAATGTCTGTTAGGTCTTCTGCCCATTTTTCTTTTCTTTTTTTTTTTTTTCCAGCACCACAGGGCATGTGGGATCTTAGTTCCCTGACCAGGGATTGAACCTGTGTCTTCTGCAGTGGAAGTGTGCAGTCCTAACCACTGGACTGCCAGGGAATTCCCATTCTGCCCATTTTTTTCTTTTCTTTTCTTTTTTTCACTCTTTTGATATTTTTCTATACATGTATGAATATGTACTTTATATATTTGAGATCACATTATACAGACTACTTTTAAACTTAATTTTCACTTAATAGTTTTCCCATATAAGACACTTCTAATAACTTTATAGTATTTCTATCTTTGGTCTGGGACTCATTTTACCAATTTCTATCATTGATTAGTTAGTTATGTTTTCTGGCTTTTCCTATTATAAACAACATTGAAATGAATTGGGTTGTTTGTTTTTTTGTTGTTGAGTTGTATGAGCTGTTTGTATATTTTGGAAATTAAGCCCTTGTCAGTCACATCATTTGCAAATATTTTTCTCCCAGTCCGTAGTTTGCCTTTTCATTTTGTTTATGATTTCCTTTGCTGTACAAAAGCTTGTACATTTGATCAGGTCTCTTTTGTTTATTTTTGCTTTTATTTCTATTGCCTTAGGAGACTGACCTAAGAAAACATTGGTGCAATTTATGTCAGAGAATGTTTTGCCTATGTTCTCTTCTAGGAGATTTATGGTATCATGTCTTTAAGTCTTTAAGCCATTTTGCATTTATTTTTGTGTATGGTATGAGGGTGTCTTCTAACTTCATTGATTTACATACGGCAGTCCAGCTTTCCCAGCACTACTTGCTGAAGAGACTGTCTTTTTTCCATTGTAAATACAGGAGATCTTAATGGTGAAAGTTATACTCGTTTTGTTATACCCACAAAACTACTAATTTATGCATTTATCATGAAGGAAGTTTCAATTCTATCCCTCAAAGACCTAATAAAATCATCTAAAATGGACAAGACTTATGTTCACAAAGGCTTTCAAAAGAGTAGTGCGATATCCCCACTCTAATACTTTTTTGCTGTTTGCTTTTTGTGATTTTGTTGTGTCTTCTCCACAATAAAGAGTGCTCTTAAAACTTGGCAGTTAAATTGACTGACTGTGTATGTGTGTGTGTGTGTGTGTGTGTGAGTGTGTGTGTTTAAACATTTCCTAAGCATGTGCTTAGCACATTTCTTCAAGAGGAAACAAATCTTTGTCAATGAGAAACTGAAGGCATGATGCCTCCCTGAGTTAATGAAGTCAACCCAGCCTGTCTTTTGTTGCAATGAGAGACCGGAAGTGTAATCCTTTCCCATTATATTAGAGCAGAAGTCACAGTGGGGTGCTACTGAGAAAGAGCTAAGGGGACAGGATTCTGGAGTTTTGAAATTCTTTAGCCAGAGCAGTGCTGCATTGATCAGTTTTGTGATTTATCTGCTCCCCTCAGGAAGATTTTGTTTACGCACAATTTTTTTTTTTTTCTTTTTGTGGCTGAAAAATATTTGAACAATAGAACACAGATCTAGTCCCATTTCCTAATTTTACACATGAGGAAACTGAGGCTTGTGGAAGTGAAATGACTTACCACTAAGTTAGAAATAGAGCCAAAAATAGTGCCCAGGATGTGTACTGGTCAGAGGTCGTGGTTGTCCATTATAGAAGCCAATTCTGGATAACTCAAGCAAAGGCTCACAGGGGCTGTCAGAATTCATGAGACTCTGAGAGTCAGACTTGGAAATATCAGCAAGCAAGAGCCCTCTGGAGGGCCAAGAAGCTGGACAGTGTTCACAGAAAGTCCAGAAATTGTTTCATAACCAGGGGAGCCTGTTCAAAATATTGATGCCTCTTCCGCCTTGACTGCAATGGATGGCGCCAACCTTTCTTTCTATCATGTCATTTTTTTAAAAATTTATTTTATTTTATTATTATTATTATTTTTTGGCTGTGTTGGGTCTTTGTTGCTCCGTGCGGGCTTTCTCTACCTGCGGTGCGGGGGCTACTCTTCGTTGAGGTGAGCAGGCTTCTCATTGTGGTGGCTTCTCTTGTTGTGGAGCACGGGCTCTAGACTCATGGGCTTCATTAGTTGCAGCACGGGGGCTCAGTAGTTGTGGCTCACGGGCTCTAGAGCGCAGGCTCAGTAGTTGTGGTGCACAGACTTAGTTGCTCCGTGGCATGTGGGATCTTCCCAGACCAGGGCTCGAACCCATGTCCGCTGCATTGGCAGGCGGATTCTTAACCACTGTGCCACCAGGGAAGCCCAGTATCATGTCATTTGCTCAAGATTCAGAGTCCTCGGAGAAAGTACCTGGTTGACTGAGCTGAAGCCATGCATTCTTGCTGCAGCTGAACTTGAGCCAGGAGAGGCAGATCTGGCCCCTTGAGTTCCCATAGGAGGGTAGCACCACAATGACCCACGCACAGTCAGGGAGGGAAAATGCCCCAGAAGGAAATTTTGGATACGGTTTAGTGGGAATGGATGTGGGCAGCCCATGGGGCAACCACAGGGAGCCTGGTGGCATACAGCGGATTCTGACCACATAGATAAATTGCGCCAAACAGGAAGTGACACAGCAGGGAGGAAAGGATCCTTGTTGATGTTTAACCTGACTCTGACCTTTCCCAGGGTGAGCCTCTTTCCTGCCGTTACATCCTTGATACAGTTGGGAAAACTCCACCAACTTATCACCAACATGAAACTAGTTATTTAATAATCCTGTACCCATTGCTGAACAATGGCTCTTTTAGAAAATTATTTCTTAAAATGTAGGTCTACGTCCAAGGTTAGGATAAAGAGCTGGTCGGGTCTTTAGGGAAGTAATGATGGTCTATCAGTCCAGAGAAACAAAACCAGTAGGTTGTGTATATACAGGCAGACCTCAGAGATTTTGAGAGTTCTGTTCTAGACCACCAAAATAAAGCGAATATTGCAATAAAGTGAGTCACATGAATTTTTTGGTTTCCCAGTGCATATAAAAGTTATGTTTGCACTGTACTGTAGTCTATTAAGTGTGCTATAGCATTATGTCTTAAAAAAAGCGATGTAGAGACCTTAGCTTAAAAATACTTTATTAGGGGCTTCCCTGGTGGCGCAGTGGTCAAGAATCCACCTGCCGATGCAGGGGACACGGGTTCGAGCCCTGGCCGGGGAAGATCCCACGTGCCACAGAGCAACTAAGCCTGTGTGCCACAACTACTGAGCCCATGCGCTGCAACTACTGAAGCTCATACGCCTAGATCCCGTGCTCTGCAACAAGAGAAGCCACCGCAATGAGAAGCCCGCGCACCACATGAAGAGTAGCCCTCGCTCGCTGCAACTAGAGAAAGCCAGCGCACAGCAACGAAGACCCAACGCAGCCAAAAACTTTTTTAAAATAAATAAATAATTAATTAATTTTTAAAAATCTTATTAAAAAATACTTTATTGGGACTTTCCTGGTGGTCCAGTGGTTAAGACTCCGTGCTCTCAACGTGGGGGACCCTGGTTTAATCCCTGGTCAGGCAACTAGAGCCCACATGCATGCTGCAACTAAAGATCCTGCGTGCCACAACTAAGACCTGGCGCAGCCAAATAAACAGATAAATATTTTTTTAAAAATAAAAATACGTTATTGCTAAAACACGCGAACCATCCTCTGAGCCTTCAGCAAGTCGTAGTCCTTTGTTTGTTTTGTTCTGCTTTTTTATTGAAGTATAGTTGATTTACAATGTTTCAAGTGTCTAGCAAAGTGATTCATTTATATGTATACATAAACATATATACATGTGTATATGTATATATTCCAGCGAATTGTAATCTTTTTGCTGGTGGAGGGTCTTGCCTTGATATTGGTGGCTGTAGCGATTTCTTAAAATAAGACAACAATGAAGTTTGCTCTATGGATTGACTCTTCCTTTCATGAACGATTTCTCTGTAACATGAAATGCAATTTGATAGCATTTTACCCACCATAGAACTTCTTTCAGAATTGGAGTCAGTCCTCTCAAACCCTGCTGCTGCTTACAAATTTTACATAGTATTCTAAATCCTTTGTTGTCATGTCAACAATCTTCACAGCATCTTCCCAGGAGTAGATTCCATCTCAAGAAATCAGTTTCCTTACATGCAGCTGCAGAGCAGCATACTCATTACTCCTTGTGGAATGCGTTGCTACAAACCTTCAATTTGTAAAAAGTGGCAATATCTGCGAGGCGCCATAAAGTGAAGTACAATAAAACAAGGTATGCTGTATATGGAGAGAGGGATGTATTTTCAGGAACTGGCGCACTTGATTGTGGAGGCTGGTGAGTTCAAAATCTGCAGGGTAGGCGGGAGGCTGGAGACCCAGGGAAGCATTGCAGCTTGAGCCAAATGTGGTCTGCTGGCAGAATTTCCTCTTCTTCTGGAGAAGTTGGTCTTTGTTCTTTCTTTTTTTAAAAAAATTAATTAATTTTATTTTTATTTATTTTTGGCTGTGTTGGGTCATCCTTACTGCGCGCGGGCTTTCTCTAGTAGTGGCGAGCGGGGGCTACTCTTCGTTGCGGAGCGCAGGCTTCTCATTAGGGTGGCTTCTCTTGTTGCGGAGCACGGTCTCTAGGTGCACGGGCTTCAGTAGTTGTGGCTCGCGGGCTTTGTTGCTCTGCGGCACGTGGGATCTTCCCGGACCAGTGCTCAAACCCGTGTCCCCTGCATTGGCAGGTGGATTCTTAACCAGTGTGCCACGAGGGAAGCCCGAGTTGGTCTTTTTTCTATCAAGGGCTTCAACTGGTTGGATGAGGCCCACCCACATCATGGTCATCTGCTTTATTCGAAGTCTACTACTTTAAATGTTAATCTCTTCCTAAAAATACCTTCACAGAAACATCTAGAATGTTTGACCAATATCTGGGTACCATGACCTAACCAAGTTGACACATGAAATTGACCATCACACGTCTCAGAAAAGGAGCTGGGAAAGTTTAAAGGACTTTACAGCCAGCTGTAGGCACAGTTGACCTTGGGCAGCCACTTTCCTCTTTGGGTTTCAGTGTCCTTATTTGTAAGGTGAGGGGCTTGAGTTGGGTGGTCTCTAACGGCTTGGGGGTAAAATAGGAAGGTGAGTATAAACACTGAATTTGTCCCCTCCCAGATTCTCATGGGGAATTTCCAGCAGAGTTTTAAATGGTGAGAACTTGTTTCAGACGTGGAAACCAGGTAGAGTGCTATTTATGGGTATCCTACCCAGCCCCCATTCCCTCCTTCCCAGCAGCACCCCAGCTTTTATTCAGGTTCCCATCTTCCCTCACATAACTGTGTGCTTCCAGAAGAACTGACCTCAGGCTTCCCTGGTGGCGCAGTGGTTGAGAATCTGCCTGCCAATGTAGGGGACACGGGTTCGAGCCCTGGTCTGGGAAGATCCCACACGCCGTGGAGCAACTGGGCCTGTGAGCCACAACTACTGAGCCTGCGTGCCTGGAGCCTGTGCTCCGCAACAAGAGAGGCCGCGATAGTGAGAGGCCCGCGCACTGCGATGAAGAGTGGCCCCCGCTTGCCACAACTAGAGAAAGCCTTCGCACAGAAACAAAGACCCAACACAGCCATAAGTAAATAAATTAAAAAAAAAAAAAAGAACTGACCTCATGCCCAGCACCAAGAGTTGGCCTGCTTGGCCTGAGAGCACTTTTATCCCCCTGCCATTTATTGGTTCAAGAACCCAGTCAATTAACACACACCGATTCTCTGGACATGGGAACAAGTTCACAAAGGGGTTGGTAACCAGATGGAGCCAATAAGGTGTAAAGAGAAGTTTGCTGTAAGCTTCTGAAAAAGTTACATCCTCCTGCTTGAGAGATACCTACCAGAAGAGGCCATTTGTCTTCCTCTGGATGTGGTCGGGTGAGGCTCAGAATTGTGGCAGCCATCCTGCTACTAGTGCAAGACGAATCCAACTCAGGAGAATCCCAAAAACCAAAGCTGAAGCCCTGGTTGTATCATATCCAACCACCCCTAGTGATGAACTTTTCCAGTTATGGGACCCAATAAATCCTCTTTTTTTTTTTAAGCCAGTTTGAGTGGGGTTTGAGTTACTTGTAACAAACAGAACCCTAACAGACACAACACTATAAAGGATGCCACTGAAATGCTTCTGGACTTGGTGCTAGGCTAATTCTGACAGTGGAGGGTGAGAACAGGCAAACACAGCAGGACCAAAGCCTGCACAGCAGGGCTTTCTCTCCAAGCAGATAGCTGCACCAGGCAGTACCTGCATCCAGTAGGGCTTTCCCCCAAAACAAACAAATGGGGAGACATCACTGTATCTATGAAAAGATGCTGCAAATCCAAAGAAGAGGACCACCCTGGAGAATAAGGAGGAATTCTCCAATTTGAAGTAAGTTTACGCAACATTTTAGAAAATGTATGAAGCGGATGTTATTGTTTAATCTGCTCAGCATCCCTCCCCCACCTCTTTTGACAATTGGCTTCATCCAATGGACACAGGTCTGGGAATGAGACCCAGGCTAGACCAATAAGCCTATCCCCAATATATTTCGTGAAGCCAGAAGAGAGGAATTTTATCACCTCTTGGGTTACAGAGCTGAAAGGGTATGAATTCGGTGTTACTAGTGTTCATGTTTCTAACCAGAGGGAAAAAATCCAACTGCAGTAGGAGAAAATGAAGCCAGTAAGGCTAAGGAAGGGGAGAGAGAGAGAGAGAGAGAGCCGGCAGCGTGAAGACCCTGGTTTCACTCCCTCTCTGAGGTCCCTGGAGACATCCTGGTTTCTGAGACTCTGCCTTCGTTCTGTCAGCTTCCCCAGTGTCTTTCCAATAAAGTCCCCATTTCCCTCAAGCCACTTCCAGCTGGGTTTCTGTTTCTTGCATGCGAAAGGGCCCTGGCTCACAGAGCTTCTGCTTCATGTCCTTATCCAGCCAAATTGAAGGGAACATTGGCCAATACAGAGCAAGAAGTCATAAGGAGGGATCCCTCTGAGATCAGGAAACATTTTCACGGAGAAGGAAACAACAAATGCCAAATGAAAAACTTCTTGGGGGCAGAGCTGCCAAAAATTAATTTAGTGAAGAAGACAAACTTAAGAAATTCACCTAGAACTCAGGATACATATGAAAATTACAAAACCAAAAGTGATGTGGAGGGCTTATTCAGGAGATCCAAGGTAGACATACAGGCTAACAGTTCTTTATTCAAAACCCCTGGAGTCAGATGCGCTTCTGGAGTCGGCATTTGGGGGGTTTTAGAGAGGTGATGTAGTGTATCCACGGATAATACATACATCCCTCATGGGGTTTAGGTCAGCACTCTGCAATCAAAAATATTACATTTCTGCAGTAAAACACTGAGGGAAATAAAAAAAGACAATAAATAGTCTCATATCATGCCTGGTCAGGATTTACTGCCAAATAAGTGTTGCCAGCTCCTGAGAAAATTTTTGGTTTTCAGAGAATTTTAAGATTTTGGAATTCTGGCTAAAGGCAACTGTAATAGGAATCTGAAAAAAAGAGCACAGAACTGATAAAATAGGAGAAACATTCAAAGAATCAAGGGGGTGGGTAAACATTCAAGAGCTGAAAATAGTGAAACTGAAGTTCAAAAGGTCAAAGAGTGCGAGGTGAAATTAATTTAAACAAGACCTAAATGCACTCTGGTCATATTTTTAATATGAAAGATAAAGAAAAAAATCTATAAGAATATAGAAAATTCTAATAAATAATTTATTGCATTGATTTAATGACTCTATCCCAAACTTTTTACCCTATACACACTAAATATCATTTGCTTCAAACACATATATTACATTTATATAAATTGATCATCTACTGGACTACAAGGAAAAGCTCAGTTGTTTCTGAAAAATAACTTGACCAAGGTCGCCCAGCTGGAAGGTGATGGCGGTGGGTATTCAATCCAGAGCTCCACCTCTTTACTTCTTCTAATATCTTAATACTCTCCATGGGCAACAAGGGAGTAGTAATTCATTTCCAGGCACTTGATCACAGAGATAAGTATTAAACTTGAGGATAAAGACTACAACTGGCTAAATGTCCAGAACCATGTAAATATTCAATAAATGTTAGTTGGTTAAATAAATGAGTGAATGAGCTAATAAAAACAGGAAATAAAAGAAGGCTCACCAAGGAATTCTGTATTTTACACGGGATGTACTCAAAAGCACCACTCTTTTTTAGAACACATCTGAGACACGGTTGGGGAGGGCAGCTGTTTCTTTATAAAGCAAGTGATGTAGCCACAGCTGCTATTAGGCACCATTAGAGGAAGCATTAAGACAAGGATGTACATGCGACCGAATTGCAGTAAAACTTCCCTAAGGTGACAGGGATCAACGGGAGATGGGGCCTCGAGAGCCTTAATGGGCTTCACTTACTCTCCCTCAAAACTTTTTAAGCTTCCCCCATGGTGACCAACCCCAGAATAATGCACATTTAATTCAGCTGCTAATGCAGGAAAATCAATAGTTCCGCACCACAGATAGTTTATTACACATAATCTCAAGTTTAACACATAAATAAATAATATACACAAACCATGGCATTTAAAGAGTACAATTTGGGGCTCCTCTTTTTCCCACAAATCAAAATACTTCTTACATCTTACTAAATATTTCACGTTAAAAATAATAAGGATTTTTTTAAAAATCTAGGCTGGAATCACTTGGAAAATTTTTCCTTTAAAATAATCATTATGATGGCTTTTATTTTAATAATATTTTACAAGTTGTTTTCATATACCTCACCATTTTTTTTTTAATTAATTAATTTATTTATTTTTAGCTGTGTTGGGTCTTCGTTTCTGTGCGAGGGCTTTCTCTAGTTGCGGCGAGCGGGGGCCACTCTTCATTGCGGTGCGAGGGCCTCTCACTATCAGGGCCTCTCTTGCTGCAGAGCACAGGCTCCAGACGCGCAGGCTCAGTAGTTGTGGCTCACGGGCCTAGTTGCTCCGCAGCATGTGGGATCTTCCCAGACCAGGGCTCAAACCCGTGTCCCCTGCATTGGCAGGCAGACTCTCAACCACTGCACCACCAGGGAAGTCCCCTCACCATATTTTGAGCTTCCTCCTCAAATCCTTGTGAGTTAGATGGGACAAGTAAACCTATTTAGCAGATGAAGAAACTTGAGAGGTGAGGAGAAAAGTCCAGCTTATAAGAACTGGGAGTCCAACACCTAGCCAAAGGTATTTTTAGTCCCAACAGGGACTTGGTTCTGTTTGGAGCTGGTGGGGCTGGAAGCAGTCTTACCCTGAATTGTGTCTACCACTGGAATTTGCACATGTCTGGACTTGGTAAATTAGGCTCACCAGAGTCTTAGTTTTCTGGAAGCTTGTTTTGTAGGTTTTTGGAGACCTCAGGTAGAGAGAGTTGAGTTAATCATACCCCTTAATTCATGGCACATCACCATCATCTTCTTCTTCAAGGAATTGCTCTTATTTTGTTCAATTATAGTTTTCCTTTTATGCCCCATCCCCATTCCTTTTATATAAAGTTCAAAACAGGCAAAGCTGTTCTCTAGTTGCCAGGGTTGGGGGGACCACTGGTGTTCCTGAGGTGGTGGTAATGCTTTAGTTTTTTATCTGTGTCATGGTTATATAGAGTTACTCACTTTGCAAAAATTCATTGTGTTATATACTTGTGATTGGTGTGGTTTTCTATATATATATGTTACACTTCAATAAAATTTTACTTTAAAAAATCCTGCTGGCATTTTTAATGGAATTACATAAATTTATAGATTAATTTGGGAGAGAACTGACAACTTAGAATTGCTAAGTCATCTTATCCATGACCATGTTGCTAAAATTTTATTAAGAGGGATATTTGTCACGAGGGATTAAAGTCTGTAGTTTTTTTTTGTTTTTGTTGTTTTTCTTGCAGTGTCTGAATTTAGCATCAGGGTAATGCTGGCCTCATGGAATGGGTTGGGGAGTATTCACTCCTTTTCATTTTTCTGGAAGAGTTTGTCAAGAATTGGTATTATATCTTCCTTAAACATGTGAGAATCACCAGTGAAGCTACCTGGGCCTGAAGTTTTCTCTGTGGGATGATTTTTTTTTTTTTTTTTTTTTTTAAATGTGGTAAACCATTTACATATTGACAAGATGGAAGAGAACCAATTGTGATCGCAAAGCCTCTTTATTGTTATCGGGCTTTTTTGTTTTGTTTTGTTTTGTTTTTAAATTTACTTATTTATTTATTTTTAGCTGTGTTGAGTCTTCGTTTCTGTGCGAGGGCTTTCTCTAGTTGCGGCAAGCGGGGGCCACTCTTCATCGCGGTGCACGGGCCTCTCACTATCGCGGCCTCTCCTGTTGCGGAGCACAGGCTCCAGACGCACAGGCTCAGTAGTTGTGGCTCACGGGCCCAGCTGCTCCATGGCACATGGGATCCTCCCAGACCAGGGCTCGAACCCATGTCCCCTGCATTGGCAGGCAGATTCTCAACCACTGCGCCGCCAGGGAAGCCCTCTGTGGGATGATTTTTAACTTCAGATTCTATTTCTTTAACAGATATAGGGCTATTCAGGTTATCTATTTCTTCTTGAGTGAGCTTTGGTGGTTTGTGTCTTTCAAGAAATTTGTCCAGGGAGTTCCCTGGCAGCCTAGTTGTTAGGATCCCTGGCTTTCACCGCCGTGGCCTGGGTTCCGTCCCTGGTAGGAGAACTGAGATCCCCGGAAGCTGTGCAGCGTGGCCAAAAAAAAAAAAAAAAAAAAAGAAAAAGAAATTTGTCCATTTCATCTAAGTTGTCAAATTCGTTGGCATACAGTTGAATTACCTTATTATCTCCTTAATATCTATAGAATCTGTAGGGATGTCAGCTCTCTCATCCCTGTTTTCTCACTTCTGTCTTCTCTTTTTTTGCTGATTAGTGTGGCTAAAGGTTTTTCAATTTTATTGATCTTTTCAGAGAACCAGCTTTTGGTTTCATTGATTTTTTTCTATTGTGTTTTCTTTTTCTAGTTTAACCTGATTTTCACTCTAGTCTTTATTATTTCCTTCTTTTCTGATTACTGTGGGTTTTAATTTGCTCTTCTTTTTCTATACCCTTAATGTGGAGGCCAAGAAGCATTGATATGAGACCAATAGATCAATGGAATAGAATGGAGTCCAGAAACAGACACTGCACATACATGACAACTGATTTTTTTTTTTTTTAATTTTTATGTATTTATTTATTTATTTTTGGCTGTGTTGGGTCTTCGTTTCTGTGCGAGGGCTTTCTCCAGTTGCGGCAAGTGGTGGCCACTCTTCATCGCGGTGCGCGGGCCTCTCACTGTCGCGGCCTCTCCCGTTGCGGAGCACAGGCTCCAGACGTGCAGGCTCAGTAATTGTGGCTCACGGGCTTAGTTGCTCCACGGCATGTGGGATCCTCCCAGACCAGGGCTCGAACCTGCGTCGCCTGCATTGGCAGGCAGATTCTCAACCACTGCGCCACCAGGGAAGGCCCCTGAACAACTGATTTTTATAAGGTGAAAAGAAAACTCAGTGGAAAAAGATAGTCTTTTCAGAAATGGTTCTAGGACAATTTAGATATCCATATGCAAAAAAAAGAATTTTGATTCCTATCTCACAACATATACAAAAATTAACTCAAACGTATCATAGACCTAATGTAAAACCTAAAACACTAACATTTCTAGAAGAAACCATAGGAGAAAAGATTTGTGATCTTGCAGTAGGCAAAGATTTCCTAGCTTCTGTTTGAAAAAGTTGTACATTCTATTTTTATTCTTCTAGGGTTTACTTCTCACACATTAATATGTATACTCACCTCCATTTAAACTTCTTAATCTTATCAAGAACTATTTGTTTCTCCCAAAGACGTGTCCCAGGTACTTTTCACTAGCTCTGGCTTTTTATTTCTGCTCTTGGTATTGTCTGGAGATTGGGTTTATGGCTTATTATATTCTTTTTCTTTTTTTTTTTTGTCATCATTTATTCAGCTAGCAAAGAACTTGACTAATTTATTTCCATGCCATATATTTCAAAACATTCTCTGGCTTTATTTTTTCTCCTTGCTGGAGACTCCCTCCAACAATGTCTTCAAATGAGGTCTTTGTGTGGGAAATCTTCTGAGGGTCTCCTAGACCACCTGACACCAATCTTCAATTCTCATTCCTTCACTTAAAAGATAGCTTAGGGCTTCCCTGGTGGCGCAGTGGTTGAGAATCTGCCTGCCGGTGCAGGGGACGTGGATTCGAGCCCTGGTCTGGGAGGATCCCACATGCCGCGGAGCGACTAGGCCCGTGAGCCACAGTTGCTGAGCCTGTGCGTCTGGAGCCTGTGCTCCACGACAAGAGAGGCCATGGTAGTGAGAGGCCCGCGCGCCGCGATGAAGAGTGGCCCCCACTTGCCGCAACTAGAGAAAGCCCTCGCACAGAGACGGAGACCCAACACAGCCATAAATTAATAAATAAATAAATAAATAAAAAGATAGCTTAGCTTGATATAAAATTCTAGGGTCAAAATTCCTTTCTTTCAACATTTCAGAAACATCTCTCTAGTGTCCTCTTGCATCCTATTGAGGATTCTGACATCAGCCTACTTCTCGTCCCATTAGAGATTATCTGCTTTTCTCTCTGGATAGCTCCATGAAAACGAGACCTCTGTTTTGTTCACAGCTTCATGTTTAATGCCTAGATCAGTTTCCAGCCCAGTCCTTCAGTCAGCAGTTGCTGGATGAACGAATGTTATACCATTCTGCCTCCAGGGTTAGTGTTATTGGCAGTTGTGTGCTTACACCGGTGAGCAGGGTAGGCAGGTGTGGTGTGATTTAACAAGAAAGCCACATAGAAGCCTTAACTATTCTTCCAATGTTTATAACGACCAATTGAAATTATGGCCCCCTGGTTCAAAGTCAATGTCACATTCAAGAAGCAGAGGACAAGAATTAATTTAAAAGAAATTTTCTCCCCCTCTCTCCCTCCTCCACAGGGGTTTATTATTCCAGTAACTCCTTCCGCTATGTTCCTTTTCTGTTTATTCTCTGTATCTGCTTCAAGAAAGTTGTCTCTGACCAAAGTCGACAGTGAATAGGAGCTGGGGCCATGGACAAAGGAGGCAAGGAGTTAGGCTGGCAGTTAGAGAATCTGAGGGAGGACTTCTGTAAAAACCCTCTTGTTCATAATTTATATTCCTGAAACTCTACCCTGGCATTAGGTGTCTCCTGAGTATTTCCCTCTAGCTGGAACACTTTCTTCTCAGTCTATTCAACATCTACTTGCCTACAGCTCAGATGTTAACCTCCATGGGGCCTGAGATAACAATTAGGAACTCATCTACACATTATATTTGAGTCCCTACCTGCTTGGTAATAAAAATATGTTTCATTTCACCCAGGTGATAACATGTAATATTTGGAAGGGACTTCAGGGAAGGTATGATCTGACCCCCAACCAGTGCTGGCAGTTTCTCAGGCCTGCATAGTAGAATCAAACCCTAGACCAATTAGATCAGAATACCTGCAGGTTGGGCTCAGGCATCAGGAATGTGTAAAAGCTTCCCAGCTGAGTGTATGTGCAGCCAGGACTAAGCATCACTGCTCCAGCATCCTGACTAGTGGATACCCAAGAGGCACCATCGTGCCCTGGAATTCAGCACAAAATATAATGACTTTGGGTTTTTAGGTTCAAACCAAAGCTCAGAGATTTTCTAGGTATATGATCATGGACAAATTAATATTTCTGTGCTTCAGTTTCCATATCTATAAAATGGGAATTTGAAAATACACCATCAGATCTAATTGCAGAATATACGTGGACATCCACACTTCCATTAAGTAAATTTGAAAATGCATAGGAAATTGCTTATACAATTTCTTATCTATCTATCTGTCTATCCACCTATCTATCTATCATCTTTACAATCTGTACATATATTGTTTCTGTGATCAAGATTAATGTAATTTGAGGGACTTCCCTGGTGGTCCAGTGGTAAAGAATCCACCTTACAATGCAGGGGACGCAGGGTTCGATCCCTGGTGGGGGAACTAAGATCCCACATGCCGCGGGGCAGCTAAGCGTGCATGCCACAACTACTGAGCTTGCACACCTCAATGAGAGAGCCCACATGCCGCAAACTACAGAGCCCAGGTGCTCTTGAGCCTGTGGGCCACAACTAGAGAGAGAAAACCCGCACTCCACAACTAAAGAGAAGCCCATGCCACAACGAAAAGCCCACACCCTGCACGAAAGATCCCACGTGCCGCAACAAAGACCCGATGCAGCCAAAAAAAAAAGAAAATAAATAAATAAATAAAATGTATTCTTGAAAAAAAAATATTAAAGTAATTTGAAAGCCAAAATTTTTTAAATAAAATAAAATGGAGATAATAAAACACACCATCCTCTTAAGGTGGTTGTGAGGGTTACAGGAGAGAACCAGTATAAAACACTTAGCATAATGCTGGTACATTGCTAGTGGTAGCCAACCTTCAAGATGACCCCAAAAATTCTCACCACCTAGTATTCATCCCTACGTGTAGTCTCTTCCCACAGTGACAATTACAGAAATAACAGAGTGGGATGTCTGAGGCTAGGTTGGAAAAGACATTGCCCCTTCCTCCTTGCTCTCTTTCTCAAATCACTTGCTGTCGTGGAAGCCAGTTACTATATTATGAGGTCGAAACTCAGGTACTCCATGGAGAGGCCCTCAGTGGGGGAACTGAGGCCTCCTGCCAGCAGCCAGGTCAGGGAACCATCTCGAAGCACATCCACCAGCCCCAATTAAGCCTTCAGATTACCGCGGCCCCCGCTGGGATCTTTACAACCTCGGGAGAGATCCCACACCAGAACCACTCCTCTAAGCCACTCGTAAATTCCTGACTCACATGACATGCATGAATTAACAAATGTTTATCCTTTTAGGCCGCTATGTTTTGGAGCAACTTGTTATGCAGCAATAGATGAGCAAAACACCCAACAAATCTATCGTCATTATTATTGTAAAGCACTTCCTAATTTTGAGCTGAAATCCATCTTCTCATAATCTCCACCCTCTCTTCCAGTTCCGTTTTTTTTTTTTTTCAAGCCACATAGAAAGAATATCATCTTTCTTCCTCATGGTCAAAATGTTCAGTGACTGTCTTCATGCCCACAGTTTAATTAATCAGACCTTAGCTGAAGAACAGTCCTTGTGCCGGGCAGTAGGGTTGCAAAGAAGAGTAGGGCAGGGGTTCTGCTCAGCCAACATCCCTCCTTGTGAATGAAGGGACTTGGCTCCCAGGTGCAGGAGGAGGAAGTCCCGACTGAGGCATGGCTGGTTCTACTTAGAGAAGTGAGGGAAGGCTTCTCAGAAGAAGTGGCAGGAGCTGAGGCCTAAGGGATGAATAGGAGTTCTCCAGGCAGATGAAGGTGAAGGCTTTCCAAGCAGAAGTTACAGGCAGCAGACCCCACACCTTCACCCCTCCACCTAAGCCCTTTCTCCTCCAGGGCGCTCATCTCCTCCTCTTGTCCAACTTTTGGCGCAGTTTTGAGTCCCTCCACTGCCCCATCCCCACCCCCAATCTGAGTAATTCCACTCAGGACACACCCTTTCCTCTCACATGATGGGGCATCCAGACAGAGCCAAACCTCCTCCAGGGTGGTCTGACCAGTGTGGAGTAAATTCAGCCATTCCCTTTCTTTTTCTGGAAGTTCCACTGGGTCCAGAGCTGCCTGAGGTTTTCCTGGCACCCACATCCTCCTGCTGACTCATGATGGGCCTACAGGCATCTGGACTGCTAAGTCCCTTTTCACACGTGCTCCTGTTAAACCACATCTCACTCAGCTTTGTACTTCTGCTGTCGTCTTGTTTTTACAATTTTTCCTGGGTATTTTGAAGTTTGATAATTTGATCTATGCAAACTGCTAATCTCAGCTCCTGGTTGGCAGGGGCCACATGGAAGCAAACTGGACCACAAAAACTCACTTTAGAACACGCCCTGGAAACAGAAACCTTCTGTCATTCTAAGGCCATTGTGGTTAGGGGTGATTCAGACTGACTGCAACTCCAACCAGCTTCAAAGATCTCACCGGATAAGAGGCTGTCTTGGATTTGGAGATGCCTTCGATGAGGGAAAGGCCATGGGGGGGGTGGGGTATGGGCTGTGATGCTTTACAGAAGGAAGGGAATTGGAAGGGGATGTTTGTCTGGTTCCCCACGGTTCCCACCTTCCCCAGTCAGGGAGAATCGGGCCATTGTCTAGGTGGAACACTTGGCTTGTTTATCTTCTTAGGCCCAGTTTGGTACAAGGTTTTCACTCAGTTTTTCTTCTGCCCAAAAAACAACCACAGGAAGGGGCTGACCTGCCTTTGGCAAGTGGCCAATCCATGTTCTCCTTCTCCATTTCTCTGCCTCTTTCCTCTATCACCGGCTTCTAAGAGAAAATAAGAAGAGCAAGCTTCCCCTTTTGTCCTATCAAGGCAACATTTAATCATTCATTCATTCAACTAGTGTTTATTGAGTACCTACTATGTGCCAGGCATTGTTCTGGGTGCTGGCAATCCTAACGTGAAAGACACAGCCCCTGGCATCAAAAGGTCACAGTTCTGGAAGGAATCTCAGTAGTGTTAGAGGCAAACCAGAGGAGGTGAGAGCACATGGTAGAAGCATCTGAGCCAGCTTGGGAGGAATTAGAAAAGTCTTCCAGGAGAGGAGACACATAAGCTGATCTTTTTTTTTTTTAACTTTTTATTTTATACTGGAGTATAGCCAACTGACAATGTTGTGATAGTTTCAGGTGCACAGCAAAGGGACTCAGCCATACATATACATGTATCCATTCTCCCCCAAACTCCCCTCCTATCCAGGCTGACATAGGCTGATCTTAAAGGTAGAGTTAAAGTTAGCCATGGAGAATAATCATTATTACCATAGCTTTTGTTAAGCATCTTCTCTGTGCCAAGCACTGTGTTAAAATCTTTACCTATATATTATTTTATGTTAATCCTTGCAACACCACTAAGAGGTTGCTACTGTAATTATTCCAGCTTTATGAATGAGGAAAGTGAGGTTTAGAAAGGTCAATTTGCTCACGGTTTTACAAAGAATAAATAGCAGAAGTGAGATTTAGACTCAGATTTCTCTGACTCTGGAGCTCATTCTTTAACCCGGGGCTGTTGTGTATAGCTGTGCATGTTGTACACTGCACAACTCCAGGGATGGCCCTGCTCTTAATGAGGCATTATGCATGGGAAGGATATACAGGCAGAAGAATCTTCCTTTACAGAAATAGAGAAAGCAACCTAGATTTGGGAAACTGGCTCTGCAATGTAGCCGTGTCAGGGGCTAAGGAACTCCTTGAAGATGGGCAGCTCCTTTGCACCTCCTGTGATTGCTATTGGAACTAGCTATTAGCATCTTGAGAGAGCTCCTGCGGCCTTGTATATGGTGAGGGACCCAATTCTTCCTTCTCACAGAGCAGTGGAACTCTCTGCCAGAGGTGACGTGAATGCGCCTAGTTCCCTTCTGAGCTGTTGGCCACACAAACTTTCCAGTTCATAGGCTGCATGTGGTCCCAGGTTCATGAATTTCAAAACACCAGATGGAGGCGTTTGAATCTTTCTGCTGTGCTGTAATATTTTCAATAAACCTTGGACAACCATAATGACAACAACAACAAAAACTTTATTTACAAAAACAGACAGCTGGCCTGCAGTCTGTAATTCACCAATTTGATTTTTTTAAATATTGCATTGAAATATCATTTCCCTTGAGTACTGAGTTTTCCAGTGTCCCTTTCACTCACCTCATCCTAGCCCCTGCCCTGCTTAAGAGCACATGTGTCCCTTGACTGGATCCTAGTTCAGAAAAACCAGCATCTATAAAGCTTTTGGGGAATAAACCAAAAAAAAAAAAAAGGTATAAGATGATATTGGGGAATATTGTTACTCTTTAGGTGATAATGGTATTGTAGTTATGTAGAAGATGTCCTTATATTTTGGAGATGGCTTTGGCAAAAAGTACACTATATATATATATATATATACACACACACATATATATATACATACATATGTGTATATATATTAAAATAGAACAACAGGGCTTCCCTGGTGGCGCAGTGGTTGAGAATCTGCCTGCCAATGCAGGGGACACGGGTTCGAGCCCTGGTCTGGGAAGATCCCACATGCCGCGGAGCAACTGGGCCCGTGAGCCACAACTACTGAGCCTGCGCGTCTGGAGCCTGTGCTCCGCAACAAGAGAGGCCGCGATAGTGAGAGGTCCGCGCACCGCGATGAAGAGTGGCCCCCGCTCGCTGCAACTAGAGAAAGCCCTCGCACAGAAACGAAGACCCAACACAGCCTAAATAAATAAATTAATTAATATTTTAAAAAAATGGAGTATCATTAATAATAACTAAGTATTAAAAAAAAATAGAACAACAATTGGATTTTGGTGGTAGGTATATGGATGTTCATTGTACTCTTCTTCCAATTTTTCAATATGTTTGACACCTTTCATGATAAGTGGCTTTTACAAAATCTCATATAAGCCAAACTTTTACAATAATATAATAGACTGAAGACTGCCTGGAGGAGGAGGATTGCCCCATGTTGGGGAGGGGGACAGAGACACCTCACTTGCTCTGAAACTAACCCAACCCTACTCCTTTCAGCGCCTCCCCACCCACCTTACCTGCTGCCTGTCCTTGCTCCAGACCCATGAGGAATGGGGGGCAATGGCACAATAAATTTTCAACTTAGGTTCAAATACAGAATTTCAAATGAGGGCATTTCTAATTAATAAATATCATTTTGCCCACTTCTGTGTTGTCTTCTTTCTCCTGGTATTTCCCAGGAGTGTGCAGTGTGAAACAGGCGGGCCTCACATCAGACCCAGGAAAGAAAGGAAAACGTGATCCGTTTTATTACATAAGGCAGAGGTTGTCACAGGTGGGCCTCTGACCAGCAGCATTAGCATCACCTGGGACCTTGTCACAACCCCTGGCTTCCTACCTCAGACCTGCCAAAGCTGAAGCTGTGCTGCGGCCTGGCAATCTGTTTTAAGTCCTCCAGGTAATTCTGATACATTCTCAAGTTTGAAAACTACTAATACAAAGACATGCAAACATGCTTATGAATAGACTTCTTAAATTTGGTTCTCAGTAGACTTAATAGATTTTTTGTTTGTTTGTTTTTGTTTTTTTTTTAATAAATTTATTTATTTATTTATTTATGGCTGTGTTGGGTCTTCGTTTCTGTGTGAGGGCTTTCTCTAGTTGCGGCAAGAGGGGGCCACTCTTCATCGCGGTGCACAGGCCTCTCACTATCGCGGCCTCTCTTGTTGCGGAGCACAGGCTCCAGACGCGCAGGCTCAGTAATTGTGGCTCACGGGCCTAGTTGCTCCGCAGCATGTGGGATCTTCCCAGACCAGGGCTCGAACCCGTGTCCCCTGCATTGGCAGGCAGATTCTCAACCACTGCGCCACCAGGGAAGCCCTGTTTGTTTGGTTTTTGATTTTTGGTTTTTTGTTTTGTTTTGGTTTGGTTTTGGCCACGCCATGTGTCCTGCGGGATTCCAGTTCCCCAACCAGGGACTGAACCCTCACCCTCGGCAGTAAAAGCGCGGAGTCCCAACCACTGGACCGCCAGGGAATTCCCCATATATACTCTGTTCTGTTCCACGGTGATGGATATCCATTATAAACAGGTCTAGAGTGACATTCACCTGTGTATAATTCTGACGAGGAGGTTCCATTACAGTGTGCTCAGAACCTGTAGCAAGTGTTTTAGAAAAGTGCCCGTGTCACTTTCAGGAGCCAGTCTCTGGGCACATGAACCCAAGACGGTGTTGCCAAGTCTGTGGTGTCTTTGGACCTTGAGTGTCTTTTTAAGCTTGGTCATATATTTCAGAGAGTCGGGACAGCTGTAACGTAGGTGTCTTATTACAGCCATTTTCAAGTTTTTCTGAGGCCTCAAACGATTTTATTAAAAAGAGAAACAAAGACAGTCAGTCCGATGAGGGTGTTGGGAGCAGGCTCTGGGGAGGGGGTGATGTCCTTTTTCATCACATAGGGCTGCTAGTCGGCCCCTACTTCTACATCCAGATCCACGCCGGGGAGCCTATGACAGCCAGGGTCCTCTCTTCCTCCCCGACCCCCAGACCGCTACGGCCTCCATTTGGCCTCAAAACATGGAGCTACCACTGTTCCCAGACACAGCTGGCCCAGCTGCACTGACATCACCCCTTTGGGCCTTCCCATGATTTAGGCATAAGGTAAACACAGATGTGGCAGGTGAGCAGCAGGAAGGCCAGGTGCACCGAGATTTCATAGAGGCAGGAAGTGTCCATGCTGTGCGATATTACGATGATAGTTTACCTAACAACAATCAAGAGGCAATTCTTACCGCTGGCTCTGGACACCCCACCCCGAAGCCCCACCCAGGTGGGAATGGTCCTCTTCAACTTAAAGCCTGGGCAGCTTCATGAACGGGCTCCTTTAATCAGGTGCAAGAGGCTGCAGGCTCCTGATTAGGCAGCATTCCCATGTCAGTCAGACAATGTCACCTTCTGAAACCAAAGTGAACTTTGAATCATGTGTATAAAGTATGCTAATGGTGACATATAAATGTGTTTCTGACATTTCTCTAATATCAGCAAGGGGGGACTTCCCTGGTGGTCCAGTGGTTAAGGTTCCGTGCTTCCACTGCAGGCGGCACGGGTTCAATGCCTGGTTGGGATACTAAGATCCCGCATGCTGCACAGCGCGGCCAAAAAAAGGAAAAAAAAAATAATATCAGCAAGGGGACTAAAATATAACACAAATTGTGATTCAGTCGTTGCAATGGGTCTGAGTTAATTCACCCATGGTGTGGAGGGCATTTGCCAATGTTTGTGACTGTCTATCATCCAAGCCCTCCCTCTGTTTGGGGGAACTTCCCAGTGCGTGAGTCAAAGTAAGCCTCATGCCCCCCAGGGAAGTAGAAAGGTCTAGAGACTAATCTCTTCCCCCACGTGCTCTTCGAATAAGGGCAAATGACCTAGGATAGCCAATCAGATGCTCTCACCCTAAACTTTAAATTGTGAATAAACGAAGCAAAGATGAATGGAAAGTTAGGATACATGTGCGTTGGAAGGACTGGTCTGAGGCATTCTGGTTGGATTGTTCCTGCTAAAAGATGAGTATCCTGTATTCTGCTCCTTAGGCCCTGTCCCTACCTCAATTTTTGTCTAGCCTCCAGCTTCTTGTAAGTTCTTTGTAGCCCTGCAATCTCTTTTCTGTTTACAATAACCAGAGTTGTTTTCTGCTGCTCACAACCAAGAATTGACTATACACACTTTTTTTTTTAAAGTAAGAGTTTTTCTTTTATTTATTTATTTATTTATTTATTTATGGCTGTGTTGGGTCTTCGTTTCTTTGTGAGGGCTTCCTCTAGTTGTGGCAAGAGGGGGCCACTCTTCATCGCGGTGCACAGGCATCTCACTATTGCGGCCTCTCTTGTTGTGGAGCACAGGCTCCAGACGCACAGGCTCAGTAATTGTGGCTCACGGGCCTAGTTGCTCCACGGCATGTGGGATCTTCCCAGACCAGGGCTCGAACCCGTGTCCCCTGCATTGGCAGGCAGACTCTCAACCACTGCGCCACCAGGGAAGCCCTGCACACATGTTTTGAATGCACAGTCCCAAGTCCATTTCCAGGTGTTGTAGGGATACCGAGATGACTACAGGCTGGAACGTGCTGCAAGCGGTGAATGGACACAGGCTCTGTCTATATGACACAGGCTTGAGTTCCAGTCTTGGCTCTGTTGCTTACTAGTTGGGTCATCTTCCACATGGGTTCCTTATCTTCTCCTGGCATCATTTCTTCATCTATAAAATGAGGCTGCTGCTCACAAGGTTGCTATGAGGATTAAATAAAATAAGAGTGGTAAAGGGCTCAGCATAGTGCCTGGTATGGAAAAGTACATGAAAAATGTTGGCTCTGATGATGATCTTTTTTTTTTTGGCATGGGGTGGGGGTGGGGATGATGATGATTCTTTTTTTTTGTTTGTTTAATTAATTAATTAATTAATTTTTATTTTTGGCTCCATTGGGTCTTCATTGCTGCGCGCGGGCTTTCTCTAGTTGGGGCTACTCTTCATTGCGGTACGTGGGCTTCTCATTGCGGTGGCTTCTCTTGTTGCGGAGCACGGGCTCTAGGCGCGCGGGCTTCAGTAGTTGTGGCTTGCGGGCTCTAGAGCGCAGGCTCAGTAGTTGTGGTGCACGGGCTTAGTTGCTCCGTGGCATGTGGGAATCTTCCCAGACCAGGGATAGAACCTGTGTTCCCTGCATTGGCAGGCGGATTCTTAACCACTGCGCCACCAGCGAAGTCCCGATGATGATTCTTAACTTCAAGGAATTTGTAGTCTTGAGTCTGGCTCATAGTCACTAGTTCTTCCCAAACTTCCACGGTAGAGATACAGGGACAGATACTGTCACGACAAAACGTAATTATCTGCATGGGGTCTAGAAAATAGAGAGGCGTAAGTGCATTGGTCAGTCATTTAACCAATAAGATTCAGAGATAGTTATTCAGGTCTTTATTGAGCTCCTGTTATGTGCCATGGCCTTCACTAAGCATGGCTTCAATGGAGGAATGAAGCTACATTTGGAAAAAACACACACTCTTTAAGAGAGCCAGGTTAATTCTCCAGCCTAGAAGAAGTAAATTCCTCTCAAAACCGTCCTCTTTCAAATGCACTTCTGAATATTAACTAGTTTACTTTTCCAGGGACTTTAAGGCCAGGAAGTAGATATCCTGTAAGTCTGGTTATTGTGAATCATTTCCCAGATTCTGGGCTTCCATGAAAAATTAAGTTTCTAAACTTGCAAAGAGGAAAGCCCCGATCCACCACTGACATTTGACCCCACTAAGAAGCAGACAGCCTGTGTGACCTACTCTGTGCAGAGACATGCACAACCCAAATATTTTTTGAGCATGTCCTGTATGCCAGCCACTGGGTGAGGCACACAGGAAATACAACAGCAAATCAAAGAGGGTGGCCCCTGTTCTCTTGGTGCTTTCTCTGTGGTGGGGAAGGGAGATATTCACCAAAGAATTACATAAATAGTCATGCCATGGCAAATTGTGACAAGTTCTCTGTAGGAAAAATGTAGGGACCTATGAGGTCATGTGATAGGGGGCACTGACCAAGCCTAGATGTTGGGGAAGGTTTTAATGGGTAAGATCTCATTTGAGCTATGATCTTAAGGATGTGTAGTGGTCAAAGTGAGAAAGGAAGGAAGGAGCAGGTTAGGCAGAAAGAACCACAGATGAAGGTCCTGCAATGGGAGGGAGCAAGGCCTCGGTATCTACCTCCTGAGTGGTTGGGGAAACATATGAGAAAATACCTGTAGTCTTCAATAAATATGAGCTGATTGAATAAAATAATAATGTTAATAAAAACTAACAATTGTTAAGCCCTTAATATATTGTAGGAACTTTTAAAATGTATTAATAAGGTTAATTAACACTAGCTGCTATAGCACAGAAGTCCCAAATCTCTGTGGTTTAGCACAACAAAGATTCATTTCTTCCTCAGCTCACAGTGGGTTGGGCAGCTCTCCTGGGCAATCTCCTCCAAGTGGTGACTCAGGGATCCAGGCCCCTTCCATCTTATAGCTCTATAACCCCCCAGGGCAGCCTTAAAATTCTTCCTTAGATCTTTTCTATACAACCACCCAACTAGTGAAGAAAAAGAGTATGGAAGATTGTGTGAGGTGTTTTGGGGCCAGGTTTGTAAGTGGCATACATCACATCTGCCCTCATTCAACTGGCTAGAACCCTGTCCTAATCTGGCTGTCATGGAGGCCAGGAAATGCAGTTGCCTGTGTGCAGTGTGACTGCAAAATCTGCTCTCTTGACCATACATAATACTTGCCGATAAATCTTTATCAAGAGGCAGACTGAAGTGCTTGTTTGTACACTGTACTATTCTGGATGAAGCACTAACAGAATTAGATAGAGATGGTTACCTGATTTGGGAGTTTACAGTCAAAAAGCCAGCTCTGGCCCGGAAACTTACAAATATGGCACATTCTATTGAAGAAAACTGTTAAACCCAGGCAGAGATTGTCAATTGCCAGGGAAGGGAGATGGGACCAGGGAAGAGATTTCAAATCTCTGTGGATGCTTGTGTACTTTGAATAAGAATATTCTAAGATGACCATTGTTTTAATGTTTTTTAGTTATGATCCATTTATTTTGAAATTTTGAATACAGTTGGGGTGGGGTGTGGAAGGAGATATTTATATTGTTCTAAGGGGATTAAAAGAAGGTTGAGAAGCTGCCTAAGGATAGGAGTAATTTACAAGGGGCTGAATTTATGTGGGAAAGAAATAAAGGAACAGGCACGATTCCTTCCCTTCCTTCTTCTCCCAAGCTGACCACATTTTACATGTTCTAAACTGATGAAAATTTCCTATCCAGTCTAGACTTTGGCCTCTGGAGGGACAAGATTAGGGAAAGAGAAGACCAGGAATGAAGAATTGGAGGGATAGAAAGAGAGGAGGCTCTTACATAACAGAAAGTTGCTTAAGAACATAGGGAAGGAGAAGAAGCCGTCAAAAGCCAAATGGAGTACTTACAAACGGTACCCAGACTACGTTTAGGTGTTAGAAAGTGTTCCTGGGTGGTTGGAGAGCCCAAAGGACTGAGTATCAAAGAAGGGAGAAACAGCTTGGTGATTCGAGGAGTGTGACGTTACTCTAGACAGGACTTCAAGATCTGAGGTGGTGAGAGTGGTTGATGGATAACAAAAGTAAATAAGGTACATTGAGGGCTGCTACTCACACAGACTGTGACATGCAGTTTACCTGCTTTTACTTTACTATTTTATTTTACTTTTATTTTATTTTATTTTACCTGCTTTTAATCATCACAAGAGTCCTGTGGAACATGCACCCCTGTTGGTCCCATCTGCCAAAGGTCACATGGCTGGCAAGTGGCCAAGCTGGGATTGGAACTGTCCTCTGGCTCCAGAGTCCAGGCTAGAGTGGATGTGCCTGGGTTGCATGGAGGCTTAATTAAATGCTGGTGTTTATACAGTGGAAACACACACACAGCACAGTCAGTTAATTACTTCTAACAGTCTGGGCATTAAATACTTTCTCCTTTACCTTTCCTCCAGGCTCCCACTTAGAGAATCTTTGCATCCTTAAGGACAATCTACTTGTTTCCACTTGGACAGCTTGATGAGGAAGAGAACGAACTCCTGGAAAGCTCATACTCACAACCAAGGAGAGCCAAGTGAAAAGTTGGTTCCATTTTCCCCAGAGAGTAACAGTTCATTTAATTCCAGCAATAAACTGGCTCCAGGGAGAAAGGACTGTTTAAAGGTCTGTGTCAATTACACAGTGATTATGAAATTCATGATATGACTAATCCAGTGGCTGAACCTGTGATTACCTGACATAATCCAAGAATATAAGTGTAACACACTCTTTTCCTCCCATTAAAGAGAAGTCAGTTAGTGCTACATTCCAGATGACTTCTCTCCTTTCCTATCTCTTCTCTCTGTGAAAGAGTAAATGTTTATCAAATGGTTTCTGAATTAAACTCAGTGTCCTGGAAGCTATAAGGGCTATTTTTCTTGGATGGCTCAAGGTCTGGGAACTCCAGTATGTTGATTTATATAATTTGAAGTACCATAAATGCCTTTGACCTTGAAGACTTCCTTTTAATGATTTGCATATCCTTGCCAATGATTAGACTACAGGCCATCATGACAAGCCTGTAACTTCCTGGAGAACTCCTTCTTTATTTATTTTTGGACATTTTATAATTTTTTTCTCTCTTAATGCTTTGTAAATAGTAACTAAAACCCATTTGTAACAAGCACCTATAAACGTACCGGCTTTTAAAATCAGGAGGTAAAAAATTATTGCCCAAGCTCTGAGGTCATTGATTGTTTTTGGAGAGAAGTCTATGACAATCTCTGAAAGCCTGCCACCTCTCAGACCCTTTCAGAGAAAAATGTTTGTGGTTCCTATGCACTGGGGGCTATGTTTTGGGTCCTGTGGCCACGCTTCCTTGGCCAAAGCTGATTGGACCAAGGATTGGCACGTGATTCAAAAGTTGTCCTTTATAGGCTAGACAGCAGCCAATGAGATGTCCTGATACAAGAGCTTGGCAGAAAAGGAGGAACTTCTGCAGGATGGTGTCTGGCTGACTCGGACTGTGAGACGTGCTGAGGTAATTAGTAAGAAAAAAGAGGAAGGAGAGACAGTCATGATATCGGTGGAAGTCTAGAGTCGCAAGCAAAAGACACCTGTTGTTGAGAGGCCAGCATGATAACCAGGTATCTGTGTTGTATCCCAAATGCCAGTTGGTTTTCTTATCTCCTATTCTCTCACTTCTCCATGTAACTTTATAGTAAGCCCCCAGACTGAGGAAACATGATTAGAACTCTGTTTCTGGCCCCCACCCCATATGTCCATATCCTGACCCCCAGCACCTGTGAATGTTACTTTATAGGGCAAAAGGGACTTTGAAGATGCGATGAAAGATTTTGAGATGGACAAACTGTCCTGGATTTTCCGGTTGGGCTCGGTGTAATCCCAAGTGTCCACATAGGAAGGAAGCAGGAGGGTCGGAGTCAGTAGTAGGGGTTGTGACCATGGAAACAAGAGGTTGAAGTGATGTGAGGAAGGGGCCAGGAGGCAAAGAATGCAGGCACCCTGGAAAAGTTGAAAAAAGCAAGGAAGCATATTCTCTCCTGAAAGTTCCAGAAGGAGCCAGTCCTCAGGACATTTGGCTAAATCCCAGTGAAACTGACTTCAGACTTCTGATGTCCAGAACTATAAGATAATATCAATAAATCTGTGTTGTTTTAAGTCACCAAGTTTGTGACAATTTATTACAGCAGCAATAGGAAACAAATACACCACCTGACTGACTAAGCCAGGGATCCAGCATTTTTGTGCTTTTTTTGAGAAAGACATAAAACAAGTAACTTAAGCACTTGGCAGTTTTGCCTATTAGTTCAGTATTGTGGGACGTTCCCTGATCTGCTCCGAAGAGGTCATTTCATTTTGCCAGGAGGATATAAAGGGAAAAAATGGGAAATTAGGTATTAAATGACAAGAGAATTGTCAGCGTGGCCACAGTCACTCAGAGAAGATGCCCTTAAGAGCAGTATTTGTAGGGGGAAAGAATTTTACGTTATGCTTTTAAGACAACAAGATCAAAAACAGATGAGAAGCCCAGTAAAACTGAAACCACACTTCACCCAGGACTATACCCATCACACTGTCATTTTTCATTCATTCAGAATCTGTCTGGAGATAGATCTCAGTGCCCTTGTTAATGTCTTTCAAGACATTCTCATCATTGTAATTGGGTGCCATCCTAGAGGGGAGGACGTTAATGACCATATACAATACACTGAGCCAAGTACGAATACACATTAACTAGCTTTCCAGGACTCCTTTCTGCTCTCCCGTTATAATTTATGGAGAACACTCAGCCAGTTAGGTTCACCTGTCATCCTCCATAAAGACCCAAACGAGAATTCTCTTCTGGAAAGCTTCAAGTTTAATCAGTTCCTTCTGCTAGTTGTTCACAAAAGGCTTTCTGCTGCTGAAGAAAATTAAGCCTTAAAAACAACAACAACAAAACAAGTTTCCATACATGTGGTATCTTTTAGGATGAATGCATTTTGAAGGCAAGGACAAGGTTTTTTATACATGCTGTTCTTGATCCCTTTAGGAGACAATATACTTAATAGAGAAAACTTTCTGACAGTGGTCATTAGGATTATTCTGATAATTACTGTATTTATTATTCTGATAATTACTGTACTGATCGTTTGATAACTTACTGTGTCCTTAGTTGCAGGCAACAGAATCCACTCTAGCTTGTTTTAACAGAACAGGATTGGAGCAGAGTACTAGGTAGATTAGAGGATTTCCAGCAGTGCCAGGGAAACAGACTAGGATACCACACACAGCCAGAACAGTCCCAGGAGAAATGCCCAACCATAAACAGGACTGTTCTCATGGAAACCCCATTGTGGCTGCTCACCACTCAATACCTGTGATACTAGGGGTTGGACACTGGAACTTTTTTTTTTTTTTTTGGCCGCGCGGCATGCAGTATCTTAGTTCCCTGAACCAGGGATCCAACCCAAGCCCCCTGCAGTGGAAGCACGGAATCTTAACCACTGGACCGCCAGGGAAGTCCTGGACACTGGAACTTTTACCAAAGCTTCTCCACCGTCGTGCTTGCAAAAAGATGGATCCCACCCATGTGCAACTGCCACTCCATTTGAATCACTTTCACCTTCCGGGGTCACACGTGCATCTACTTAGCAGAACCTGGGTCATATGCAGAACCCTAATTACAAAAGAGTTCAGGTGCTGTGAGTATTAGAAAGGGTCAGAGTGGATGTTGCACAAGCCAATCCATGGAATCTGTCACAATGACCGTATCTACTTCAGGTAATTTGTGTGACAGAATGGTGGTAATCATGAGGGTCACAATAAAAATAATAGCTAGCATTTTCTGGAGTGCTTTCTGTGTGTCCAGCACTGTGGTAAATATTTTATGTACATTATCTCATTTAATCCTCAAAGAAAAGCTATGAGGTTGGTACTATTTGTACCCTTGCATTAGAAGTGAAGACATAGAAGCACAAAGAGTTAATGAACTTGCCCCAAGTCTTGCAGTCAGTAGAGTCAAGATTCAAACTCAGGTCTGTCTAAAACGAGTCTGTGCTTTCGGCTAGTGTAGTGATGATGCTTTATTTTTTACCATTTTTTTTAGTCCATCTGTGAGGGCCAGCTTGACTAGCTAATCTGTGTTTCCTAAGTTTCTAGAAGACTTTTGCAAACACTGGGACTCTGATACTTGTGTAACTGGAAAAAAATATTAGATCTTCTGAGTGTGAAATCCAAAGAAGGGGTACATCTGACCAGTCCTGGATTATATCACCTTTGTGCCAGATCTAAGGTGACCAGCCAAAGATAAGAGATGCACTAAATGGAAAAAGTCAGCTAAACAAATTGACCTTTGAAGAG
The DNA here is from genome assembly GCF_009873245.2 of Balaenoptera musculus. Taxonomy (NCBI): domain Eukaryota; kingdom Metazoa; phylum Chordata; class Mammalia; order Artiodactyla; family Balaenopteridae; genus Balaenoptera; species Balaenoptera musculus. The sequence goes on along the minus strand of NC_045804.1, from coordinate 42,734,626 downwards.
GATGGAAAAAGCATGACAATTCTATATCCTGTACAACCTATATAGGTTGCTTTATTTAAAGTGGGGGGAACCCTTAAAAAGACTAACCTTAACTCTAGGCAAAACTTAAATGATTTTCTTCTCTTTCTTCATTTTGAAAGCCAGAGCCAGCCAGACAAGACAGGGCGTATACTGTTGCACAAAATCCTGCTGTATTTTGAGCCTCCAGGCTGAGGAACAAATGCAATTAACATTCCAAGGTGTGAATTATTTCCTCACCATATGAAGCCCTGAAGCATCTTATTGTGATTACAAAGGCTGGACTAACTGCAACTTTCTTAAGGTAAAGTGTACACAGTAAAGATATACAGAAAAGTTCTTAAAAGTTATAAACCCAAACATTGCATAGTGCTTAGAACCCGTTTAATCACAGAACAGGAGACAGTTTCTAAAGAGCTTGCGGTTCAGTGCCTTCCCACCTCTTGTTTCTAAGTTAAAACAGAACAAAACAAAAAACTAAGACTCAAACCAACTCCACTGGAATCATCCTTTAATCTCATTCTAAACTTGTGTCATCCTGTTGAATAGAGGCCCACAGGGAACAGGGCCCAGCAAATCCCTGGACCTCCTGGTCTCTGGTAAAGACACGGTTCCTCCCCTGAACTGGCTTCCTTAAAGCTACGGTATTTTCTCTTTTGCACACAGAACAGTATTTTCCAAAATGTACTGTGGAAATCACTGGAGGGGTCAGGGGGTGTGTACATACATGAACTTTAAGTGGTTTATGAACAAGTATTTTTTAATTTTCACATGTTTTAGTTTAAATGTATATTGAGAAAAATATATAACATCAAATATGAAATTCATGGATATGATTGCTTATAACACGGCTAAGAGTTTAAAAACAGGAGAGACTTCCCTGGTGGCACAGTGGTTAAGAATCCGCCTGCCAATGCAGGGGACACGGGTTCGAGCCCTGGTCTGGGAAGATCCCACATGCCGCAAAGCAACTAAGCCCTTGCGCCACAACTGCTGAGCCTGCGCTCTAGAGCCTGCAAGCCACAACTACTGAGCCCGGGCGCCTAGAGCCCGTGCTCCACAGCAAGAGAAGCCACCGCAATGAGAAGCCCGTGCACTGCAAAGAAGAGCAGCCCCTGCTCGCAGCAACGAAGACCCAACGCAGCCAAAAATAAATAAGTAAATAAATAAACAAAAAATTAAAAAAGGAGGAATCACTGCAAGAAGTACATATATTAACCAAGTAGTTGTTAAATAAACCAATCAAATGCTACTTTAGTCAGCAAAACTGCAAATTGCTCAGGTGATAGAAATGTGGGAAACTGTCAAAGGGGAGGGTGACTTGATTCCGGCACCTAGTCTGTTATGTCCAGCTGGGGAGACCTTGTTTTAATTTTTATTTTTTAACACAATGTAAAAATATACTCCATTTGCAGTTATTACAAGATATTAGCTATATTTGCCTTGTTGTACAACACATCCTCGTAGCCTATCTTACACCCGGTAGTTTGTACCTCCCACTCCCCCACCCAGCTGGGGAGATAGTGAGCAAGTCACTTCCTCTGGTAAACTTCAGGTTGTAAAATAAGAGGGGATATTAGGGGAAATGTTGGAAAGTGGGGCTGTTCTTGTTCCAGGAGCCCAGGGCTCCCCAAGGTGTCTGAGGGGCTGGCTGAGGAAGAAGGATGAGGCCAGCTCTCTAGGCTCCAGCCCCCAGAGCAGCTTTCATTAGTTTTACTTATCAGGCTTCTAATAGAAATTGGTTTGAAAACAGGGTTTCACTGATTTTAAAAAAGTCTGAAAGTGTTCCTCTCAGCCTGAAAATATAATATTTTTATATTTTGCTTTTATAAACCATAACTAACCAAAAAGCTAATGATATTTAAATAAGCTCAACAAGAGTGAGGCTTGTTTCAGGAATTTTGGCCGAATAATAACAGATAACATGTTTTGATCACATAGTATATACCAGGCACTGTGCTATAGATCTCATAGTATATACCAGGCACTGTGCTATAGATTTTGTTTTGTTTTGACAAAACAAAATTGAAAACAAAACCAAACCACCACCATGAGGTAGGTTGTATAATTAACTCCATTTTATAGATGAGAACGCTGAGGCTCAGAGAGGTTATGCACTTGGCTTAGGTCACCCAGTTTGTTTCTGGTCAGGATATAACCCAGGCAGTGTGAATCCAAACCCTTCACCTGTATTGCTGTTTTTGCCCCTGGGAGGAGAGAGTGAGGTGCCCTAGTCTGAAGGCCAGTATCCTGGGGGTTGGAGATCTCCAGCAATATAACCATCCAGGTAATCCCACTTATCTCAACTTCACATACAGCTGCCCTGCACATTTCCAGTTACCCAGCATCCATGAGCCAACTTTCAAAGACTCTACCCATTCATCTAGTTGTTTGGCAGCCGTGGTCCAAGCATGCTGCTCTTGGCTAAATCATGGGTGATTTCTATGTCACTGTACAGTCTTTGGTGTGAAGGTTCACCTGTGTGTGGGCTCACCAGCCACTTGCAGTGGAGTTCCTCATGTTCTGAAAGCACTCTGGGTTCTCAGGCTAGGTCCCTTGTTCATATTCACTTTCCTTCTGTACCCCAGTGCTGGGCCTACCTACTGTCTGATCCACAATTACATTCCTGCTCCTGCCCTCACTTAGTTTCCCTTTTCCCAGACCCATGACTGACTTGAACACAATTTTTTCCTCTCTCTCCACCCAACCCCCATTTTGCTGCTCCTGGGGAAAAAGCAGAGAACCCCTTGGAGATTTCCAAAAGTTTTTTGTGTTTTTTTTTTTGCTAGTAACAGTGGAGGGGACATGACAATCATTTTTATTTAACAATCACTAATAGAGTGCTTACCTTATTACCAAACACCACTCTAAGTGCTTTACAATGAGTAACTCGTTGATTCCTTATAATGACCCTATGAGGTAGGTACTATCATTATCCTTGTTTTGTAGATGAGGAAACTGAGGCACGGAGAGGTTAGGAAACTTGCCAAAGGGTCTCTTAACAAATAAATGACAGATTTTATATTCAAAACCAAGATTGTGTAGCTCCAGTTGGTGGGCGCCTCTTAGCCACCACATGCTGATGCTTCCCAAAAGAAAAGCGTTAACAAAAAGCAACAAGAGGGCTTCCCTGGTGGCGCAGTGGTTGAGAATCTGCCTGCCAATGCAGGGCACACGGGTTCGAGCCCTGGTCTGGGAAGATCCCACATGCCGCGGAGCAACTAGGCCCGTGAGCCACAATTACTGAGCCTGCGCGTCTGGAGCCTGTGCTCCCCAACAAGAGAGGCCGCGACAGTGAAAGGCCCGCGCACCGCGATGAAGAGTGGTCCCCACTTGCCGCAACTAGAGAAAGCCCTCGCACAGAAACGAAGACCTAACACAGCCATAAATAAAATAAATAAATAATTAAAAAAAAAAAAAAGCAACAAGAGAAGGTCGGAAGTTGGAAGTCATCTTAATTCTTTTTTTTTTTAATTGAAATATAGTTGATTTACAATCTTGTGTTAGTGTCTGGTGTACAGCAAAGTGATTCAGTTTTACATATATATTCCTTTTCAGATTCTCTTCCATTATAGTTATTACAAGATATTGAATATAGTTCCCTGTGCTATGCAGTAGGGCCTTGTTATCTGCTTTATACATAGCATTACAGTTTGCAGTTTGCAATTAGCAGATACATCTTAATTCTTTATGGTCCTCCAAGACTTTCAAATGCCTCTTACAACATTCCTTCACGGTTTGTGCTGCTGGGCTGTTGATTCCCTCTTCATCATAGTGCTGTCTGCATATCCCCCAAGGCCCGGGTCTCAGTAAACGACCATTAGATAGGGCAGGATACTGGGTCTCTGCCGAAATCCTCCCAGATCTTTTTTTATCATTTTGGTCATTTCTCCCCAGCTTCAGGTGTGCTTTTGCTTACAACAGCCTAACCTGTGACTCTTCGGGAGCCCCTCTTCCCTCAAGGGCAAGGTTTTGGAAGTGCTGAGTTTTCATCCTCCTGGGGTGGTCCTTAACAGATGACCACCGGTGGGGAGTACGAATGCCTTGCCTTCGTTTGGAAGAGACACAGGTGTGATTTGCATTCCAGAGTCTCCTGCAGCATCAGGCCAAATGGCAGCCTTGCTGGTTTCTTCCCTTTCCCCTTTGTCCACTCCTTTACTGATTTCTCCTGGGAGCCCTTCCTTAATAAATCATGTGCACACAGTTCCTCACCTCAAGCTTTGGTTCTGGGAAACCCAACCTAGAAAAAACTTAAAAAAAAGAAAAACACCTTAAATGTTAAAAGAAATAGTGCTCCCTGATTTCAGGGTAATTTAATAGAGCCAGGCCTGTTCCTTCTTAGCATCCTGATGGAATTAATGCTCAGTTGAGCATTTTATTTACATTTTCATTCATCTTTGTAAGAGTTAATAGCGCCCAATCTTTACGTTGCTCTTTTATTTCTTTGAAAGGTTTCTGCAATACTTCCTCACTCTAGGGACTCACTGGAAAGGACTGACTTAAACAGGGATTAAAATTTTGTGTTACCCCAAACCCCTCCCACCTTTCAGGAAGCAGTATCTCAAGTCATTCTTTGTCCTCCAGGACATGCACACGTGAACAAGCACGCACACACACACACGCAGATATACTCACATATATGTGCACAAATCATGTGCTTACATGCATGCACCTGTACATGCACGTACAAATACACATGCATGCACACAATACTCATATATATGCACACACAAACCATGCACGCACATGCATGCATGCACACACACATACACATATATGTGCCATAGTTAGGATACAGATTTCTGCCCGTCTGTCTGCCTAAGCAGTTCTCTGAGGAATCTCCTCGTGCTTCTTTTTACTTGTATAGCTTCCCAGAGGAGTATGAAGGACTCTGATGGCTGTCAACAGAGTGTCAAGTGTGGCTCTGAACCAAATGATATAATTTTAAATGTAATGAGAAAAATAGAAGGCACTGAGGAAAAAAAGAAGGCAAATTATAAAATTTCTTTGGGAAGCCTTTAAAACACAGCTGGTCTGTTCAATCATCCTAAAAGTTTTTTAAAGTCTAAGGGGGCATACAAAATTACCTTTAATTGAATGTTTACTACAGCTTACATATTACTGTTAGGTCAAATTTATAATATAGTAGATTCTGAACAGAGCTGTATTTATTACTATGCTGTGTGTATGTCAATTGTATCTCAATAAAACTGGGGGTTGGGGGGAAGGACTATTAAAAAATATTTTCTGTAGAAGCTCAAAGAATCCCTGCCAGGTGACTTTCACATCAAAGAGGGGGATTTACATGTGATGAGTGTTACAGAAAGAACTGAATCCTTTTGGGAGGTGTTGCTTCTCTCCTAGCCCATAAGAACCAACAATGAGGACCCCTCATCTATGAGGCACTGTGCTAAGCACCCTATGTGAGTTATCTCAGTTACTTCTCACAGTGCTGCTATGTGGGAGATAGCATTATTCAGTGAAAAAACGGAGGGTAACAGAAAGTTAAGTAACTCACCTGAGGTGACCAGCAATTATCTGGCAGGTCTGGATTCAAATCAAAATCTCTAGCACCAAAGCCTGTGGCCTTAAACAATAAAAGGAATGAGAGGGAAATACAAGTATATGTAAGTGAACACCTGGATACCCCTCTACCCTTGTGTGGCTCTGCCTGCCTAGGCTTAAAGTCAGGCCAGAGCCTCCAAGGTGTGTGGCCCAAAGGGACCATGTGAATTTCTCATACCTTAGGACAGGTCACTCAATGATCATAGCTGATACTTATGAGTGTTTCCCAGGTGCCAAGCACTGGTAAGATCTTCACGAGCATTATCTCACTTAAACCTCAAAGTCCAAAGCTGTGAGGCAGGTAGTATAGTGACCTTGTTTTACAGATGAGCAGAGGCTCAGAGAGGCTGATTTGCTTGCCCCTGGCCACACAGCTCAGAAACAGCAGACCTGGCCTTCAAACCCAGATCTGGTCTGAGTTCAAGCCACATACTTAACCCCCTCTCCTATACTGCCCTCCAAAGTACTAAGCATAAGACAAACTGAATAGTCTGGGTCTCAAATACGTCCTTAAAAACCTACCAGGTCTCTCAATTAAAGCTGGAAAAAGGTCAAAGAATAGTCCTTTTTTCAGATATTTCCAAATTGTGATTTATTTATTTATTTATTTATTTTTTGGCCTATGCAGCACCTAAATCTCATTCCCTTTTAGTTGGAATTCCATTTTTGGAAGGTCTTGAAGGGAGGGTCCCTGCCTGCAGCGGAAGCTCAAAGAGGTCAGATAGTCCCGGTCCTGCTTCCTGGCTCAGCCAACGGGATGCTCCAGCAGGGAAAGATGGCTATGGAGGGATGGTGATGCAGACACAGGAGCCCTTAGAGAGCACTCACAGCAGTGCCTGTGGCCGTGAGTAATATTCCTGTGTCACGTCTTTGGCTGGGTTTCCTGCTGACTCACTTCCATTGGTTCCTGCTTGTTTTCTGGGGCCTGTCACTCAGCCTCCCCACCCATTCTATGACCCACCAATATCTTTCCAGTACTCTCTCTTTCTGTTCAGGTAAACTGCAGGCTGCTTCTGATGTGTGCAACCAAGAACCTGACGAGTACGAAATTATTCCTGCATTTGGAATTACATAGGTAGAGGTGAAGATAAACCCTTATCTTAGACTTCCACAGATGATAAAGAACGTACTCTTTTCTGAGATCCAAGGCTAGGGACATAAGTACGTATTTGTACTTGGGTAACAACAATCTTTTGTACATTGGGGCTATCAGGAGCTTTCCTGTGAAGGCCAGAGGCTGTCAGTAGCACTCTAAGTATTAAAAAACAGACACACACACACACACACACACACCCAACACACACACACACACACACACACACACGCACTCACACAAGATAAAGGTGTTATCTGACAATGATGGATAGAGAGACTAACTCCTTTCCTAAAGAAACATGCTATGGAGAGGGCATTTTGAAAACAGATCTTTAAATATTTTGTAGTTATGTGGTTTGTTCCTAAAAAACATAAGTGTGCACTCACAAAATGCTTATAGCTGCACACTTTTAAATTTGGAAGTCAAAATTTCTAATTTAAGGTAAGAAGGACATGTTTCAGGGGATTTTGAATCCATTTGTTAGTTTAGAAAAACAACTGACTGACCTCAGGGAAAATGGAAATACACTAACTGCATTACAAGAGTAGCAGCACCCCTGCAGAGTTAGTGACTAGGGCTGAAAAACTAATATCATTAGAGGAAACTTGTAAGTTAGGGTAGCCATTAAAGAAGTAACAAAATAAACTGAACTTTAGAGCCAGAACTTTGAAAAGAGCAATAAATCAAGATGCTGAAAAATAATGAAAAAAGTCCCATCACAATGCTCTCGGTAAAAATATTATGATAAATGACATTCATAATATTTTATGTTTTATAATATATTATAACAATATATTAAATATCATTAATAATATTGCTACTATTAGACATTTTAGTGAGAACAAAAAGTAATATATTATTAAATAAAACACAGAATAGTTTAGAATATGTGTAGAATGTTTAAGTAAATAAATAAACCTATATTGGGCATGAGTGCTTAAATTTTTTTAGTGATAGAAATACACCTTCAAAAAAGTTTGAGTACCATGGGCCTAAACTATTACATTATAAAGCAGAATGACCCTGTGAATTGACCTTAAGGAGCCATAGTGCATAGCATTTCTCAAACTCCTCTAGTCATGGAACATACAGAGAGATGAGTCTTCTAAGAAACCTTCTGTGGACAATGCTGTATGATGGTTAAGAGAGTGGCCCTGCATGGCAGTCAGACCTGGATTTAACTACCAGCCTCATCACACACTAGCTGGGTGCCCTGAACATGTTACTAAATCTTTTTGACCTTCTGTTTCCTTACCTGTAAAATGGGGCTAGGAATAGCACCTTGTATGCGTGTATAAACTTTTAAAATGATACTGTATATAAGTGTCTAGTATTATATATAAGTGCATAGTACCTGACATCTTGTAATCACTTCTTGAAAGGAAGCTTCTATTATTACATGATAATAGAAAGTTAGGATAATTGTTTAGAGAGCTGTCATCTTTCACAACTACACTTCCTCAGGGCAAGGGTTGAGTCATCTATTACAAGTCCTATTAACACTTAGCTGCCATAGACATTCATGAATGAATGAAGAAATGAATGATAGAAGCAGAATTCTCTGAAATGAAAGTTTGGGAGACTAAGTATAGCACCAAAGACTGAAGGAAAAACATTTCTTTCTTGGTTGTCTATAACTCATCTTTTAATGACTAGACCAGAACACTCATATAGGATGAGTATTCATAGTAGCTTTTGTTACCTAGACAGTTGATAACAATTAGCCAGTAATTAATTGTTTCCATCTGCTCCCCTTTGATTCATCATTCAAAACAAATGTATTATGGTTCTCCTGTGGTTTGGTATTGCTAGGAGCTAGAAGCCTAGCACAACCTGAGATGAAGACAAGATGACTACGAGTGTTTTAAAGGTCAAGGGAGTAAGGACTGGGGTGGCCAGGGAACGTTCAGCCATGGGGGCATAAGATAGGCTTCCCCCTCCCCCTCCAGCTTTATTGAGGTATAACTGACAAATAAAATTGCAATATATTTAAAGTATACAATGTGATAATTTGCGATACTTATACATTGTGAAATGATTACCACAATCAAGTTAATTAACTCATCCATCAACTCACCATTTTTGGTCTTTTTTGTTTCTGTTTTTGGTGAGAATGCTTAAGATCTACTCTCTTAGCAATTTCAAATATACAATACAGTATTATTAATGACAGTCACCATGCTGTACATTAGATCCTCAGAGCATATTCATCTTATAACTGAAAGTTTGTGCCCTTTGACCACCATCTCCCCTCTTCCCCCACTCCCCAGCCCCTGGCAACCATCAGTTTACTCTCTGTTTCTATGAGTTTGACTTTTTTTTTTAGATTCCACATGTAAGTGATACCATACAGTATTTGTCTTTCTCTGTCTGGCTCAGGTGGGTTTTGAAGGATAAACAGAAGAAAAATTATTTCAGGCCCAGATAAAACGAGTGAAGGCATAATAGAGTCAATTTCTATCTCTCGTTTCCCTTTGTGGGCTCTCCCCCAGCCCCTGCTGTTCCTATTACAGTGTTTAAATAGTTCTAATGATACTACTGCTACTCCTGATGTCATATTTATTGATCAATAAATAACTCAAATAAGTCCTAGGCTTCACATGGCCCAGTGTTGGGGTGGTATTGTATTCAGAAAAAGAATCCAGAAACCAAAAGTGAAAGGTAATTCCTATGTACTTTCTTCAATTTACAACTCAAAGTAACACTTGAGAAAGTCACTCTCTGTCAATTCCCCTGGTCTCCAATCAGCAGCTGCTAAGCCCTCTCTCTTTCCATTTCTTTCTTTTTTTGTAAATTAATTAATTAATTTATATTTGGCTGCGTTGGGTCTTCGTTGCTGTGAGCCGGGGCTGCTCTTCGTTGGCATGCGCGGGCTTCTCACTGCGGTGGCTTCTCTTGTTGCCGAGCATGGGCTTTAGGTGCTGGGGCTTCAGTAGCTGTGGCTTGCGGGCTCTAGAGTGCAGGCTCAGTAGTTGTGGTGCACGGGCTTAGTTGCTCTGAGGCATGTGGGATCTTCCCAGACCAGGGCTCGAACCCATGTCCCCTGCATTGGCAGGTGGATTCTTAACCACTGTGCCACCAGGGAAGCCCCTCTTTCCATTTCTTAATACCCACTGGTGTCAGTTGGGGTTGCATTCAGCTTCATGTAGTGACACCTGTACACACCTGTGTAACTAAATGGAGGTTTTATTGTCCGTATGTAACCAGAATTCCAGGGGTAGGCATTTCAGGGCTGGTATCACTGCTTGAGGAAGTGTCCGGGACCACAGTTCCCTTTAGTTTTCATCTTTTGCAAAATGGTTGCTTCACCTCAAGGCTTTGAATCTGTGTTCTCAGCAGGAAGAAGGAGAGGAATGAAAAGCAAATGACAAAAGCGTCATGCATGCCAGCTGAGTCTGTCTTCTTATTTTTCTTTTTTCTTTAAATTCAGGAAAATAATAGTTTTTTAGAAACTCTACCCCTTGGATTTCTGCTTATATCTCATTGGGAGTATTGGATCAATTGGTCATCCTTAGCAGAAAGAGAGTCTGGAAAGGTAAGGATTTTTGTTTGTTTGTTTTTTTAAGGTGGGCACATTGCCCCCTAAGAACAAAAATGGGGGAGAAAGGAAAGAATGATGGTTAGGCAGCTGGCGGTGTGTGCTGTATTTCTCTCCACCGAAGTGCTCCCTGAACCTCTGCTAACACACAGGTACACATATAAACTCCCCTCTCATCTCCCCCTCTCTTTCCACTGCTATTCTCTTCTTTCTTTCAGGAGTCAAACTGGATCTTTTTTATTCCAGCTTTTTGGGGGCTCCTCTCCTCAACTGGGAAATACCTACTGGATGACAGGCACTGTGCCAAGCCCTTTATAAGTATTATTTTATTTAACTCTCATTACAGCCTACAAAGCAGGTACTTTTATTATCATCCCATGTATAGATGTGGAAAGTGACGCTTAGAGTGATGAATTAACTTGCCAAGGTCACGTAGTTAGTTAGAGAGTAAGAGGTAGTGCTGTCATTTGAACTCTGATGTCTCAGGTAGAAACTGACTTTGAGATGGAAATTTGTAGACAGGAAGTTCATTGTAAAGTGCCTTCAGGATTAATACCTGTCGGGGAGCAAGAAAGCAGGATTGGCCAGAAGTGAAGCTAAGACATAGTTGCAACAAAGGGTTTGGCCAATCCCTTGAGGAGCTTTGGAGTTGAGAAGGCCCATCAGTGTAGTCCCACCTGGAGGCAAAGTTCTCAAGGGCCAGGCCTTTGGAAGTGGGGTCCCCTAAACTGGAAGTGGGTTCTCATAGGGAGGGGGTTTGACCTTGGGCAAGGTAGTTCTCTTCAACTGACGGTAATTTCTCTATAGGGTCTCAGACAGCCATCAGCTACTAACCCTCCCAGCAGCAGGGGTAGGGGTGGGGAATGAGGGCTTCAGTCCTGAAGTGGATACCATGGCGTCCACTATTGTCAAACCCTTGCACTATTCAAATCCACTTTCTTCATATAAGTTCTGGGAATAGTTCCTACAGATTCTGGTTGGCCTCTTTTCTGGGGGAAATTTACAAGAGTATAATTAGTAGGATGAATTATAGCCCTCACCACTGTCACTGGTCTTAAGACCACACTGATCATCTCCCTTCCCTTGCCTTTCTGGAGCCCACTGACCTTAAGGTAGCGTCTATGCTACTCTCAGTGGCTTTCATGGTAGGATGATCCAAACACACATCCCTGAGAGGGTCTGAGCCCCTAGTCACCACATCCTTTTCAGATGTGGCTGCTGTAGTTGTCTATTTGCCATCATAACTGAACAAGGGAATACCAAGAGATGTCCCTGTAGATTGCCAGACATATTCTACTCTGCCCCCTGTTGTGTAATAGCAGCTCTACCTCTTCCTGATGATCAGGGTCAATTATCCCTGAAGATGGTGACTTATTTCCTTGCCTGCTAGTGTCTTAGTACAAACAGCCCAAAGTGACTGGGAGGCAGTCATAGCTTGAAGTTTAATGGGACTATTGCTGTGTCCCCTGGTGGAAGTGTTCTCCCTTTGGGAACAAGGATCTCTAGTCCTACAGAGCCCAGAGTTGTGGGGATGGGAAACACAAACCCCCCAAATGGATCACTGGGGTTGATGTGACGCAGGGCCACCCCTTCTACCCCTCAGCTCTCAGATCCATGAATCCTACCTATTGGGGACATAGCACTACATAATGGTCTTTGATTAGGGTGCATTATTTGTCCTGGAGGATGGTGCCCCATCCTCTCAGTGTATCATCTCTAATCTGGACCTCAGTTGTGCCTTCAAATGGCCATTCCATTACTCTGTTGGACTGGCAGTTTCTGGCTAGTGGGGTATGTTATAGGACCAATAGATATATGGTCATGTATCCACCGCTTTACACACCTCTTTTATTGTAGGAAGGTTTCTTTGGTCCAATGCTATGTTATGTAGGATCCTGTGTCAGTGGATCAAATATTCTGTAGACCCTTAGACAGTGGTGCTGGCTAAAAATAAAGAAACCAACCAACCAACCTGAGAGCAGGAAAAGCAAACCCATACCCAGAATGTGTATCTATTCTAGTCAAGATAAACTACTGTTCCTTCTCGGATGCAGGAAGTCAATTTGCCATCAACTGGCTGGTTGGTTTCCTTTGAGGGATGGTGCCATAGTGGGGACTCAGTTTTGGTCTCTGTTGCTGGCAAGGTTGGGCACTTGGAGGCATCAGTAGCTCAATCAGCCTTGGTGAGCAGGAGCCCATGCTGTCGGACCCGTGCATAGTCTCCACCTCTACCACTGTGGCTACTCTCTAAGTGCACTCTAATCTCTGCCACTCCCCCAGGGGATGCAGGGTTTTTGTTTTTGTTTTTTAATTGAGAATCTTGGCTAGGTTGGTGCGGGGCAGTTTCAGAAGCTTCCGCTTGGCTTTCCCCACTATAACTACTCATCCCACAGGCCAAGGAACTAATGTGGGGCTTCTGCTAACTACCAAGTATGTCTATTCTAATTATACATTCAGGGAGGACCAGAGGACTCATTACTATATGTACTTACTGGAAATCCAGTCTTCTTTAGTCATTAGGTTCTGGGTCTGAACATTGGCTGAGGTCCAGAAACCAGGCAGAGGATTGTGACTTTTTATTGGGGCAGCTTCCCTCAGCCTCCTCCTCATTCATCCATGAGTTTTAAAAGGTGTACACAAAATTGGGGCAGCCACTATGCAAAACAGTATGTAGGTTCCTTAAAAAGCTAAAAATAGAGCTACCATGTGATCCAGCAATCCCGCTCCTGGGCATATACCCGGAAAAGATGAAAACTCTAATTTGAGTGTTCATAGCAGCACTATTTACAATAGCCAAGATATGGAAGCAACCTAAATGTCCATTGACAGATGAATGGATAAAGAAGATGTAGTATAAATAAATAAACACACACACACACACACAAATGGAATACTACTAAGCCATAAAAAAGAATGAAATATTGCCATTTGCAGCAACATGGATGGACCTAGAGAATATCATACTAAGTGAAGTAAGTCAGACAAAGACAAATATTATAACCACTTATATTTGGAATCTAAAAAATAATACAAATGAATCTATTTACAAAACAGAAACAGACTCACAGACATAGAAAACAAATTTAGGGACTTCCCTGGTGGCACAGTGGTTAAGAATCTGCCTGCCAGTGCAGAGGACAAGGGTTCGATCCCTGGTCCGGGAAGATCCCACATGCCGTGGAGCAACTAAGCCCGTGTGCCACAACTACTAAGGCTGAACACCTAGAGCCCGTGCTCTGCAACAAGAGAAGCCACCGCAGTGAGAAGCCCACGCACCGCAACGAAGAGTAGTCCCCGCTCGCCTCAACTAGAGAAAGCCCACGTGCAGCAATGAAGACCCAACGTAATCACACACAAAAAAAGAAAACAAACTTATGGTTACCAAAGGGGAAAGGGCTGGGGGAAGGATAAATTAGGAGTATGAGATTAACAGATATACACCATTATGTATAAAATAAACAATAGGCATTTACTGAATAACACAGGGAACGATATTCAATATCTTGTAATAACCTATAACGGAAAGTAATTTGAAAAAAAATATATGTAACTGTATCACCTTTGCTGTATACCTGAAACTAACACAATATTGTAAATCAACTATACTTCAAAAAAAAAAAGTGTACACAATGAACCCTGGTTGGCTGCCCATCTCAGTTTCCTCTAGGTACACAGTGTTCTATTAACTATCTCCATAGCTCTCTGTGGCTCATGTCCCCTTGGTTGCCACTCTTAACAATGCCACTTAATTCTGTTGCTTAAGCGCTGCCACTTGGTTTCTATTTCTTCAAGATCCTATCAGGCCTGTTGTTATCAGGAAGTCTAGCTCTGTAACAGTATCTTCTGTCATCAGCCCAGGCCCGCAGAGAGGAGTGTAGCAGTGGGGCTGATGTCCCTTCCCCTAGTGCATTCCTTGTTGGCTTGTGCTAAGTGGCAGAACGTAGTCAGTTGGTGGGATGTACACAGTATATCCCTCTAGCCTGCCCACTTCACTGCGTCTTTTGCTCCCTTCTTCTATTGTCTGCCATGACAGCTCCAGCCTTTCTATTTCACCTAAGGTGGACCACTGCTTTCTCCAAGCTTCCTAGAACCATCCTAGCAACCTGTTAGCACTATCTCCTGGAGTCCTTGCCAGGATGTAAATACTGTAGAACAGGAATATGCTCATGTCTGTAAACTCTGCTTTGTCTGGTGTTATGCTGTCCTCTTCCCTCCCCCATTCAGCACCCTGGGGACTTGATCCCACACATATACTCCCAGCTTCTGCAAGTATATATATGTTAGCTAGGTCCTTTAGCTCTTTCCGGTTGCATAGTACCTCTCCTCCTTTGGCAGGTCCAGCATTTCCTCAGTGGGGTTACTTTGTGACTTGGCTTTAGTTATTGGTCTGGTAGGAAATGTACAGGTAGATCCTGAGAGCCTTGCAGGGTAGATACTTCATTTTCAAGCAGGGGGCAGGGCACTTCTACAAACCCAGTGCTCAGGGTGATGTGGGGTTTTAAGGTGTCTCAGTGCCTTTACCCAGATACCCCGTCTGAAGTGTCAGGACCCCTCTGCTTCCTGGCTACAGCCCTGATCTTGGCATAGCAGACTTCCCAGAGCTGAGAAGTCAACCTTTTGGGAGTTCTACTACTCTGCTAATTCAGTCCTGGGCCTGATCCCCCGCTTTTTCTGCCTCCTCCCCCTCCCCCACCTCATTTATATGCTGCTAAGGAGACACTCTAGCTTTCATCCTTAGCCTTTAGTTGGTGATTAATCACCCTCAACTTTGCATTGTCTTTTCCTGAAGCTTAGATTTACTCCATCGATAGCTATCCAATCCCGTAGTTCTTAAATTGCTATTTCCCCTGTATTTTAAAGAGTGAAAGGGGTAGGATTCAGTAGAAAGAGAAGCTGGACTAAATGCAGTCACAGCTGAGGCCTCAGCTGACCCCTTGGGAGCTGATCCCTTAAGGGGACTCTGGAGTGGGAAGGGCCCTCCAGGGTGGTCTCACCCTGAGACTGCATCTCCTGGTCATTTGTGCGGGCTCTCCTGGGCAATGGTGTGACCTGCTCCAGGTAGTTGTTTTAATGAGGGCAATTCCCGGAAAGGGATTATGTTGAGAGCTGTTGGCCACCAACACTTCCAGGGCTGGGGAAATGGGCGCCTCGGTCCTAAGAAGTTGCTTGCTCCTTGGCATGCTGGAGGTGGGAGAGAGAGGAGAATAGAGGGAATGCTCCTCTTGAAGAGCTTGAAGAAAAAAATTGGCAGATTGTTGCCTGACCAAGAAACAGAAGATGAATGAAAGAGATGCATTTAAAACTATACCAAACACTAGTAGTTCCCCTAAACCCTCTTGTGTGGGACGGTGCAGAGTGGGGGATGTTAGGACACAAATCTAATTCTGTTCTACTCTGAAGGCCATGTCTTCCTACTAGACCAGAGCTAGTCAAACTGGTGCTCCATGGGCTAAATTCAGATAGCAGACGTATTTTGTTTGGCTGCACAGTGTTTAAAAAAATGTGAATTGGCTGCCACTATGTAAAAATTGGAAGAGTTTGTATGTAAGTTCAGAGCTCCTGCTTGTCTTGAGTAATGGAAGATCTAGCAACACTGTGTCAACATTCCTGCAGGGCAGGAATTGACTGGAGTTGAGTGACAGCTGCTCCTTTACATGAGGGGCTGTGCCCCATAGTTCACCAGTCTCTATGTGTGAATTTCTGAACTTCTTTGGCATTTTTGTTTAGAATTCCTGCTACACTGTGCGTGATATATATAATAGGTGTTTGGGCACTTAATATTGGTTCAGTGGAATTGAATGAATTTGACTGGAGAGGAAGTTTGGAGTGAAGTCTAGACCTCCAGTTGTAATGAATGGCTTGGCACTCAGGGGAGGCCCCGGGACAACAAGTGCTGATTAGGATAAATTAATGACATGCTGGCTGGAGCCTGGGTAAAGCAAGATGAGCAGAGGGCAAAGGCCTGAAGTTTGGGTGTCTTACCATAGAGTTAGAGAGGAATGGGGAATTAGGGGAACCAGAGAAGGAGAGGAAAGGGAAGCACAGAGGGACCTTGGCAATGAAATGTCACTGGAAGCAAGGGAGCCAGGAGTTTGGGCAGTTACATCCAGTCTAGCAAAGATGAGAGGAATGGACAGGCAAAAAGCCATGCCAACAGGAAAGTAATTAGGGACTTTCAGAGGAAGTATGAGAAAAGGAAAGATAGATTGTGGGTCTGGAACTTTGGCCCTGAAGTAGAGGCCCTGGGATACTTTGTGGGTGTATGAATGAGAGCTTTTTGGGGGGTCCTAATTGGGGAAGGCATAGATGGACATTGGTTTAATATTCATCCTTTTCTTCAACACTGTCAGCATCATTTCTGACATCATCTAAAAGAAATTAGTCAGTATTCATGTTGCATCCTTAAAGAATGGACAAAAGAACCATCCAGACTCTGTCCTCTTGTTCTATTGGAATGAAATATTAATTAACTTAATACGTATTTTGGACAATCACCAGCCGGCAGAGACTGGAAACTTCTCTCACAGATATATCTCTCTGTATAAGTGCTATCGGCTTTGTGGGTTTTCTGTGGTAAAATTAAAATTCTGCTTTCGCTCTACCTTGTCACCCCGTTAGTATCCTGCTATGTGGCCTCACTGGCTCTTAATTAGTATGTGCTTAGAATGTGTAAACTCACTTAAACATTAGCCTAAGTAAAGTGTATTGAGGAAGATGAAATTAAAAATAACTCATTCCAAAGTTCGTGTTAGATATAGATAGATCATCCATTGTTTTGGATGTAAACCTGGAAAACCATCATAACCCAATTCCACACGAAACCATTTCAACTCTGGTATTGGGGGCACAGGGAACGCCTTTGTTTCAGAAGAGCCACAATCTGTCTCTATTGTCTTTAGGGTCAAACCACCTGGGTTTGCATCCTGACTCTGACACCTACCAACCAACTCTATGACTTCAGCCAAGTCACAGAACCTTTGTGACCCAGCCTCATTACATGAGGGTAATGATACCTATTGGAAAGCCTCGTTGAAAAGAGTTAAATGAGAGGATGAATGTGTTGAATTAATAATGTATGCCAAGCCCTTAAAGGCTTTTTGAGGATGGTGAAACTTGAATCTTTCTATTATCAACTGCGCAAAAGTTTTATTAACTCGGGTGCCTATCAGTTCAGCAGAGGAAGTCGACTGGGATTCCGAAGTCTGAGTACTTTGCCATTGGGTCTAGCATTGGGATTTAAGAGAACGTTTTAAAAAAAAAAATCACCGAATCTCCCTTGGCCCTTGGCCTTACTTTTTCCTGTTACTCAGCAGGCTATAGTAGCTACGAAGAACCTGGAAACCTGAGGTTGTGTGCCTTATTTTTTGAGAGAGCTTAAGGCAGAGCATAGCTCCCCAGAAATCAGCGGCAGAGATCTGTGTGCAGGGAGAAATGCTAGCCCCAGGGCGCCCTAACTTCCAACCCGGGGAGCAATCCAAACTCGGAGGCTGGCGGGGGACGGGGAGTCTGAGGTGGTGGTGGGATGAGAGCGGATGCTCCCGGGTCGGCTCGGACTCCCTCCGGCTACAACCAGAGCCCGAGTCGAGGTGAGCCCGGCGGCGATGAGGGACGCGCGCCTCGGGGCCCGGAGGAGTTAGGTGACGTCACCTCCAGGAGGACTCGCTTTTTCATTAATGAAACCGGCCGGAGCGGGCGCATGCGCGGCAGGCCCCCTTTCCTCTCGCTTCCCCCTCCCCTTTCCCAGCCGCGCTCTCAATCTCGAGCTCGCTCGCTCTCCCTCTCCCCGGGCCGTGGAAAAGATCCCACTTCCGGTGGGGTGTCATGGCGGCGTCTCGGACTGTGATGGCTGTGGGGAGACGGCGCTAGTGGGGAGAGCGACCAAGAGGCCCCCTCCCCTCCCCGAGTCCCCCTTCCCCGTCCCCCTCCCCCCAGCCTCCACGCCAACGCCCCCTTCCCCTCTCCCCCTCCCGGCCGGGCGCCGGCCACCTATCCCCACCCCCGTGGGAACGTTCGGCGCCTGCACTCCTCAGACCCTCTCCTCGCCTCTCCCCTCACCTCAGCCCCCGCTCCCCGCCCTCTTCCCGGCCCTGGGCGCCGGCCGCCCGGTCCCTCCGCCGCCCCCCGGCCGCGGGGAGGACATGGCCGCGCACAGGCCGGTGGAATGGGTCCAGGCCGTGGTCAGCCGCTTCGACGAGCAGGTAACGGGCCCTTGGCCGGCGGGAGGTGGGAGCGGAGCGGGGGTGGGGACGGAGTGGGTGAGGGGAGGAAGGAGCGGCCGCCTCCCCCGCGGCCGCCTCGGGCTCTAGAGGAAAGACTGGGGGGATAATTGGGGGTGGCCTAGGGGGGAGGTGCGGCAAGGAGGGGACAGCTGGTGGCTCGAGCTCCCCTTCCCTCCTAAGTCGGGGGTGGGGCCTTTTCCCTGACCACCCCTCCGACCCTCCATCCCCTTTATCCCAGCCCTTCCGCTTGCTAATAGGGATGAGTGACCTGGGGACGCTTTCAGGGGCTCTCCATGTGGATTTAATCATCCCCCCCCTTACTATTTTTTTGTGAACGGAGGTGGGTAACATTTAGGGGTTTCCTCTTGCCTCAGTGGATCTCCTAACTGGGGGTGAGTAACTGAAGGAACCCCCAAGGCCCGTCTTGTGTACCCCCAATGGGAGAACGATAACATCCCGCCCCTCCCCCAGTTTCTTCAGCTTCCTCTCTTGGAGGGGGAAGAGTAGAAGAAAGCAGGGAAAGCACAGGTTTTGTTACTTTCTGCTCCGTCGTCTCAGCCCGCCCCGAGAGCTCCAAGTGCACACACACTGCACGTCTTTTTGATGCCCCACACGGGCGTCCCCCCATACCCTGATAAGACAAGACTGGCTTTTACATTGCCGTTTGCAGTGGAAATCATGGTTCTGGTTCCCTCCTGCTTCTGAAATATTTTTCCTTTTTTTTTTTTTTCCCCCCTCCTTGGTAGTTGCAGTTTCCCCCTTTATTTTTTGCCAGCGATCTGAGAATGTGAATATTGCTTTCTATAGTGGGAATCTTGGGGATTAAGGGGAGAAGAGTGAAAGGAAAGTGGGAAACTGCATCTGAGCCACTGACAACAGAGAGCAAAGACAGCTGGGAAGTGGTCCTGAAGCCGTTAATTCTGCTAGTGTTTTGTTGTTTTTTTAAACTCTCACCTCTTAGCTGACAAGAGAACTTTCATTGAGAATATTTGAGATGGAAAAAAAAGTTTCATAGCTTGGAGAGGTGCCTTTTTATTCCCTGAGCTTCAGACTCTGAATCCTGGGGCTGATCTGAATGAATGCACCCGGAGCCTTTTGTCAGTAGGATTTAGTTTAACTTTGTGTTGCTGTAGGTAGTTGGGGATCGTTTAAAGGGATGCTTTTTGCAGCTGCAGTTCTACCATGGGCTTCCTGTGATGAGGGAACTGTTTGAGATTGAGTCAATCTATTTTGTTTACTGGATATAATCATAAAACTGACTATGGGAGCTGAATGGAGGGGGGAGAAGGGCTCCACTTTTATTTGATCCATAAACATTTTCTTATGGGACTCATAGTGTTTCTGACCTATCTGAAAGATGTTTGGGAATAGGCAGAGGAATTGAGAAGAAATTTGAGAAGAAACTACTTAGATAAAATAGAATTATGAAGCTGTCAGAGACTTGAAGTTCTTTCACATATCCTTATGCTTCCAGACCAAAAAGTATCTAAACGACTGTGCTACTAATCTGTTTGAGGAAGTGAAATGTTACTGCATATATTGGATTGTATTATTGATAGAGCCTTAGATTTAAAACTTGAAGAAAAGACTTTCTCTGTGTAATTTAAAAAAAGGATTTAAAAGGCACACAGAAGAACCCCAAAGCTGATCTGTGTGGACAGTTTAATCTGGATGCGGGAATTTGATGGATTCACACCACGACTGTAGTTTCCAGTTTTTTTTTAGTTAAAAATTATTTCCAGTTTTTAAACTTTATTTCTTCACTTCTTACCTGTTGATCTTTAGGCTTATCTGCCACATATGACAAACATAGTTTTCTATATTTTAAAAGAGGAATGATTTTGATTATATGCCCAGTAATGCAAGTAAATTTTTCCTTCTTTTTGTCCCCAGAGTTAAAAGACCTTAGGCTTTGTTGTTTGCTTTGTTATGAATATTGTGGAATCAAACTCACCACCATCTGTTAAAAAATAAGGATGTAAGAATTTTAAACAGAAGCATTAAAAAAATATATTCCTTAGGTTGTAATTAAGAGAAAGATCCATAGGACAAATTATTCCTCACATTTTTCTCTTACAAGGTTAAAGCCCACTGACTTCGAGATGTAAAAGTATAAGGGTTTCGGTGTTTAACATAAGGCATTTATATACATTAACTTATTATAGAAGTAATAAACGTTTAATTCAAATTAGAGTTTACCTTGAGGTTGGAAAGCAAGAAAACTAAGCCTCATAGTGGTTAAATGACTTTCCAAGGTCACATAGCAGACCTAATAATAAGAGCCTCAGTATGAAAAGCATTGAATGCTGGACAATCAGGAATATTTTTTCTGATAAGTATCCCATAGGATTTGTTTTAATAATCCAAAAGTATAGTTAGGAGAGAAGAATTTACCTTTTTATTGAGGGGGGAAAACAACCTGCATGTAGTGAGAGATATTTGTATGGGAGTCTTAAGCATTTCAACTATGTCTAAAAGTTTTAAATTTTGGATATATTGACTGTACTTTGTTTCACTGGGTCCAGGGGGAGGTGGGCTGCTTCCTTTTATTATAGCTAAGACATGTGTTGAGGCAGAGAGCATGTGCATCTCTAAAGATGGCAGCTCTATTTATGATTGAATTGATGTTTTGGTTGGACTTCTAATATTTGTGGTGATTAAAGTAGAAATGCATTACTAGCCGCTGTTGATTACGTATTGTACTCTGATGGGTATTGCTCAGCCACTTGGTGCAGTAGACCCAGTTTAAGCAAGTGGTAGTGTTCCGTCTTGACATTTTGAGCTCAAGTCCTTGTTTCCAAGTGGGTAAAGTAAAATTCCTGTAACCTGCTGGTTTTGCAACGAAACCTAATATTTATGGTCTGAGTTGAACAATTCTTAACAATTTGAAAAATAAGTACTGGACTTCCCTGACAGTCCAGTGGTTAAGACTCCGTGCTTCCACTGCAGGGCATGCGGGTTTGATCCCTGGTCAGGGAGGATCCCGCATGCACAGCGCGGCTAAAACAAAAACAAACAAAAAGTAAGTACTTCCTTGATTAGGCATGGGAGTTGTGAAGGTGGACAGCTAGAAAGCTGAATGGATAAGTTATATCTTCTGCTTCTTCTTAACCTGCCTTTATGGTGCTGAGTGGTAAGTTTCTAAATTGAAATTGGCAAATTTTAGGTGTGCAGCTTTAATTTGTGGCTCATTATCCAGGTTACTTAAATGAGAGGGAGAACCTTCTTACATGCCTCACCTAGCTCCATATGCCCCACCGGTCTCTGTAGGACTTTGTTCCTGAAAAGGAGTATAGGAAAACTGGTCATATGAAGGTTTTTGTTTTAAGAAATTGAGAAAAGATATCACCAAATGATTTGTTGTAAATATGTTCACTTAAGCACTTATATTTTCCATATCTGGTCAAGTAAAAATGGTATATAAAAAGCCAAAAAATAACATTTTAAAGAACATATTAGAGAGTAAACCCTGATTTTTTATTTTTAATAATAGCATATTTGTTGTTGTAAATTGAATGCTAGTTGGAATGTCCTTCGAATATGTGGTAAAAAAACTCACATTATAAAATGATTGGCAAGTGTCTTTGAAGTTAGAAGCTACATGTTAATTGGCCAGATACATTTGTAAAACTTTGAAGTTGTTTTGGATTTAAAAAAAAAATCTCCTTAGCCTTGTTCTTAAAGCCTGGTCTGCTTTGTGAGGCCTTGTTGAAAATGAATATTCTTTTGACAAGGGGTATGTTATGGTGAGTGAGAAAAAAATGCTTATTCTTTATTCTGGAACTCATCTTTTAAAAACAATTTCCAACTGGTCCTCAGTTCTCTGTGTTCCCTCACTCCCCCCACCTTATCTAGCATCTAATTCAGTCTTTATGTGAGCGCCTTCCTTTTCACCTTCAAACTTACTTAGATTTTTTTTCTTTTAAACATTTACTTGGTCCTGTAGCTTTCTGTGTATAGATCAATCTTTTTCTTCCTTTGTTGCCAGATACCTGCTGCCTCTACTGTTTATCCACCTATATCCTTCATAACTCTCTGAAAACTAGCTTTTGCCTCTGCTTTCCTTCTGGATTGCTTCTTTCCAGAAAGTGATTCCTTCTGGCAAAACAGTGGTTTTCTGATCAACTGTAATGCCTCTGTGGTGTTCCGTTACCCCTGGAAATCAGTCTCCTCGAATTCCCAAGACACGATACTGTCTTGTATGTACGCTTGCAGATCCTTATATGTTGATGTTCTCATCAATCCTTGTGCTTTCTCTATCATACCATGCTGCCCATTGTTGAACTGCGGTTCCTAAATGAGGGTCTGAGTTTTGTTCTGCTATTTACAGCCTCAGTCCTTATGCTAGCCATTAGATCTCTGTGGATCCTAGATTTCCTCATCTGTTGGAATTGACTAGAAAATCTGTAAGATTTCTTTCTAGTTTAAATATTCGGTGATTTTAATACTTTAACAGCATCTACCTATGCCACAACAGTCTTATCGGGAGCTGACCCCACTTAATTTACTTAATGTTTTCTCATTATGCCTCAGTGTGCACCTATGTTCCAGGCAAGCTGGCTTAGTCTCTTCTGTGTATGTCAAGCTTATTCCTGCTTCTCAGCCTTTGTTTACACCAGCCCCTGCCTAAATGCTTTAATTCCTCCTTTATCTTTTTTTAATTCCTGTCCACACTTAAATGGGCAGCTCAAGCTTCATTTTTCCCACGAAGTCTTTTTAGACTAAACTCACTGCAGCCTCACTTCTTGGTGTGCTTGTCACCTGGGGTTCTACAGAACCCCTCTTTAACATGTCTCCCTTTGGGAGGGTAGGTTGAACATAGTTTAGCATTGTTTTCTTTTATCTTTTTATCAGATAGAGTATAAACTTTCTTAAAAGCAAGAAGCCGCTGTTAGAATTCTCCTAATAGTCACCCCAGGGCCCAGCACAGTTAGAAGCACACAGTGAGTCATTGATGGAATGGTTTTCATATGATTCCTGGTTCAAAGGTAGACTGACTAAAAAGAGTGGTAATTTTGGCTTTGTTTTAAATGTAAATAACTGAATTTTAATTTAGTGTTTATGGTAGCCTCGGTCTTATTAAGTTAAGTGATATTTTAACTAGGAATAGGTTTTTAAGAAAAGAGAGCTTTAAGGAGGAACTTGTATATATTTATATTTCCTCCAACAGAGCTAACATTTTTAAATCAAGTTTCAGATCCAATTAACTACCTTTGTGATCTTGAATTTGTCATTTACTTTTAGTGGCAAGTCTCTACATAAGGAAATTTTTTGCAGTGGTCTGATAGGATAATGAATGTGAAACACTTTGAAAAGACTAAAATTATTCAAATGTAAAATTTATACATTTTCTTCACTGCTGACTGATTATTATGTTTTCACTAAATAAAGGAGATTGACTAGTCTCTGGATATGCCCCTGTATGTACCTTGGCCAATATATACCTTACTTTAGCATTCACTGACGAATACTTAGGATACTGAGAGGGTCCTTAGGATGACTGTAATCGTTCTCTTTTCTTGTTTATCATCTAATTTGTGGCATACATAATATACAGCTCTTCAAGTTTGGGAAGTGTAGTAGAAAAATGTCATAAGGTGTGTGTGACTTGGGCCAGCAATATTGTTATATTAGATTTTAAATATTGCTACAGTTTTTGCCATTTTTGGCCAATAGGAAATTAGAATCTTAAATCTCCTTTCTTTTTTTTTGGATGTATTTAGCATGGAGAATTTTGTCCTTAAAGAAAAGGTTAGAGATATACTATAATAGTAAGCATGCCTTATTTTTGCATCTTTGTTCTTTAAATTACTCAGACTGCTGTGGGGCATTTTTTGTTTTATTTTCATATTTGTTGTTATGGGGTTCCATATAGACTCTCTTTTGTTGCATTATAACAACATACTTTTCAGGGTGAGCAGTGTATTAAAAATGTGTTTTGCACATGTGTTCACTAGACCTCAGTCTACTCTTTGTTGGGGGTTTTGTGTGTGTCTGTATGTATATAAGACAAGGGACGGGAGTTATAGGAAGGCTCATTTTTTAAAGGAAGTTTAAGGAGAATGTACTATAGAAGAAGTAGAAGGGGAGATTTGTGGTCAGCTTAAACTGTTAAAAGACTTAGAATCAATACTGAAGTAGAATATGGGCATCTTAAGCCCTTTCTTTGCTGAGGATTGAGTTGGATTTATGAAAAGCATTGGCTTATTCCGTCTGACATCTTTTAGAATACCCCATTTTCTTGGGTGTGGAGAGGGAAGGATGAGACAAAGTTTGTTTTGACCTTGAAGAATAGAAAAGGTATTTTTACATTGTGGTGACTGAATTAAGTTTAAGGTTTCAGCAATTTGTAAATTTCTGTTTCATACTGTGTGGTAGAGCCTTCAGGAAAACAGAGCACACTCAGAGGTTGTGCTGAAGAAAATTTTAATGTTGTAGAATATAAATAACTGGAATTGATAGTGCCTCCAATAAACTCTCACCAGGTGCCTGCTGTCGATGGCATATTTGACCACTTCAAATGTTATATGCCTGAGATATATAGTTACCTTCTTTGGTTCTCTGAGTGGCTTTTGAGCCATTGATCATGTCATCAGAAGGGCTTCTGTTAAGACAAGAAAGCCCCAAGCTCATATGGAATCCCATCCTGTTATAATGAAAAATTGGAATTATCTTCTAAACTTTACATATTTTTGCTATAAATGGTACTAATCACTTTGCTGTGGCAATAACTTGAGGTGCAGACTTACAGATTGCATATTTTCTTTAAACCACAGCCTGGCACTCTTCTGGTTTGGCTTAGGGTTGCCACTACGGTCTACAAGCTGTTGCCTGCCCCTATTCATATTTTATAGTTTGGAGTGTCTTATCCTGTTGGATTTCAGAGAACATACTTAACTTTTTCTGGTGAAATCCTTATCCCCTCCGTTTCACATCCCCCAAAGTAGGGTGTTGTGTCTAGTGCAAGAGGCATGAAGTTAAGTTAGTAAATAGCAGGACTTTTAGAAATTTACTTTAAAGGACTTTTATTTAACTTTTTTTTTTTAAATAAATTTATTTATTTGTTTTTATTTTTGTCTGTTGGGTCTTCGTTGCTGTGCGCAGGCTTTCTCTAGTTGCGGCGAGCGGGGGCTACTCTTCGTTGCGGTGCGCGGCCTCTCGTTGTGGCTTCTCTTGTTGCAGAGCATGGGCTCTAGGCGTGCAGGCTTCAGTAGTTGTGGCAAGTGGGCTCAATAGTTGTGGCTCATGGGCTCTAGAGCACAGGCTCAGTAGTTGTGGTGCACGGGCTTAGTTGCTCTGTGACACGTGCGATCTTCCTCGGCCAGGGATCGAACCCGTGTCCTCTGCATTGGTAGGCGGATTCTTAACCACTGTGCCACCAGGGAAGCCCTATTTAACTTATTTTAAATCATAGTTTTATATCCAGATATTGGCCTTGTGGGTAATTATGGCTATAACAATCTCAAGCGACCCTTTTCTGTTTAATTGTTGACAACTTTCCTTGGATAGTCCTCATAGTCATTTGGGCATGAGAAAACCACTCTTACTGCCTCAAATTTGTGATGGCAGTATACTATGTAGTAAGAGAAAGAGCTTTTGACTGTGCAGTTTTCAGAGTGACCTTGGGTAAGTCAGCCTCTCTGAACTTCAGTTTTCTGTTTTCATCTGTAAAATGGGGATAATATCTGCCTTACTTATGTCATGGGCTTGTTTAGTGTCTTAGGTGTGACTCTTCTATGTGAAAGGAAGCTGTAAATAATCATAAAAGTGTATTGCCATGATTATTATCCTGTGCAGTATTTTTTTGTCTTTTCTTTATATCGATAGTTTGGTGATTATTATTATTTCTATAATGCATGAAAAAAAAACTAGAGAGGCAAAGCAACTTGTTCACAATCATATGACATGTAATTAATTGAGTTTAAACTAGAGTGTGGGTGTCTTAATCCTTAGAGCAGTAACTTTCAATAAATAGAGCTTTATAAAAAGGGCCTAAATTTTGTGAACAGGTAGCACAAATATGTAGAGTGAGGAAAGTATTACTGCTTCTTCACTCAAAAATGACATGTTACGTTTTACCTTTTATGTTCATAAGAGAGTATCTGGAAATCTTTTTCAATTGGTTATGTGTTAGACAAGTTTTAAGCATTATATACTGATTTCATTGTTTATCATTCTTCTTTTCACCTTATCAAAGCTTCTCTTGGCTGTTAGAAGTTGTAACATTGTTCCCCTTTTATTTAGTTTTATAACATTTTATAACTCACTGCAGATTTTTAGGTGAGGAGAGTTGAATTCTGAAGGTGAGAGAGTAGAATTTGTGAGAGTACCAACAGGAATGTATAATTATAAATATGAGATTATGTTTTTATTTCATTCTTTTATCTGGCATTTCACAGTCAAGTTTTGTAAAGTTGCTTTTCATACTCTAAGAACATTCCATTTAGGATTTGATTAAATTTGAGACAACCTTTTAAACTTTGGTAGTGTTTGAGTGTCTTGTTCTATTGGATTTCTGGGTGTTTCTTTTTGTCTGTGCCCGTCTGCTTTCCTTCCTTGTTTCCTTCCTTTGTCTACTTTTTCAGCTCCTTCCCGTCCCCATCCCCAATAACAACTTTCGAATCATTCATCTTGTCTCTTAGAGTATCTTTCCAAATCTCCTGTCTTTATCAGTGCCTTTCACTTCTGTCCCAGCTCAGGGCTGGGAAGATGTTTTAACTTTATGCTCCAGGCAGGTCTTCTTCCTTTTGGGTAATGGACTAAGGGGGAAAGAAAAGAAGCATTTGTATTTCCTGTTATGTTTCAGTTTTTGGTCTCTGATAACTGAATTCACAGTAGGGAATGGGAGAGATAGAAAGTATTGTTTTGGTTAAATGTTGGTAACAAAGATCAGTAAAGACCTGTGCTCTGGTTTCTGCCCTAACACAAACTACCTTTGCTATATTATGTAAATCTCCTCAATTCTGAGCTATTTCATTTACTGTATGTTAAACAGGAAAAATATAATCTGACAGTCCAAAACTTTTATAATTCTTAAAATGGGTTGATGTTTGTTTCATTTTTTTAGAGCCAGTCCTTTTGAGTAAGAAAATAATTCCAGTCACTAATTGATTAGTGACAGATCCTTAGTTAGAAGGAATCTGAGCTTACTTAAATCTACTTCTGCAATAGCCCTGACAGATAATTGTTTAACCTCTACTTGGACATTTATTAAAAAAAAAAAAAAAAAAAAAGAGTGGTAATTCATATTCATTGTAGGAATATGAAATGTAACAAAATCACAATAAAAAAAAAAAGGCCATTTATAATAGCACAACTCAGAGGAGAACCACAGTTAAAATTCTGAAATTAGACCCCTTGGGTTTGAATTCTTGAGCTTGGGCTCTGCCATTGCTTACTAGTCCTTGGCCAGGTTATTTAGCTTCAGGCTTCAGTTTCTTCACTTGTAAAAAGGGGTCAATAATAGTACTTACTTCACAGAGATTGATGTGAGATTTATATTAGGAAATACATGTAGAGCACGTGGCATAGTTTCTAGCAATAAATGTTAGATACTGTTGCTTTTATTAGGTTGTTGGGATTGAATGAGATACATTGTCTTATAATCTGCTCTTTTAACATAATATAACGTGAGCATTTGCCCATATGATTATACTTTCTTTTACATTATTTAAAAATTTAAGGTATTATATATAATTATTTTTTCTTAATATTTTAAAAATAAATTTTGAATTTTCTACACTGAATATGTATTTTTATAATCAGAAAAACAATCGGTAACAAAGCAAATAAATGTTACTTTATAAAATGTAACTGGAATGTATTAATGTAAAAAAAAAATCTCAATTTTTAGCAGTGTAATGTTAACATAAAAGTAGGATCAGAATGAGGTGACTATAATAAAATTATTAAAGTACAAGAACTTGTTACAGTGCCTTCAGCTGTCCAGGTGAGAGGGGATCATGACCTGCCCACAAGAGAAGCCTTCTTGACAGGTCTGTTGATTTCAGAGTTTTCAAGGATTGGTTGTATGGTTGTACCTCACAAAATTTGACCAGTTCCTCTAAAGACAATAGGATAAATCCTTTTTTTCCTGTCTGTTATAAATGGTACTATGATATGCAATCTTATTTTGCCCTTTGGGCAGCCAGGGGTACTACATCTCAAGGTAACACATTCCATTAGTAGAATTGTAATTGTTAGAAACTGTCCCTTAAATGGAGCCTCCTCTGTCTTATTTGATCACTAAACATTCAAGTTCCTATTATTTGTGGTAGATGCTGAGCACTGTGGTAAATGCTGCGGAAATAAAGACAAGACATGCTCTTGGTCTCAAGGAACCTAAAGTCTATGGGAGTGTGTGAGAGGAGCACTTAATTTAGACTGGGCAGTCAGGGAGAGCTTGACAGAAAGTGAAGCCTGAACTAAGTTGTGAATCTTGTAGGTTCTTATATGCCATACTAAAATGTTTAAGCTCTCGTTTGAAGATTTTGGGTGAATGTAATTTCATCTAATGGCTTATGCTTTAGTGGGAGAGGTTGAAAAATATAATAAAGGGAAATGTGGAATGCAGTACCATAGGAGGTAGAAGAAGATAGGGATCTAAATTCAGGCGGTGGATTTAGAGACTGAGATGGTAGAGAAGGAAAGAATGGGTTTGGTCTATAATAACTGTTGGGGTAAATGAGAGAGTGCAGTTTAAGGGCACTTAGCAATATTGGGCAGTATTAAGGACTCAGCTGAGTTTGGAGACAGTGTCTTTGTTATGGTCATAGTCACTAGAATTGAAGGGATCAAGGAGTGTTGAGGACCAGTTGTTGGATAGGTGGTCCACCTTGACATTGAAGTCACCTAGATTAGGGTTGCCAGATTTAGCAAATGGAAATATAGGATGCCCAGTTAAATGTGAATTTCAGATAAACAGTAAACGTTTAGTATAAGTATTTCCCAATTATTGCATGGGATATAGTTACACTAAAAATATTACTTATGTTTATCTGAAATTCAAATTTAATTGGGAGTCCTGTACTTTATCAGGCAACACTCACCTAGATGGTAATGGATGTGAGGTAGAGGAAAAACTGAGCCAGGAGTCAAATTGTTTTGATGATGGGGAAAATATCTAGAAAATTGGTAGGTGACTGTGACAAGGTTTGTTAGTGAGTAGCACATGAGTCATGAGCCTCAAGGAAGAGTGGGAAGAGTAGAAAAGTTTGGAACCTGGCCTCCTGGAGTCTTCTATTCATTGTTCCTAATTCTATTCTCTATAACTCTTCAGAATGTTTGTCTTTTTTACTTTAAAAATATTGGAAGACAGATCTTAAGTATTCCTCAGGGTTGTCTCCCCCACCCCGAAATATATTATTCATTCAATTATTTATAGTATAAATTGTTAAGATATTTCACTATCATGGTTGTTTTTTCTCTTGGTGAAGTGGTGGTCAGTATTCAGGCATATCATTTGTCATCCCTTTTCTAAGTATTTTTGTATATGAAGGTGTTATGTGAGACTTAAAAAAAAGGCTTACAAAATGCTGAGCTTCAGGTACTCTGTATTTTTGGTATTCATCTGATTACCAGTACAGTTAACCTATCAAAGAGCATGTGTGTGCATGTGTATTTTTTTTTTAAGTTTTATTATGAAAAATTTTAACATATACAAAAATAGAGAGATGATTATAAATGAACCCCCATGTACCCATTACCCAGCTTCTACTTAGTTTTATTTCATCAATAGTCCTACCCCTTTCCTGCTCTGTGCGTTTTCATTATTTTGAAGCAATCCCAGTTATCATTTCCGTGTGACTTATTCTTAACTCATGCTGACCTTAAGAGCTGTGTGATATAAATACAGTACTCAATGGGGAAGACTTGAGTTTGAGTCCTAATTGTCTACTGAGGAATGAGTTAACCTGGGCAAGTCAAGCTATCTGAGTATTTTGAAGAGTGTATATGAGGGTTGGGGAGGAGACATATGCTACCTGCCCTTTTTCACAAATCAAAGATACAAGGGAATGTATGTGAAGGTAGTTTGTAAACTTGCTTTACACAGGTAAGATTTCATTATTGTTAGTAAATAATGCTTCCTTCTGTAAGTGCTTAAAAGTCATCTGCATAATAATCAGTCCTAGAATTATTTGGGTGTTGACATTAAATTAAGTCCATAGTCCTAAGATGACCTTTTCACCTTTAGCCGCGCCTGCATTTTGAGGCACCGTTGTTTTCTCGTTCCCAGTCTGGCGCCTTTCTGTTTTTTGTGAGTTCTCAGAGTTCACAGACAGCGTTTCCTTTGTCACATTTCAAAATTTTCATCTGTCCCCTTGGATTAATTCATATAGACTTGAATTCAGATAAGCAGGTAGGTGGGGTCTTTATGCATTATCTAAGTGTTCTGATGGCTGTCAACAATGCTCTTTTTCACATTTGAAGATAATTTTGTTTTCTGCTAAAACAATTAGAAATAAAATTGAATTGAATAGTTCTACTTTCAGTCTCCTATAGGTATTATACCATGTACTCTAGTGATTCTTGCCTTTCCTTCCTCCTCTTCTTGATCGTAATATATTTTTTGAAGGCTTTACATATTTATTTTAACATCTTATCGTTAAAGTCTTTAGTGATTCTGAACTTTTAACTTTTTATATTCATGTATCAGTTTATCTGTTGTATGTAGTGTGTGTTCTTTCTCTAATGGCCTTATCAATACTGAGCTGGGGATGGGGGACAGGAGGAACAGGCACATCAGTTTCTTTCTGTTTTTTTTTGGCCGCGCCGGGCAGCTTGCGGGATCTCAGTTACCGGACCAGGGATTGAACCTGGGCCACGGCAGTGACAGCCCGGAATCCTAACCACGAGGCCACCAGGGAACTCCCACATTAGTTTCTTTAGAAATGTCAGCTTTACCAGATCACTTAAGACTCTTGTTAAAAGTACAGATTTCCTGGCCCCACTGAACATCTATGAGTTCTAGAGGTATGGACAATGAGTTGTAGTTTAAAAACTCTCCCCAGGTCACTTTGATGTAAAGCTGGGTTTGGGAATCACTGTATGATATGCAGGGAGACTTCAGCTTCTGGGTAGTATAGTCATCTATATAGTACATAGTACAGTCATCTATATAGTACATAGTACAGTCATCTGTATCACTGCAATGAGTAGTAAAAAACTGAATGAACTTTTAAAATCATATTTTAAAAAATATTGGAGGCCTGTAGAAGTAATCACGACTAGATTAATTAAAATTCCAGATACAGAAGAGCCCTTTGTAGGTGAGAAGAGGATTGCTGACATTTGCTGATTCTGGACACAGACTGAAGAAAAAGAATGAACCAGAGATGAACTGAGTCTTACTAAAACTGCAGCATAGCACTGACACATTTCAATTCATGAATGGATTGAAATGATGAGCCTCTCTCATCCCTTTTGCCTAATAGAGTAGATAGAGAATGCTCACTGGGAAGATATATTCTGGGGTCTCTGAGGCTCTTTCATTTCCAGTATCCAGCGTACAATGAACAATTTCTAAAAATTTGAGAAGGTGGAAAACTGTGATCCTTAATCAAGAAGAAAAATAAGCGGTAGAAGTAGACCTACAGGTAATTGAAATGATCAGACAGGGACTTTAAAATAACTATGATGTGATAAAGAAAATATAGGAAAACGTGGACAAAATGGAAAGGTGGAGAATTTCTATAGAGAATTGGAATTCATGAAAAGGAATTAAATGGATATTCTAAGAATCAAAAACATGTCAGTAGCTTAAGGTCTGTCATTTATATGTTACTGAGAAAACTTTGGTGCAGGACTCTAGGATCTCACTCCACCCCTTGCCTTACTCTTCATTTATCTAAAAAAATGGGAAAACAGGTCAATCGAATATATACCATTTAAGTGTTATGAGAGCAGGGGCTGTGTCTGTCTTTTCACTGCTGTGTTCCCAGGGCTTAGTGCCTGGCACATTAAAAATAAAACAAAAAACATGCAACAACAAGAAGCCCACAGTATCTGAAATTAATTATTCGTTGGGTGGATTTAATAGACTATACCAATAAAAGACAAGAGTACAGAACTTGTAGACAAGTTAATAGAAAATAATCCAGTTTGAAGCACAGGAAGGAAAAAACAATGGAAAAAGTAGGACAGAACAAAAGAGATATGTGCAACTCTAGTAAAAAGTTGAATAATGTGTGGGACTTCCCTGGCGGTCCAGTGGTTAAGACACCATGCTCCCAATGCAGGGGGTGCGGGGTTGGATCCCTGGTTGGGGAACTAAGATCCCACATGCCACTCAGCGTGGCCCCCCAAAAAAAGAAAAAAAAAAGTTGAGTAATGTGTAATTGGAAACCCAGAAGTAGAGAAGGGAACTTAGTGTGGGAGCAAATATTTGAAGAGATAATGGTAAGACATTTTCCAAAACTGATGAAGGATATCAACCCATAGATTCAAGTAGTTTAGCAAACCCCAACCAAGATAAATACAAAGAAAATTACACTTTCTAAATACACTCAGACATATCTTAATTGATCTGTTGAAAACTAGAGACAAACTCTTAAAAGCAACCAGATGGAAAAAAAATAAGACATGTTACTTTCAAAGAAACTAATATAACTGATGGCTGCATTTTGAACACAACAGTGGAAACTGGGAAATAATGGAATGACATTTTTTAAGTGTTGAACAAAAAAAACCTGTCAAGTTAGAATTCTGATCCCAGCAGAAGTATCCTTCAGAAATAAGGGTAAAATAAGACATTTTTAGACAAACAAAAGCTGAGAGAATTAATCACCAGCAGACCTGCTCTGTAAGACTTACTAAAGGAAGTTCTTTAGGCAGAGGGGAAACATGTCAAGTGGAAGGATAAAACTATAGGAAATAATGAAGAGCACCCAATTGGGTGTAAAATGAGTAAATATACACCCAATATGAATAAATATACAAAAACAGTGCCTTCCCCCCCCCCCCCCCCATGTTCTTTGGAACTTTTTAGGAACTTTATTTTAGGAATTTCATTTTTTATTATTATAGAAATTCTAGACTAGGATTTCTACAGTTTCTAGAATGATAGAAATTCTACAGTTTTATTAAGGCAAACTTGCCATACAATAAATAAATAAACTGCATATGTTTAAAATGTACAATTTGATGACTTTTCCTATATTTTTAAGCCTGTGTTAACACCACAATCAAGATAATGAATATATATATCACCTGCAAAAGTTTCCTCCAGCCCCCATAATCCATTCTGTACCTCCATCCCATTTCTGGGCACCTGCTGAGCTGTTTTTCTCAATATTTATTCATTCACCTGTTAGTAGACACTTGGGTTGCTCCAGTTTTTAGCTACTGCAAATGAAGTTGTCCTGAAGATTCATGTATATGACTTTGTGTGGACGTATACATTCATTTCTCTTGAGTAAATACAAAGGAGTAGAATGGCTGGGTCATATGGTGGGTGTATATTTAACTTTTTAAGAAGCTGCCAATCATTGTTTTCCAAAGTGATTATGTCATTTTACAGGAGTATATGAGGATTCCAGTTGTTCCACATCCTTGCCAACATTTATTTGCTTACAAAAATTTTTTTTGACTAAAAATTTTTTAAATTGTAGCCATCCAGTGGGTGGGAAATGCTATATCATTCTGGTTTTGATTTGCATTTCCCTAGTGACTAATGAGCATCTTTTCATGCACTTAATTTACCATCTGAATATTTTCTTTGATGAAGTGTATATTTGAATCTTTTGCCCATTTTTTAAAAATTGGGATTTTTTATTATTGAATTTTTGAGAGCTTGTAATATATGCTGAATACAAGTCTTTTACAAGATATGTGATTTGCAAATATTTTCTCCCAGTTTCTGGCTTGTTTTGTTTTTTTTGATTTTGTTTTCTTCTCAAAGTCTTGAAAGCAGATGTTCTTAATTTTGCTGAAGTTCAAATTATCAGATTTTCTAAAAAAAAAAAAATAAGAGGATCATGTTATTGATGGTATATCTAAGAAATCTTTGTCTAACACAAGGTCACAAAGATTTTTCTCCTATGTTTTCTTCTAGAAATCTTGTTTTAGATTTTACACTTAGGTCTATGACTCATTTTTAGTTAATTTTTGTACTCAGTGTGCTTCTATATGCCTATTTTGTCTTGCCAGTCAACAGTCTTGATTATTGTAGCTTTATAGTCATTTGAAATCAGGTATTGTAAATACTTCAAGTTTGTTCTTTCTCAAGATTAAGTTAGTGTAGATATTTTGCAAAGAGGAAGAGTCAAGTCCTTTGTCCTTCCTACAGTCTTTTTTTAAAAAGTATTTATTTATTTACTTATTTATTTATTTATTTATTTGGCAGCACTGGGTCTTAGTTGCGGCATGCAGGATCTTTTAGTTGCAGCATGTGGGCTCTTAGTTGTGGCATGCGGGATCTAGTTCCCCGACCAGGGATCGAATCTGGGCCCTTTGCCTTGGGAGCTCGGAGTCTTAACCCCTGGACCACCAGGGAAGTCCCACCTCCTCCAGTCTTGACAGGATTTCTTTAGTGTCCCCTTGGTAGAGCCTTAACAAGGAGCCAGCTAGCAAAGGGAAATGTAGTTTGCGCAGTAGCCCAGCCATCAGAAAACAAGGTAGAGAAGGATAGGTGTGAAGATGAGAGGCAGCAACTTAGCAATTGGCACAGTCCACTCCTTTGGTTACTCAGCAGCCATGCGTGCCTTTATACAGATATTTGATCTTGTGTACAGAAGACAAACACTATGCTTTTGCCTAAGAAGATGGAAATCTTCTTTATAAAAATGAAGATGTCCTGGGATTTCCCTGGTGGCACAGTGGTTAAGAGTCTGCCTGCCAATTCGGGGGACACAGGTTTGATCCCTGGTCTGGGAAGATCCCACATGCCGCGGAGCAGCTAAGCCCGTGCACCACAACTACTGAGCCTGTGCTCTTGAGCCCATGAGCCACAACTACTGAAGCCCACACGCCTAGAGCCCATGCTCAGCAACAAGAGAAGCCACCGCAATGAGAGGCCCGCGCACCACAATGAAGAGTAGCCCCCACTCGCTGCAACGAGAGAAAGCCCGTGTGCAGCAACAAAGACCCTACGCAGCCTAAAATAAAATAAATAAATTAAAAAAAAATTGAAGATGTCCTTACCTTCTTCCCAAAATGGGAAGCAAGTCCCAATACTCATTGTAT
The DNA here is from genome assembly GCF_009873245.2 of Balaenoptera musculus. Taxonomy (NCBI): domain Eukaryota; kingdom Metazoa; phylum Chordata; class Mammalia; order Artiodactyla; family Balaenopteridae; genus Balaenoptera; species Balaenoptera musculus. The sequence goes on along the minus strand of NC_045804.1, from coordinate 42,699,009 downwards.
CCATATTTGGGTGACATTCACACTATCCATTTTTAAGCTATGTTAATTATGTCTCAAATTCATAGTCCCATCTGAATATCATGCTACCTAAAGACTAAGTTGTAAAGTTAACCTTTACTAATAAAATTTGTATAACATATTGAAAAGGAGAAGAGAGAAGAAATTGGTTTATACATTCACGCAAAATCTTCTGTAGTAAGCAAAGAAGAATATATGTGTAACTGCTGTAGTCTTTGCTTTTGTTAACTAGTTGAGTGATTGTAAATTCATCCTTAAAACTACTGTCTTCTACTGCTCATTCCATGTTTCCTTTGCCCTCATTCAGGGCCTCAGCTGGTGGGGTAACCCAAACCTTCATTAGTGAAGAATATGTGTCCTCACATATTCTTCACAACATCCTCATGTATTCTTCACACATTGCTTTGTGTGTGTGTATTTTCCATTAACTTTTACTATTACACACGTATAAGAGATTATTTCAGAGAATCCTTGGGGTTCCAGGCAGAGTCCTCCCCTGTCCTTATGTAGCAGTAGTCCTTTATCTCCTAGGTAACCCAGATGAATTACAACAGCTAGTAGAATGACCCTCTTCTTTGCCTCTTCATGATGATTCCAAGTTTATTTTGATCGTTAGCTTTCTTTTTTTATGAATGAAATTCTCTTTCATTCAGCCTGATAGTAACAAATGGCCATTAGTACAGAAGCTTGGGCTTCTGGCTTGAACTAAGTAGTAAGCTAAGCACAGTGGCAGGTTCTTGAGCTCTGTTATTTGAAAAGCCTCTCCTTCCCTGGAATGAGTTTAGGATCTTTTTTATTTATTTATTTATTTATTTATTCATTCATTCATTTATTTATAGCTGTGTTGGGTCTTCGTTGCTGCGTGGGCTTTCTCTAGTTGCAGCGAGTGGGGGCCACTCTTCGTGGCAGTGCACAGGCTTCTCATTGCGCTGGCTTCTCTTGCTGTGGAACATGGGCTCTAGGCATGCGGGCTTCAGTAGTTGTGGCACGCAGGCTCAGTAGTTGTGGCTCGCAGGCTCTAGAGCGTAGGCTCAGTAGTTGTGGTGCATGGGCTTAGTTGCTCCGTGGCATGTGGGATCTTCCTGGACCAGGGCTCGAACCCGTGTCCCCTGCATTGGCAGGTGGATTCTTAACCACTGCACCACCAGGGAAGTCCTTAGGATCGTTTTAAATGTCATGTTACAACCAGCAAACAGAATTTTTGCCATTCAAAAAATGTTTTCTCAGCCTCAGGAAAGAGGTGAAGCCCGGTTTGGACTCTTCACTGACCGTTCTGACTTTTCTTCTGCAATTTTAAATTTATTAAAATTTACAATTTGTGAATTGTATGAGAATATTTTGTTAACATGTTCTTAAAAATTTGAATGCCAGAGGTAAACACCGTAAACATTTAGTGTGCATATTTGTTCTCTACTATTTGGATGTCCGTTTTCATTTTTAACATCAACTGCATTATTTCTTCACGTAACTAGAAAAACAGGATGATTCGGAAGTTTGGTTGATGACTTTAAAAAAACTGTATTAGAAAAATAATTTTCACAATTGAACATAATTTAAATACTAGATAAAATGATCACCTGGAGGCAGATTGTTTTGGTAGGTAAACACTGCATTGGAATTCTGGGGCTGCCAATGCTACCTATGTACTTTTAGAATTTTGAATAATTTAAAACTTACAGAAAAGTTGCAGCAGTAGTATAAAACGTCCCATATATTCTTTACCCAGATTTACTAGCTGTTTATATTTTGCTCTTTGTTTTTTACGTTTTATTATTTATTCTCTCTTTCTCTCTGTCCATGTGTCTGTGCATGGGTGTGTATATAATATAAACATACACACATATATGCATTTGTTGCATGTGGAGGAGGCATTTGACAGTAAGTTGTAGGCATCATGTTCCTTAATTCCTAAATACTTCAGTATGTCTTAATAAGTAAGGACTTCTCTTAGCTACAGTACAATTACTGAAGTCAGGAAATTTAACTTTGATAACAATACTGTTCTCTTTAATACACGGTCCATACTCAGAGTTTGTCAGTAACAAATTCCCAAATAATTCACATACTTTAAAAATCTATTTTGTTTTTATCAGTTTCCTGTATTTCCTGATTTTTGAAGTGGTATTTTTTTTTCTTCTTTCACCTTTGGGTTTCAGATGTGAGATTAATTAATATTCAGTACTGTAAACTCTACAGAAATTGCATACTGTGTTTTTCATTCTTAGGCATATGTAACGTTAAGTCCAAGTAGGTATGCTAGGTTCCAACTCTTAAGTATATTTTGGGTAGTCTTTTTGGAAGATGATTTTATTTAAATTTTTTTGAAAAATTTTGAAAATTTAAACAAATATGGCTATTATGGAATAGAATGCAGAATTTGCATCTCTTTTTAAGATAAAGCATGAGACATCAAAGAAGTAATTTACCTCCCAATAATTGAGAATAAGAATCAGACCAAATTTGCTTGAGGTAGAGGAGGTATCTCCCGTTAAGATTAGGCTACTGAAGCCTAGGCACTTGGCTATTTAAAACAAAAAAATTAACGTTTGAAGCTCCTTGAGCAATAATTTGAGGAAAAAAAATCACAATTTAAAGATAAAAATAAAGCATAGTAATTATTTATTAAATGCTATTTTAGTTATAGCTCACTCACCCAGAGTGTTTCTTGATTTTCAGACGTTTTCCTGGTTTTCTTCTGGTTGGTAATTTCTATCTTAAGTGTTCTGTGGCCAGTGAATATGGTTTGTATGATACCAGTATTTTCAAATTTGAAGTTAGCTTTATGAGCTTGAACATTGTATTAGTTATTTATTGCTATGTAACAAATTCCCCCAAATGTAGCAATATTAGCCCAGAAACATTTATTATCTCATAACATTTCTGTGTGCTAGAAATCCAGTAGCAGCTTAGCTAGGTGTTTCTGGCTCACAGTCTTTCATGAGGTTCCAGTCAAGCTCTTGTCTGGGCTGCAGTCATCTGAAGGCTTGACTGGGCCTGGAAGATTTAATTCCAGCCTGATCATTTACACAGCTGTTGGCTGGAGGCCTCAGTTTTTTGCTAGCTGCTTTTTTATTTTTGACACGTTTTTAAAAAAAATTCAAACAGAAAGTCACAGAAATTATAATCATCCTCATCAGTTCACTCAGACCCATGTAATTAATTTTTTTTCATCTTGATCTTTTGTTAGCACTTTTATGAATTCATCAGTTTTCCATTAGAGTTCTGAAAATGCTTATTCATTCAGTTCAGCAGTATAGTCAGTTACCAGAAACCTGTATTTGTCAGAGTCATTTCCATGAATTCCTTGAAGATGAAACCCTTTTATAGGAACATTTTTGCAAAAGCATCAGAGTACACCCAGAACTGTCTGTAAATGACAAAAGACTTAAAAATGACCCCGGTAAAGATTTTTTTTAAAATTAATTTATTTATTTTTGGCTGTGTTGGGTCTTCGTTTCTGTGCGAGGGCTTTCTCTAGTTGCGGCAAGCGGGGGCCACTCTTCATCGCGGTGTGCGGGCCTCTCACTGTCGCGGCCTCTCTTGTTGTGGAGCACAGGCTCCAGACGCACAGGCTCAGTAGTTGTGGCTCACGGGCCTAGTTGCTCCGCGGCATGTGGGATCTTCCCAGACCAGGGCTCGAACCCGTGTCCCCTGCATTGGCAGGCAGATTCTCAACCATTGCACCACCAGGGAAGCCCCACGGTTAAAGATTTGATGAAAGTTCATAATAATGCAATTGACAAGGAAATTTAGTTATTTCTTAGATATACATTTTAAAGTAATAATAACTAGAATTATGACTTATTATACAAGAACATATAAGGTTTTTAGGAATTTCATGTAATGCCTGAAACATTTATGTTAACATATTTCCATACAAATAACCCAAAGAAAGTTTAGTGTTAGTTTTTTTTTTTTAATTTTTAAATTTTATTTTATTTATTTTTTTATACAGCAGGTTCTTATTAGTCATCCATTTTATACACATCAGCGTATACATGTCAATCCCAGTCGCCCAGTTCAGCACACCACCATCCCCACCTGCCAGCGGCTTTCCCCCCTTGGTGTCCATACATTTGTTCTCTACATCTGTGTCTCAACTTCTGCCCTGCAAACCGGTTCATCTGTGCCATTTTTCTAGGTTCCACATACATGCGTTAATATATGATATCTGTTTTTCTCTTTCTGACTTAACTTCATTCTTTATGACAGTCTCTAGATCCACCCACATCTCAACAAATGACCCAATTTCGTTCCTTTTTATGGCTGAGTAATATTCCATTGTATATATGTACCACAACGTCTTTATCCATTCGTCTGTCGATGGGCATATAGGTTGCTTCCATGACCTGGCTATTGTAAATAGTGCTGCAACGAACATTGGGGTGCACGTGTCTTTTTGAATTATGGTTTTCTCAGGGTATATGCCCAGTAGTGGGATTGCTGGATCATATGGTAATTCTAGTTTTAGTTTTTTAAGGAACCTCCATACTGTTCTCCATAGTGGCTGTATCAATTTACATTCCCACCAACAGTGCAAGAGGGTTCCCTTTTCTCCACACCCTCTCCAGCATTTGTTGTTTGTAGATTTTCTGATGATGCCCATTCTAACTGGTGTGAGGTGATACCTCATTGTAGTTTTGATTTGCATTTCTCTAATAATTAGTGATGTTGAGCAGCTTTTCATGTGCTTCTTGGCCATCTGTATGTCTTCTTGGAGAAATGTCTATTTAGGTCTTCTGCCCATTTTTGGATTGGGTTGTTTGTTTCTTTAATATTGAGCTGCATGAGCTGTTTATATATTTTGGAGATTAATCCTTTGTCCGTTGATTCATTTGCAAATATTTTCTCCCATTCTGAGGGTTGTCTTTTCGTCTTGTTTATGGTTTCCTTTGCTGTGCAAAATTTTTTAAGTTTCATTAGGTCCCATTTGTTTATTTTTGTTTTTATTTCCGTTACTCTAGGAGGTGGATCAAAAAAGATCTTGCTGTGATTTATCTCAAAGAGTGTTCTTCCTATGTTTTCTCTAAGAGTTTTATAGTGTCCGGTCTTACATTTAGGTCTCGAATCCATTTTGAGTTTATTTTTGTGTATGGTGTTAGAGAGTGTTCTAATTTCATTCTTTTACATGTAGCTGTCCAGTTTTCCCAGCACCACTTATTGAAGAGACTGTCTTTTCTCCATTATATATCCTTGCCTCCTTTGTCATAGATTAGTTGACCATAGGTGCATGGGTTTATCTCTGGGCTTTCTATCTTGTTCCATTGATCTATGTTTCTGTTTTTGTGCCAGTACCATATTGTCTTGATTACTGTAGTTTTGTAGTATAGTCTGAAGTCAGGGAGTCTGATTCCTCCAGCTCCGTTTTTTCCCTCAAGACTGCTTTGGCTATTCGGGGTCTTTTGTGTCTCCATACAAATTTTAACATTTTCTGTTCTAGTTCTGTAAAAAATGCCATTGGTAATTTGATAGGGATTGCATTGAATCTGTAGATTGCTTTGGGTAGTATAGTCATTTTCACAAGATTGATTCTTCCAATCCAGGAACATGGTGTATCTCTCCATCTGTTGGTATCATCTTTAATTTCTTTCATCAGTGTCTTATAGTTTTCTGCATACAGGTCTTTTGTCTCCCTAGGTAGGTTTATTCCTGGGTATTTTATTCTTTTTGTTGCAATGGTAAATGGGAGTGTTTCCTTAATTTCTCTCAGATTTTTCATCATTAGTGTATAGGAATGCAAGAGATTTCTGTGCATTAATTTTGTATCCTCCAACTTTACCAAATTCGTTGATTAGCTCTAGTAGTTTTCTGGTGGCATTTTTAGGATTATCTATGTATAGTATCATGTCATCTGCAAACAGTGACAGTTTTACTTTTTATTTTCCAGTTTGTATTCCTTTTATTTCTTTATCTTCTCTGATTGCCATGGCTAGGACTTCCAAAACTATGTTGAATAATAGTGGTGAGAGTGGACTTCCTTGTCTTGTTCCTGATCTTAGAGGAAATGCTTTTAGTTTTTCACCATTGAGAATGATGTTTGCTGTGTGTTTGTCGTATATGGCCTTTATTATGTTGAGGTAGGTTCCCTCTATACCCACTTTATGGAGAGTTTTTATCATAAATGGGTGTTAAATTTTGTCGAAAGCTTTTTCTGCATCTATTGAGATGATCATATAGTTTTTATTCTTCAATTTGTTAATATGGTGTATCACATTGATTGATTTGCATATACTGAAGAATCCTTGAATCCCTGGGATAAATCCCACTTGATCATGGTGTATGATCCTTTTAATGTGTTGTTGGATTCTGTTTGCTAGTATTTTGCTGAGGATTTTTGCATCTATATTCATCAGTGATATTGGTCTGTAATTTTCTTTTTTTGTAGTATCTTTGTCTGGTTTTGGTATCAGGGTGATGGTGGCCTCAGAGAATGAATTTGGGAGTGTTCCTTCCTCTGCAATTTTTTGTAAGAGTTTGAGAAGGATGAGTGTTAGCTCTTCTCTAAATGTTTGATAGAATTCACCTGTGAAGCCATCTGGTCCTGGACTTTTGTTTGTTGGAAGATTTTTAATCACAGTTTCAATTTCATTACTTGTGATTGGTCTGTTCATATTTTCTACTTCTTCCTGGTTCAGTCTTGGAAGGTTATACCTTTCTAAGAATTTGTCCATTTCTTCCAGGTTGTCCATTTTATTGGCATAGAGTTGTTTGTAGTAGTCTCTTAGGATGCTTTGTATTTCTGTGGTGTCTGTTGTAACTTCTCCTTTTTCATTTCTAATTTTATTGATTTGAGTCCTCTCCCTCTTTTTCTTGATGAGTCTGGCTAATGGTTTATCAATTTTGTTTATCTTCTCAAAGAACCAGCTTTTAGTTTTTTTTTTTGTTTTTTTTTGATACATGTATATAATATGTATTTGTATACGTATAGTAACACTAATCTTCATTTATCAATTTCCCCCCTCCTTTCCTTTTTTAATTAATTAATTTATTTATTTTTGGGTGTGTTGGGTCTTCGTTTCTGTGTGAGGGCTTTCTCCAGTTCCAGTGAGCGGGGTCCACTCTTCATCGCAGTGCGCGGGCCTCTCGCTATCGCGGCCTCTCTTGTTGCGGAGCACGGGCTCCAGACGCGCAGGCTCAGTAGTCGTGGCTCACGGGCCTAGCCGCTCTGCGGCATGTGGGATCTTCCCAGACCAGGGCTCGAACCCATGTCCCCTGCATTGGCAGGCAGACTCTCAACCACTGCGCCACCAGGGAAGCCCCAGCTTTTAGTTTTATTGATATTTGCTGTTGTTTTCTTTGTTTCTATTTCACTTATTTCTGCTCTGATCTTTATGATTTCTTTCCTTCTGCTAACTTTGGGTTTTGTTTTGTTCTTCTTTCTCTAGTTCCTTTAGGTGTAAGTTTAGATTGTTTATTTGAGATTTTTCTTGTTTCTTGAGGTAGGCTTGTATTGCTATAAACTTCCCTCTTAGAACTGCTTTTGCTGCATCCCGTAGGTTTTGGATCGTTATGTTTTCATTGTCATTTGTCTCTAAGTATTTTTTGATTTCCTCTTTGATTTCTTCAGTGATCTCTTGGTTATTTAGTAACATCTTGTTTAGCCTCCATGTGTTTGTGTTTTTTATGTTTTTTTCCCTGTAATTGATTTCTAATCTCATGGCGTTGTGGTCAGAAAAGATGCTTGATATGATTTCAATTTTCTTAAATATATTGGGGCTTGATTTGTGACCCAAGATGTGATCTACCCTGGAGAATGTTCCGTGTGCACTTGAGAAGAAAGTGTAATCTGCTGTTTTTGGATGGAATGTCCTGTAAATATCAATTAAATCTGTCTGGTCTATTGTGTCATTTAAAGCTTGTGTTTCCTTATTAATTTTCTGTTTGGATGATCTGTCCATTGGTGTAAGTGAGGTGTTAAAGTCCCCCACTATTATTGTGTTACTGTCCATTTCCTCTTTTATAGTTGTTAGCAGTTACCTTATGTATTGAGGTGCTCCTATGTTGGGTGCATATATAATTGTCATATCTTCTTCCTGGATTGATCCCTTGATCATTATGTAGTGTCCTTGTCTCTGTAACATTCTTTATTTTAAAGTCTATTTTATCTGATATAAGTATTGCTACTCCAGCTTTCTTTTGATTTCCATTTGCATGGAATATCTTTTTCCATCCCCTCACTTTCAGTCTGTATGTGTCCCTAGGTCTGAAGTGGGTCTCTTGTAGACAGCATATATATGAGTCTTGGTTTTGTATCCATTCAGCGAGCCTGTGTCTTTTGGTTGGAGCATTTAATCCATTCATGTTTAAGGTAATAATCGATATGTATGTTCCTATGACCATTTTCTTAATTGTTTAGGGTTTGTTTTTGTAGGTCCTTTTCTTCTCATGGTTCCCACTTAGAGAAGTTCCTTTAGCATTTGTTGTTTGGTGGTGCTGGTTTGGTGGTGCTGAATTCTCTTAGCTTTTGCATGTCTGTAAAGCTTTTGTTTTCTCCATGGAATCTGAATGAGATCCTTGCTGGGTAGAGTAATCTTGGTTGTAGGTTCTTCCCTTTCTTCACTTTAAATACGTCATGCTACTCCCTTCTGGCTTGTAGAGTTTCTGCTGAGAAAGCAGCTGTTAACCTTATGGGAGTTCCCTTGTATGTTATTTGTCGTTTTTCCCTTGCTGCTTTCAATAATTTTTCTTTGTTTTTAAGTTTTGCCAATTTGATTACTATTTGTCTTGGCGTGTTTCTCCTTGGGTTTATCCTGTATGGGGCTCTGTGTGCTTCCTGGACTTGGGTGGCTATTTCCTTTGCCATGTTAGGGAAGCTTTTGACTATAATCTCTTCAAATATTTTCTCGGGTCCTTTCTGTCTCTCTTCTCCTTCTGGGACCCCTATAATGCGAATGTTGTTGCATTTAATGTTGTCCCAGAGGTCTCTTAGGCTATCTTCATTTCTTTTCATTCTTTTTTCTTTAGTCTGTTCCGCAGCAGTGAATTCCACCATTCTGTCTTCCAGGTCACTTATCTGTTCTTCTGCCTCAGTTATTCTGCTATTGATTCCTTCTAGTGTATTTTTTATTTCAGTTATTGTATTGTTCATCTCTGTTTGTTTGTTCTTTAATTCTTCTAGGTCTTTGTTAAACATTTCTTGCATATTCTCGATCTGTGCCTCCATTCTTTTTCCGAGGTCCTGGATCATCTTCACTATCATTATTCTGAATTCGTTTTCTGGAAGATTGCCTATCTCCACTTCATTTAGTTGTTTTTCTGGGGTTTTGTCTTGTTCCTTTATGTGGTACGTAGCCCTCTGCCTTTTCATCTTGTCTATCTTTCTGTGAATGTGGTTTTTGTTCCACAGGCTGCAGGATTGTAGTTCTTCTTGCTTCTCTGCTAGCTGGTTGTTTTGCAGAGGGTCTCTTTGTAACTTACTTGTATATGCGTCAGGTGTGTGTGTGTGTGTGTTAATTATTATTATTATTTTTTATAATTTTAGCAATTTCATGTATCTTTATTTATTTATTTAATTTATTTATGGCTGTGTTGGGTCTTCGTTTCTGTGCGAGGGCTTTCTCTAGTTGCGGCAAGCGGGGGCCACTCTTCGTCGCGGTGCGTGGGCCTCTCATTATCGCAGCCTCTCTGATTGCGGAGCACAGGCTCCAGATGCGCAGGCTCAGTAATTGTGGCTCATGGGCCTAGTTGCTCCGCGGCATGTGGGATCTTCCCAGACCAGGGCTCGAACCCGTGTCCCCTACATTGGCAGGCAGATTCTCAACCACTGCGCCACCAGGGAAGCCCCTAATTATTTTTTTTAAGTAGAGATTTAAAAATGGTATCTTCCAGATGGTTTGAATCTTGTGTCATTATGTAGTGATCCTCTTTATTTCCAGTGCTTTTTGCTTTCATTTGCTCTAGTTTTCTTTTGTTTTATATTTGGTTGGTAGATCTTTTTCCATTCTTTGACCAGTAATCTTTCTGTTCCCTTATGTTAGTCCATCTCTTATAAACAACACATACGTAACCAGTCTGAATTTTTTTCCTTGTAAGTGGAGTTTGGCCCATTGATATTCATTGTAATTACCTATATATTTGGATTCGTTTCTGACATTTTATTATATGCCTTTTATTTGTACAACTTTTTCTTTCTTTTTTTTTTTTTTTTTCCTGAATCTCAGACTTTCTTTCTGGGTTCATTTCTCTTCTGCTTGAAGCATATTTTTTAGAATTTCCTTTGATGGGAATCTGTTGTGGTAATTGCTATTTTCCTTTCATTCTGTGTCTTTCAGTGTCAGTGTCTTTATTCCTCCTTATTCATGAATGGTAGTTTTACTGGGAAGATAGAATTGTAGGGATTTGTTTTTCTCTCAGTATGTTAAAGATACCATTTAGCTATCTTTCTGAGCTCTACCATTGCTGTTGAGAATTAGGCATAATTGTCATTACTTTATGGGTGATATTTTCTCTCTGGCTGTTTTTTAGCTTTGTTCTTTGTTGCTCTGCAGTTTCACTGAAATGTTTGTAGATGTATGGATTTCTTTTTATTTATTATGGTTTGGATTTTTGGACTTCCTGGAGCTAAGGATTGTCATTGTCTAAAGTTCTAAAAAATTTAAGCCATTAACTCCCCCCCCCCCCGCAATTGACCTTGGCCTTCTTTATTTTTTTAGAGCAGTGTTAGGTTTATAGCAAAGTTGAGAGAAAGATACAGAGATTTCCCATATACCTCCTTTCCCAATACGTGTATAATCTCCCCCATTATCAACATCACTCACTAGAATGGCACATCTTTTTAAATTAATTAATTAATTAATTTTTGGCTGCGTTGGGTCTTCGTTGCTGTGTGCGGGCTTTCTCTAGTTGCGGCACGTGGACTTCTCATTGCGGAGCACGGGCTCTAGGCATGCGGGCTTCACTAGTTGTGGCATGCAGGCTCAGTAGTTGCAGCGCATGGGCTTAGTTGCTCTGTGGCATGTGAGATCTTCCTGGACCAGAGCTTGAACCCATGTCCGCTGTATTGGCAGGTGGATTCTTAACCACTTCGCCACCAGGGAAGTCCCAGAATGGTACATTTTTTACCAACGATGAATCCGCGTCGGTACATCGTAATCACCTAAAGTCCAAACTTTACCTTAGGGTTTGCTCTTGGTGTTGTATGTTCTATGAGTTTAGACAAATCTGTAATGACATCTCCATTATTATAATATCACACAGGGTATTTTCTCTGTCCCAGAAATCCTCTGCTCTGCCTATTCATCTCCCCAACTCCACCCTGGCAACCACTGATCTTTTTATTGTCTCATAGTTTTGCTTTTTTCAGAATGTTCTAGAGTTGGACTCATACAGTATGTAGCCTTTTCAGATTAGCTTCTTTCACTTAACATCATACCTTTACGTTTCCTTGTCTTTTCATGGCTCGATAGTTCATTTCTTCTTAGTGCTGATTAACATTCCATGGTCTTGAGGTAACCATAGTTTATTAATCCATTCACCTACTGAAGGACATATTGGTTGCTTCCAAGTTTAGCAGTTATGAACATAGCTGCTGTGAACCTCCATGACAGATTTTTGTGTGGACATATGTTTTCAACTCCTTTGGGTAAATACCAAGGAGCATGATTGCTGTATCATATGGTAAGTCATTACCTTTTCAAATATTGCCTCTTACCTATTATCTCTATAAATCTCCTTCTGGGACTACCGTTATATGTTTATAATGTTGTTTGAGGCTGAGCCAGCTAGTGTACTGTGATTAAGTTTAATTACTTGTACAATGTTTTGTGCCTCTTCAAGTTGGTAACTGCCTCATTTTTTTTTCCATTTGCTTTGTTTTTGGTTTACCTGTTGTTAATTGTTCATATTATTAACATGCTTTCAGTACTGTTTTTCACACAGGGTCAAGCCTATTAATCTATCCATTGAAATTGTTTTCCCAGAAGACTTCCTCCCGTTCTCCTGTTTAAAGATGGCTCCTTGTTAGGCCAGGTGTGTAGCTATCAGCCTGAGGTTCTCCCTTCATTGTCATTTTGGAAATTCCCATTGCTTGTGTCCTGTGTTGATTTCCCTGTTTTTTGGATCCCATTAGTTTGTAGCACATCCTCCACAGCTTGCTGAACAAAAATGTGCAGAAGAGATAAATTTTGAGACCCAGAATGTTTGAGAATATTTTTATTCTACCTTTTTGTTATTTGATAATTTGTCTGGGTATTAAGCTCTAGAAAGAAAATTTTTCTCAGAATTTTGAAAGCATTTCTTCATTGTCTTCTAGTTTATCACTGAAATTGTTGCTAAATCTAATGACATTCTGGTTCCTATAATGTTGTGAGCAGCTTCTTTTTAAATTTTTTCTTTTGTAGAAGCCCTTGGGACTTTTTCCTTTGTCCTTGCTATTGTGCAGTTCAGTAATAACAGTGGTCCCCAACCTTTTTGGCACCAGGGACCAGTTTCGTGGATGACAGTTTTTCCTCGGACAGTGGTGAGAGGATGGTTCAGGCGGTAATGTGAGCTATGGGGAGCAGCAGATGAAGCTTCGCTCGCTTGCCCGCTGCTCACCTCCTGCTGTGCGGCCCGGTTCCTAACAGGCCTTGGACCTGTACCAGTCTGCGGCCTGGGCGTTGGGGACCCCTGAGTAATAACATACTTGGGTATTTAATGGGTCTTTTTCAGTTTGGAGACTCATATTCTTCAGATCTGAGATATTTCTTGTATTATTTCTTTGGTAATTTCTTCCTTCCATGTTCTTTTTTCCTCTGCCTTTTTTTTTTTTTTTTCACATTTTGGAATTGATTCATCCTGTGATTTTTAAAACCATATTCCTCTCATAGTGTTTTCTTTTGTTCTTTTTCCAGGAGAGGGTCTTGACTTTATCTTCCAACTCTTTAATTTTTTGTTTTATCCATTTGTGCAGAGTTAACATAGCAGGCCTGAGACTGTTACCCTTAGAAAGGTCTGCTTGCAAGGTTGGCCCTTGGCTGGTGTCTGGGACCTTGGATTTTGGAAGGGTTCCCACCATTCCTCAGTAAGAGTGGTTCACTGTGCTTAAACTGTTCAAACATGATTTATGCTGAACACCTGCTTTCCATCTGGGTGTCTGTAACTTTGGTATGGCTAGGCAGAAGGTACCTCCAATAAAAACCCTGAGCAGGGACTTCCTTGGTGGTCCAGTGGTAAGGAATCCGCCTTACAGTGCAGGGCATCCCTGGTCAGGGAACTAAGATCCCACAAGCCGCAGGGCAACTAAGCTCACGCGCCACAACTACTGAGCTCTTGTGCCTCAACTAGAGAGCTTGCGTGCTGCAGACTACAGAGCCCCCATGCTCTAGAGCCCACGTGCCACAACTGCAGAGACCATGCGCCCTGGAGCCTGCACGCCACAACTAGAGAGAAGCCCGCGCACCACAACGAAGAGCCCCGACAAAAGATCCTGTGTGCCGCAACTAAGACCCAATGCAGACAAAAATAAATAAAATAAATAAATAAATAAATCTTTAAAAAAAAAAAACCAACCTGAGCACTGGGTCTCTAATGAACTTAACCTGGTAGACAATATTTCACATATGTTGTCACAACCCATTGCTGGAGGAATTTAGCATCCCCCGTCTGACTCCCTTGGAAGCAGAAGACCCTTGGAAGCTTGCGTCTAGTTTCCTCTGGACTTTGTACCTTTTCCTTTTGCTGATTTTGCCGTGTATCCTTTTGCTCTAATAAATCACAGCTGTGAATGTGACTGTATGTCAAGTCCTGTGAGTCCTTCTAGCATACTACCGAACCTGGGGGTGGTCTTCGGGGCTCATGACACACTGTCATATTTAACTTTCCCAATGTTCTTTATTTTTTATTCTCACTTGCTCTCTCTCTCTCTTTTTTTTTTTAAATAAGATATGTGAGGTACATCCTTAACTTTTTGTTTTTTTTAAAAATTATTTATTTATTTATTTATTTATGGCTGTGTTGGGTCTTCGTTTCTGTGCGAGGGCTTTCTCTAGTTCGGCAAGCGGGGGCCACTCTTCATCGCGGTGCGCGGGCCTCTCACTATCGCGGCCTCTCTTGTTGCAGAGCACAGGCTCCAGACGCGCAGGCTCAGTAATTGTGGCTCATGGGCCTAGTTGCTCCATGGCATGTGGGATCCTCCCAGACCAGGGCTCGAACCTGTGTACCCTGCACCGGCAGGCAGATTCTCAACCACTGCGCCACCAGGGAAGCCCCTGCTCTCTCTTTTAAAAATAGCATCCTTTAAAATCTTTCCTAATGTCTTTTAGGATGTTAGTAATTAACTTTTTTTAATGTGTGAAATTTTCTTCTGATTCCCGCATTTTTTTTTTTTCTAAAAATTAATTTGTGTGTGTTTACTTGGTTCCCTTTCTTTCATGCTAACAAGCCTTCTTTGTGCCTGGTGATTCTAGGCTGTCTGTTCTCACTTTAAATATTTATTCTTAAATGTGAGACAATTGGAAGCTTATGCACATCGGCTTGACTATAGGGTGAGTTGGTGGTGAGCTAGCTTCACTGTTGGAAGCCCTCCAAATGCAGATATTTTCTTTGGGCATTCAGTTTCTCCAGGAAAATACTACCCAGTTGCTTACCTGGGAAGATATATGTCTAGTTCCAGGATTCTGAGAGCCACATGAATGGGGGCTGGTGGTTTATGGTGTGGAGGTTTTCATTCAACTAGGAAGTAATAGGATTATTGTGGAAATACTATTTTATGGTTCATATTTGTAAAATATAGTTGAAGGAAATGGTTAATTGGGTTTCTTCCCCTGAAGTCCCCTAACTATCTGTAGACTGGGTGATAGACTAGCAGGGACCATCTGTTGTTTCTGGACGTAGTTTGAGGAACACTGCATTAGGTAATAAAGAGGCTGTTGTTAAGGGAGATAAGAGTCGGTGTGACACACTAGCTCATTCTTTTATTCAGCAAGCATTTATTAATTACCTTTTAAAACCCCTGACCTCAGGGAATAAAGTAGGTTACAAGAAAGATACTTCCCTGCTCCCGTGGGACTTGCATTTTTGCATAAGGATGGACATTAAACAATTTATCATCTGGTTATTTAATTACAGTTGTTGGAGGCTCACAGAGCATTCATATATAGGAGATCTGCTCTTGGGTTCAGGGATGGCATCTCTGAAAGTATGAATCAGGAAAGTGGTGGGAAAATGAGAAGAGAGTGGCAAAGAATGAGACTAAAGATCTTATTCAGGATAATAATAATTGTGAGATTAAATGAGGTGTAGAATGTGTTTAGTGCCTGGTACTTGTGCTCAATAAGTGTTAACTAGTAATTATATTATTTGTAGGAATATTATTATATTGGATGATCAAATAGGAGACATTTGATTTTTAGCATTTAATTTATAAAAATAAAAGTTTTGTGTTAACAGTACAATAAAACAATATATTCATAGAATCATTTATTACTAAAAAAAATCCTTTGTTGTATAGAAATTTTAGTGTTTCAGATTATTGCTAGAGCAGAGATTGTGCTTAACTTCTTAACAGTTATATCTCCAGCACCCAGCATAGTGTCTGACACATACAAAGTGCTCAGTCTTTTTTTTTTTTTTTTTTTTAATTTATTTTTGGCTGCGTTGTGTCTTCATTGCTGCGCGTGGGCAAGTGGGGGCTCCTCTTCATTGCGGTGCCCGGGCTTCTCATTGCGGTGGCTTCTCTTGTTGGGGAGCATGGGCTCTATGTGTGCAGGGTTCAGTAGTTGTGGCGCACGGACTTAGCTGCTCCACGGCATGTGGGATCTTCCCGAACCAGGGCTCGAACCCGTGTCCCGTGCATTGGCAGGCGGATTCTTAACGACTGCGCCACCAGGGAAGTCCCTCAGATTCTTTTTTTTAAGACTAAGCACTTTGGGGGACTTCCCTGGTGGCGCAGTGGTTAAGAATCCGCCTGCCAATGCACGGGACACGGGTTCGAGCCCTGGTTCGGGAAGATCCCACATGCCGTGGAGCAGCTAAGTCCGTGCGCCACAACTACTGAGCCTGCGCTCTAGAGCCCATGCCTTGCAACAAGAGAAGCCACCGCAATGAGAAGCCCGGGCACCGCAATGAAGAGGAGCCCCCGCTCGCCACAACTAGAGAAAGCCCGCGCACAGCAATGAAGACCCAATGCAGTTAAATATAAATAAATAAATAAATTTATTTAAAAAAAAGAATCCGAAATGAGTACTAGAAATTCCGGGTAACCTAGAAGCTGGGAAGGATATGTGATTTCAGATACAAGAAATACTTTACTTTTTTCCTTACTAAGGCATTTGTTTGGTCGTGTTCCTTCAAGGGAATTGCAAGTGGCCTTTTGATTAGAATTTAAATATTATCCTTTTCATATATATTCAATACCTTTTCTGTAGCCAGCAAGGATCTGTTAAGGACAAAGTACTTTTCTTCTCTTGGGGGAGTGTAATTGGTGCTCTTTAGCCCTCCAGCACTCAGACCTACAATGTATTAGTTATCTATTGCTGCAAAACAAATTACCTCAAAAAACAACAGACATTTATTATCTCACAGTTTCTGTGGGTCAGGAATATGAGAGTGGCTTAGCTGTTTGCCTCTGGTTCAGTGTCTCACTTGAGGTTGCAGTCAAGCTGTTGGCTGGGGTTGCAGGTATCTGAAAGATTGGTGGGAGGATGTGCTTCTAAGTTCACTTCTCTGATTGTTGGCAGGAAGCCTTAGTTCTTTACCATGTGGACCTCTCCATAGGCTGCCTGAGTGTCCTCATGACATGGCTCTTGGCTTTCTCTAGAGCGAGTGATGAGGAAGAGGCAGGGACTGGGGGGTGGAGGGGCGGAGAAAACAAGCCAGTTGGAGATGAAATCCTCCGTCTTTGATAACCTAATATCGGAAGACAGACATCATCACATCTGTTGTAGTCTAGCGATTAGAATGACCAACCCTGGTACAGTGTGGGAGGTGTGAATATCAGGAGGTGTGGCTCATTGGGAGCCATCTCAGAGACTGACTGCCCGACACTCAATCAGTGGGATCAACTTCTTCCAGCCCAGTGTATCAAATATATTTAGAAGTATAGGTTAATTAAACTAGAACTTGATTAATATTTGTACATTGTTTCTGTTGTAAATTGAGAGTTCCCTCATTTCTGAGCTTTTTAGTTTGGCATTTTTGCTACTCTCTCTTTTTTTGGCTTTTCCCACTTTCCCTTCCTTGTCCTTTTTTTTTTTTTTTTAAACAAATTATTTGTACTGTTTTTTTTGTTTGTTTTATTTATTATTTATTTATTATTTATTTTTGGCTGTGTTGGGTCTTCGTTTCTGTGCGAGGGCTTTCTCTAGTTGCGGCAAGTGGGGGCCACTCTTCATCGCGATGCGCGGGCCTCTCACTGTCTCGGCCTCTCTTGTTGCGGAGCACAGGCTCCAGACACGCAGGCTCAGTAGTTGTGGCTCACGGGCCTAGTTGCTCCGCGGCATGTGGGATCTTCCCAGACCAGGGCTCGAACCCGTGTCCCCTGCACTGGCAGGCAGACTCTCAACCACTGCGCCACCAGGGAAGCCCTCCTTGTCCTTTTTATATTTCTCAGATTTATTCAGAAAATTGTTCATTGTTTCCTACTTTCAACTTAACGTTGGGGGTACTAGAGAAAATTGGGTTAGATACTTATAGCTTGTAGATCCTGTTAGATTATAAATTTCAGTCTCTTACAATAATGAATGTAGATAAAAATTCAATTAACAATCAAGCTAAGAAGAAAAAAAAGAGAATTTTATTCAAGCCAAACTGAGAATTATAACCCAGGAGACAGACTCTCAAGCTGTCTGAGGTTCTACCAGTTAGGAGCTAGAGATGCAGTGTTATGCATTTTTGAGACAATTATGGATCATATTATACATAAAGTTCATCAGAGATGTTTTGGTCAGGTATGCATGTTCAGAGCGAGCCTTTAGGTCAGTGTGACCCCCTATATAGGACGAGAAAAAAATATTAATCTTAAAATTACAATGTTGGTATCAGAAGAAAGGCACCATTTTTCTCAAAGGTTGATTATATCCTCCTGCCTAGAGGAGGTCTGGTTAATGTGTAATGCAGATACACATTGCACATTGGGAAAGGCCCATCACAAATGGGGGCGGGTTGGGGCATGTTCGTGTGTGATTCAATTCTGACTTAGTTTGGTGTCCTGCTGTAGAGAAATTTATGATTTTCCTTATGTGTATAATAATGCTAATTTTGTGGTTTTAAGTCTTCAAGGAGAAGTGAATAAAGTAAATAAAAGGTATTATTTGTAGGCATATTTGATTTTACTTGTATGTGGTTATTATACGTTTTATTAAAAAATAAATGATTGCTGGGCTTTAGCACTTACAGATAGAGAACATGGGCCTTCTCTATAAATTAAGAGCCAGGAGATTTTTGTTTGAGTTTAGGAACAAAATTATTTTGTAGCTTTCAAAGGTACTTTTCCTTCCTAAATCATGAGTTTGAGCATCAGATTTCAGAAAGCTGAATTATTACTGAGGGCACTACAGCCCTCAGCCTGTGAATAGGTTATATGCTGACACTTCACTTGTAAGTCTATGTGGACTTCAGATACTTGATCCCTATGGAAATGCTGTTTTAAATAGTATTAGGTTCTCTTCCTACCCTCTAAACTCCTCCCCCTCTAAAACCTGAAGTTTAGCCTGTATTGAATCAGAGCTCAATCAGAATTTTTAAATCTTTTTTAAAAATCTTAAAGCAATCATAAACTTACAGAAAAGCTATGAGTAAAGCACAAAGAATTTTAATCCCGAACCATTTTAGTCGTAAGTTGATGATATGATGCCCTATCACCCCTGAATACTTCACTGCCTTTTCTACAAATTAAAATGTTACTGTATTACCCATAATACACCTATTAAAATCAGGAAGTTAACATTGATGCCTTATTACTACCACCTAATTCTCAGGCCCCATTCAGGTTTTATATTTGTCCAATAATGTCCTTCATATCAGAAAGATGAAGTCCAGAATCATGTTATATTTAGTTCTTACGTCTTTTTTGTCCCTTTCATTCTGGAACAGTATTTCTTTGACTTTAATGACTTGGACACTTTGGAAGACTGTATCATCTGGTTATTTTGTAGACTGTTCCTCAATTTGGATTTGTTAACATTTCCTCATGGTTAGGTTTATGGTATACATATTTGATAGGAATATCTCAGATGCAATGCTGTGTCCTTATTATATCCCATCAGGTGACACAATTTAGACTGTCCAGCTATTGATGATGCTAACTTTGATAACTTCATTAAGATGATGAGCCAAACTTCTTCATTATAGAATTACTCTTTACATTGTATGGGCATGCTTAGAAACTGTGTAAATATCTCAGTCTTTTTTCTTTTCTAAATGGATTCTTTTTTTAAAAAATTTTATTTTATTTATTTATTTTTAGCTGTGTTGGGTCTTCGTTGCTGCGCGTGGGCTCTCTCTAGTTGCGGTGAGCGGGGGCTACTCTTTGCTGTGGTGCGCGGGCTTCTCATTGCGGTGGCTTCTCTTGTTGCAGAGCATGGGCTCTAGGCGCACGGGCTTCAGTAGTTGCGGCATGCGGGCTCAGTAGTTGTGGCTCATGGGCTCTAGAGCTCAGGCTCAGTAGTTGTGGCACATGGGCTTAGTTGCTCCATGGTATGTGGGATCTTCCCAGACCAGGGCTTGAACCCATGTCCCCTGCATTGGCAGGCGGATTCTCAACCACTGCGCCACCAAGGAATCCCAATATCTCAGTCTTCATCAAGCTTTTAGTTTATTCAGCGATTCCTAAGAGTACAGACTAATTGTTTCTGTTATTCAATGGATGATATGTTTTATCATTATTTATTTTTATGCTCAAATTATTCCAGATTTGGCCAGTGAGAGCCCCCTTAGTCTGGCTTCTGTGTCCTTTTGACATGTCTCCGTCATTCTTTGAGTATTTCCTTTTTTTCTGACATAACAAAATGTTCCAGACTTCTCTGGATCTTCCTTGTGTTTCGGAGCTGGAATCATCAGCTGTTTCTCTAAGGAGCCCTGGTTCCTTTCAGAGGAGAATGGTTTTTAAAAACCAAGATATAGGGGCTAGGTAGACTCATTACTACTGAGTTGTCCTTGTTTCTAAGTCTTCTTAGTGGACAGAGCTAGGGAATAGACGTAGTCCTATCCACACATTCCAGGTATGTGTGTGTGTATACATATTTATATCAATATTAATTTCCATATCTATATATTGAAAGCTCTGTGTTTACACTGCCTCTAATTTTATTTCAACACGAGGGTCCTTTGTAGTTTTCTCCCTTTCTTTATTTGTAACTTCTTTCTCTGACAGTAAGAAACCTGGCTGTCATTATTCTTAACACATATATACTTCTTTGATTATCCTCCCTTCATGTAACCAATCTCCCATCACTGTCATTCCCTGTCACCACTTGCTCCCAAGTGCAGATGCCCTCCTCACTCTGCTTGGGCTCCAACGCCCCTGATTTTTGAACCGCCACCCCCACCTTATGTGGGTGCCCTTCTTGCCTTGCTCAAGCTCGTATTCCTTACCCTGTGCTGCTTCCCTATGTGGACATCCCTCTCACCCTGTTCTGCGCCAGAACACCCTCTCCCTCGTCATGCAAACGCCCAACACAGCCCAACTCCCCTGGCTGGGCCCCACTGTCTTGTCTCTTAGTCTCACTCAGGCTGTGAAACCCAGCTTTAGGCTATCCTCCTTATGGACACCCTCCTTATCCCATTTCAGCTCTGACACCCTATGTGGCCTGCTCTCCCATGTAGATACCCTTCTCACCCTGCTTAGATTCTAATACCCCATGCCTGGCTACCCTCTCAATGGGAGTCTTTCCTTACTCCATTCATGCTCTGACACCCTTTGCTGGGCTGCCTTCCACATGTGGACACCCTCTTCGCCCTGTTCATGCTCCATTTCGTCTACACAAATGCCTTACTCATCCTGCTCCGACTCCTACATCTCCTCCCCGAAACACACACAGATGCCTACCTTGCTCTACCCCTCTTAATGGCTTTTGTACTGAATTATTTACTGAAGGGAAGGGAGAGGAAGGGAAAGGAAGAGCCAACATATTTTATGGGAACAGTGTGATCCAAGTTTATGTTTGACAGAAACAAATCTTCCCCTGCCGTGGTAGATATCTGGAGACAATGGAAAGGGCATTTGGGAATCTGCTTTTGGAACTTCATTAGTATTTGGGACTACTGGTATAAATAGGTTCTTTATTTGTGAATCAGAGACTTCTATGTATGGAAAAACTTGGGTAGTTGGTAAGTTCAGAATAGTAGGAAGGGAATAAACTAAAAGCAAGAAGTGTTTAGGGAAGGATGATGTTGGAATTCACTTCTTGATAAAATTGGTTTGGCTCTCTGTTAATCTCCTTGCCTACAAGTGTCCATATCGTCTTACAGTGTCCATTAAAAAAAAAAAAACAATTAATTATTTAATAACCTGTTTTATGAGCTCAGTATTAAATTTCAGAATGTTATTGCAGTATCCTACCTTTAATCATTTATGTGCTATTAGTTTAGCCATATCCTGTGTCCTTTACTTAGCTTAACTTTAAGTTGGCTTACCTTTTTCACTTAGCCTTGTCAAAGGAATAGTATCTTTGTAATCATAGTGCTAATTATATTTTTTTTGTATCACATGTTAAAATGAATGTAAAACTTAAATTTTTTAAAGTTCATTAGGTGCCATATAAAGTCATATAAAGTCAACCCACTGGTGCAGAGTCCACTTTGGGAAATGTGTTAATATAACCAGTATAAATATTTGATACATTTTCCTGATTTGTGTTTGTTACTTGGTATCTAGAGCCTATTTGTCTTTTTTTTTTTTTTTTTTTTTTTTTTGGTAGCATGATTTTTTCTAGGTGTCTTTTCCCCCAGTATGATTTTTTTCTTTGCTTTTTTTCTCATTTAGATGAAGACTTATATTAAGTGAATTTTAATGTCATTCCCAACGCCATCATGGTCTGAGGGCTTTTTAGAAATTGGTTAAAATGTACACAGAGGCAAAGATTTTAGCCTATGACCTTTTCAAGAATTTTCTGAGTGCAACTAGGAACAAATTATCCATTGTTCACAGTGCTTTGCTCAATGTTATGCCTTCTCTTGCTAAATCCTCTTACTTGTTGAAATCTTCTATCTTAAGTAGCTAACAGTTTAATACAGATCATATTAAAAGGTTATTTTTCTTCCTGTAGTTTAGGCCCTTTACATTTCTGCAGTAATACCCAAAGTTTTATATAAAGTAGCATGAAGTGTTCAAAAAGGAGTTTTTTTCCCAATTGGGAAAGTAATACATGCCAATTGACAGTAAGAGAAATTCATAAAAGTAAAAGAGAGGAAAAAAATTAACTCATTTTTACCTCTCAAATACAATTTATCTTAAAAAAAAAATTTTTTTTTTTAAATATGCCCACTCCAGGCATAGTCATTTCTTTATTATGAGTTCCAATAGGATTTAACTTTATTTTAGAAAACTGTAGAGTCACAAAAATGGTTTCATTTTATTTTTCACTTTTAAAATTATTAGTGAAATGAACACATTTTCATATATTTATTGACTATTCATCTTCTGTGAATTGCTTCGTATTTCTTCAGTTTTTGCATTAAATAGTCTTATTAATGTACAGTATAACCTGGGACTTCCCTGGTGGCACAGTGGTTGAGAATCTGCCTGCCAATGCAGGGGACACGGGTTTGAGCCCTGGTCCTGGAGGATCCCACGTGCTGCGGAGCAGCTGGGCCCGTGCGCCACAACTACTGAGCCTGTGCTCTAGAGCCCGTGAGCCACAACTACGGAGCCCACGTGCCACAACTACTGAAGCCCCTGCGACTAGAACCCATGCTCCTCAACAGGAGAAGCCACCAAAATGAGAAGCCCGTGCATCGCAGCGAAGAGTAGTCCCCACTTACTGCAACTAGAGGGAGCCCACGTGCAGTAACAAAGACCCAACACAGCCATAAACAAATAAATAAATAAATAAACATAAATAAATATAGTATAACCTTATACTATATTAGTATGTAAACCTTTTGGCTGCTAGTTGTTGCACATTCTTTTACTTCCTGTTACTTGTCTTTTTCTTTGTCAGTAGTGTCTTGTTTTTTTAAAGTAGGATTAAAACGTTTTTTTTTTTTTAATTTATTTTTATTTATGGCTGTGTTGGGTCTTCGTTTCTGTGCGAGGGCTTTCTCTAGTTGCGGCAAGCGGGGGCCACTCTTCATCGTGGTGTGCAGGCCTCCCACTATAGCGGCCTCTCTTGCTGCGGAGCACACGGGGCTCCAGACGCGCAGGCTCAGTAGTTGTGGCTCATGGGCTTAGTTGCTCCACGGCATGTGGGATCCTCCCGGACCAGAGCTCGAACCCGTGTCCCCTGCATCGGCAGGCAGACTCTCAACCACTGCGCCACCAGGGAAGCCCCTAAAACGTTTTTATGTAAGTAAATATATTGGTGTTTTTTTGTTAATGGCTTCTGGATTTTGTCTTGTTTAGGAAAATCTGTCCTACCCAAATATTATGAGATTATTCTTCAGTATTTTTTCTAATAGTTTTATGACTGTTTTTCTTTTTTTACATTAGGTTCTTAATCTCTCTCTCTCTCTCACACACACACACACGTATTTTAAAATGTTCTGTTGACAAATCATTCTTTTACCTCTGATTTGAAATATTAACTTTATCATGTTTACTTTCTATGTACATACTAATATCTGCTCTATGACTGTAATTAGTTTATCCTTAAAATATATTGGTTTTGTTATAAAAGCTTAATATTGAATAGAATGTTTAAGTACCTGATAATGCAAGTTTCCTCTGGTTCTTGTTTTTCAGAAAGTTATTTGGTATTCTCACAAATTTGTCCTTTCAAGTGAACTTCAGAATCAATTTGCCATTTTAAATAAGCCCCCCATCTTCCAAATCCATTATAATATCTTCTCACTACTTCTCCTCTACTTTTTTTTTTTTTAAGGACGTACTTTTTAAAAAAAATGAATTTGTTTTTGGCTGCATTGGGTCTTCGTTGCTGCACGTGGGCTTTCTCTAGTTGCAGCAAGCAGGGGCTGCTCTTCGTTGCGGTGTGTGGGCTTCTCATGGCAGTGGCTTCTCTTGTTGCAGAGCGTGGGCTCTAGGTGCATGGACTTCAGTAGTTGTGGCACGTGGGCTCAGTAGTTGTGGCTCGCGGGCTCTAGAGCGCAGGCACAGTAGTTGTGGCGCATGGGCTTAGTTGCTCCGCGGCATGTGGTATCTTCCCGGACCAGGGCTCGAACCCGTGTCCCCTGCATTGGCAGGCGGATTCTTAACCACTGCGACAGCAGAGAAGTCCCACCTCTACTTTTATTAGCGTAATTTAAGCTACCATTTTTCTCTTGCGTAGACTATCTTCTAACATACAGCAGCAAGAAGACTCTTTTAACAATTTTTTTTTTAAGATTTTTTTTTTTTTGATATGGACCATTTTTGAAGTCTTTATTGAATTCTGGTACAATATTGCTTCTGTCTTATGTTTTGGGTTTTTGGCCGCGAGGCATGTGGGATCTTAGCTCCCCAACCAGGGATCGAACCCGCACCCCGTGCCATTGGAAGGGGAAGTCTTAACCACTGGACTGCCAGGGAAGTCCCAAGAAGACTCTTAAAAAACGTGAATCTGATCATGTTGCTCCCTTGTTTACATCCCTTCAATATCTTCTTCCCCTCTCTTTTTCATTACCTATTGCTGCATAACAAAGTACTCCAAAGCTTTATAGCTTAAAATGGCCTGTTTATTTTGCTCACAATTTTGGGAGTCAGGAATTCATGACGGGTTCAACAGTGTGCCACAAGGTGTTGGCTGGGGTGGCTGGGGCTGGAGAATCCCTCCCAGTACTTCTTCAGTCACATGTCTGGCACCTCAGTGCTTCTTGACCTCTGTCTCCACATGGCATCTCATTCTTCACAATCTCTCCGTGTGGCGTGGACTTTTCACAGCATGGTGGTCTCAGAATAATCACACTTTTTACGTGCAGCTGGCTTCCAAGGAGGAGGGAAAGAAAAACTGTCAGACCAATCAAGGGATGTGCCTAGAACTGGCACAGTGTCCCTTCTGCCATATTTTATTGGTCAGAACAGTCACAGAACCTGCCTAGTTGCAAGAAAATGGAAAAATAGACTCCACTTTTTGATGTGGGAATGGCAAGATCTTATTACAGGAGAGCATGTGGGTTGAGAGATACCATGACTGTACTTGAAAAATATAATCTGCCACACCATCAAACTCAAAATAAATTCAGAGCTTTTAAAATGACCCACAAGGCTTTTCATGATCTGACCCATCCCTGCTTCTCTCTCTGACCTCATCCCCTGTATTTTCTTCTTTTGTTCCCTTTAGTTTAGCCACAGTGGCCTCTTTGCTAGGCTTTGAATGTGCCACACTCATTCCAGCGTCAGATGTATTTTACCTGCCTCTGCTGCCTTGAATGTTCTTCTTTAGACCTTTGCATGGGTCTTCCCATTCTCTTCATTTAGGTCTCTGCTCAAATGTCAGCTCTTCCTGACCACCTTATCTGATAGAATCTTGGTCACTTAGTACCCCTAATCTTGCTTTTTTTTCTACATAGATTTTAGGGCTGGTATGAGAGCCTGGGGGGCCTGCGTATACTTTTCTTCCCTCTTTGTTTTCTGAACAAGTTGAGAAACAGAAGACCAAAGGTAGAGACCAAAATATATATGAAATATATAAATATTTGTGTGTATATGTATGTATGTGTGTGTTCAGTGTGAAGTTGTGAAGTTGGAGACCCAGTGGGCCTGCTATCTAAATCTCAGAATTAGGCAGACTTACCCACCTAGTCTCAGGCTGTGTTGGTTACTCCCTTCTGCAGGGTGAGTCCCCTGATCAACTCTTGGAATGTTGATATAGAGGAAAATTCTTGTACTCTGTAACAAGCCTGTTCCCAAGTAAAGAAGGGTAGAGCTGAGTTGTGTGTACCCATTTATTATTCTCATTTTTATCAATCTGACTGACTAAAGGAGGATGAAAGGAGGGGAATAATGGAAGTGTCAGAGATGACTCTCAGATCTGAGAAACTTGATGGATTGTGGTACTATTTACTAAGATAGGAAACATGGTAGGAAGATTATAAATTAAATTTTAGAAACACTGACTTTGAAGTGCCTTAAGATACCCACGTGGAGATACCAAATAGGCATTTGGATGACACATTTGAACATACGGATTTGGTAGTTGTATTAGTTTTCTATTGCTATGTAACAAACTACCAGAAACATAGTGGCTTAAAACAATACAAAATTATTATCTCACAGTTTCTGTGGGTCAGGAATCTGGGCACTGGTTAGCTGGGTTCTCTGCTCAGGTTCTCACCAGGATGAAATCAAGGTATTGGTCAGGGCTATGATCTCATCTGAGGCTTGGGGTCCTCTTCCAAGCTCACTGGTTGTTGATAGAATTTAGGTCCTTACAGTTGTAGGACTGAGGCCTTCAGCTCTGAGAGGCCTCTTGCTGTTCCCTGCCATGTGGCCTTCCCCACAGCATGGTAGTTTGCTTCTTCAAGGCCAACAGAAAGTATTTTTGCTGTTTCAGATCTCTTTTATGGCTTCCCTGGTTAGGACAGACTCATTTGAGATAATCTCCCTTTTAAGTCAACTGATTAGGGACCTTAACTGCGTCCTCAAAGTCCCTTTTGCCATATAATATAACAGTCATGAAAGGGATATCCCTTCATAGTTGCAAGTCCTTCTCACTCTTAAGGAAGAGAATTATACAGGGTGTGTCCACCAAGGAATGAGACTCTTGGGGCTTAGTCATTAGCAGTCATCATAGTAGTAATCAGTAGGATAGTCAGTGAATACACAAGATTGCCCAAGAGAAAGGGAGAACAGAAGAGAGATTAGGGGATAATTTCAGAATTATTGATACCTTGAGGGTACATTTATTCATCTTTGTGTTTGTAGCACCTACGTTGCTATCTGGTACATAGCGGATATTCAATAAATGTTTGTTAGAATTCTTCCCTGATCTCAGATTTTGAAAAATTAATGTATAAATTTATATTATGTGTCCTTTTATGTATATAGTCTTTTTTCTTTTCTTGTGTGTAGTAAAATACACATAAAATTTACCATCTTAATCATTTTTAAATGTACAGTTCGGTGGTATTAAATACATTCACATTGTTGTGCAGCCATTACTACTATCCATCCCCATAATTTTTCATCTTATAAAACTGAAACTCTGTACCTATTAATCAGTAATTCCACATTCTCCCCTCCCTTTAGCTCCTGTCAACCACCATTATACTTTCTGTCTTTTGATTTTGACTACCTTAAGTATCTTGTATAAGTGGAATTATACAGTATTTGTCTTTTTTGTGACTGGTTTAGTTCATTTAGCATAATGTCTTCAAGATTCATTCATGTTGTAGCATTTTGGAGAATTTCTTTCCTTTTTAAGGCTGAATAATATTCCATTGTATGTATATACCACATTTTGCTTATCCTTTCATCTGTCAGTGGACACTTGGGTTCCTTCCATGTTTTAGCTGTTATGAGTAATACTGCCATGAACGTAGGTATACACATATCTCTTTGAATCCTACTTTCACTCCTTTTGAGTATATACCCAGAAGTGGAATTGATGGATCATATGGTAATTCTATTTTTAATTTTTTAGAGAAAATTTCATACTGTTTTCCACAGTGGCTGTACCATTTTATATTCCCATCAGCAACGCACAAAGGTTCCATTTTCTCCACATCCTCACCAACACTTGTTGGTTTTCTGTGTGTGTGTGTGTGTGTGTGTGTGTGTGTGTGTGTGTTTTGATATTAGCCGTCCTAATGGGTTTTGATTTGCATTTCCCTAATGATTAGTGATGTTGAGCATCTTTTCATGTGCTTATTGGCCATTTGTTTATCTTCTCTGGAGAACTAACTATTCAAGTCCTTTGTCCATTTTTGAATCAGGTTGTTTTTGTTATTGTTGAGTTTTAGGAGCTCTCTATATAGTCTGGGTATTAATCTCTTACCAGATACATGATTTGCAAATATTTTCTCCCATTCTGTGGTTTACCTTTTTGCTCTGTGGATAGTGCCTTTTTTTTTTTTTTCGGCCTCACCGTGTGGCATGCAAGATCTTTAGTTCCCCAAGCAGGTATCGAACCCCATGCTCCCTGCAGTGGAAGCATGGAGTCTTAACCACTGGACTGCCAGGGAAGTCCCTGGATAGTGTCTTTTGATGCACAAAATTTTAAAGTTTTCTTGAAGTCCAGTTTGTTTATTTTTTCCTTTGTAACCTGTACCTTTGTTGTCATATCCAAGATATCATTAACAAATTCAGGGTCATGAAGTGTACTATGTTTTCTTGTAAGAGTTTAATTGTTTTAGGTCTAACATTTAGGTCCTTGATCCACTTTGAGTTCCTTTTTGTATATGGTGTTAGGTAAGGGTCTAACTTCATTCCTTAGCATGTGGATACCCAGTTTTCCCAGTACCATTTGTTGAAAAGACTGTCCTTTCTCCTTTAATTGGTCTTGGCACCCTTGTCAAAAATCATTTGATGATATACAAGAGGGTTTATTTCTGGGCTGTCTGTTCTGTTCCATTGGTCTACATGTCTGTCTTCATGCCAGTACCATGCTGTTTTGATGACTGTAACTTTCTAATAAGTTTTGAAATCAAGAAGTGTGAATCTTCCAAGATTGTTCATCTTTTTCAAGATTGTTTTGGCTATTCAGGGTCCCTTGAGATACATATGAATTTTAGAATGGGTTTTTCTATTTTTGCAAATAATGTCTTTAGGATTTTTGATAGAGAGTGCATTGACTCTGCAGATCATTTTGTGTAGTATTGACAACTGAGATAATCATGTGGGGTTTTTTTCCCTTCATTTTGTTGCTGTGGTGTGTCACATTGATCAGTTTTCATATGTTGAACCATTCTTGCATTCCAGGAACAAATCCCACTTGGTCGTGGTGTATAATCAATGCTTTTAATGTGATGCAGAATTCTGTTAGTATTTTGTTGAGAATTTTTACATCAATGTTTATCAGGGGTATTGGTCTATAATTTTCTTGTAGTGTCTTTGGCTTTGGTATCAGGGTTATGCTGGCCTTATAGAGTGAGTTAGAAGTGTTCTTTTAATTTTGGGGGAAAGCTTTAGAAGGGTTGGTATTAGTTTTTCTTTAAATGTTTGGTAGAATTCACTAGTGAAGTGATCAAGTACAGGACTTTTCTTTTTTGGGAGATTTTTTGATTACTGATTCAATCTCCTTAGTAGTTATAGGTCTGTTCAGGTTTTCTATTTTTTTTGTGATTTAGTCTTGGTAAGTTTTGTGTTTCTAGGAATTTTTCCATTTTATCTAGGTTTTCCAATCTTTTTGGCATACAGTTGTTCATAGTACTCTCTTTAAATCCTTTTTAGTTCTGTAGAATTGATAGTAATGTCCCTACTTCCATTTCTGATTTTAGTGCTTTGAGTGTTCTCTCTTTTTTCTTGGTCCATTGAGCTAAAGGTTTGTCAATTTTGTTGATCTTTTTGAGGAACCAACTCTTGATTTCACTGATTTTCCTCTATTGTTTTTCTATTACTATTTTGTTTATCTCTGCTCTCATCTTTATTTCTTTCCTTCTCCTAGATTTGGGTTTCCTTTGTTCTTCTTTTTCTAGTTCCTTAAGTTGTAAAGTTAGGTTGTTGAGTTGAAAGTTTTCGTGGTTTTTTTTTTTTTTTTTGTTAGTTTCCTTGTTTTTAAACAATTTTTTTTTTTTTTAAAGGGAATTATTTATTTATTTATTTATGGCTGTGTTGGGTTTTCGTTTACTGTGCGAGGGCTTTCTCTAGTTGTGGCAAGTGGGGGCCACTCTTCATCGCAGTGCGCGGGCCTCTCACTATCGCGGCCTCTCCCGTTGCGGAGCACAGGCTCCAGACGCGCAGGCTCAGCAATTGTGGCTCACGGGCCTAGTCGCTCCGCGGCATGTGGGATCTTCCCAGACCAGGGCTCGAACCCGTGTCCCCTGCATTGGCAGGCAGATTCTCAACCACTGCGCCACCAGGGAAGCCCAGTTTCCTTGTTTTTAATGTAAGCATTTATGGCTATAAATTTCCCCCTTAGCACTGCTTTCACTGCATCCCATAAGCTTTGATTTGTTGTGTTTTCATTTTCATTCATCTCTAAGTATTTTCTAATGTCCCTTGTGAGTTCTTCTTTGAAACATTGGTTGTTTAAAAGTATAATGTTTAATTTCCACAGTTTTTTGAATTTTCCAGTTTTACTTTTGTTACTGATTTCCAACTTCATTCCATTGT
This sequence comes from Balaenoptera musculus, assembly GCF_009873245.2. Taxonomy (NCBI): domain Eukaryota; kingdom Metazoa; phylum Chordata; class Mammalia; order Artiodactyla; family Balaenopteridae; genus Balaenoptera; species Balaenoptera musculus. The sequence goes on along the minus strand of NC_045804.1, from coordinate 42,668,711 downwards.
GGTCAGAGAAGATACTTTGCATATCTATCTTTTAAAATCTATTGAGATGTTATTTGTGTTCTTACCTATGGTTTAACCTATAAAATGTCCCATGTACACTTGAGAAGATTGTATATTCTATTGTTGGATGGAGTATTTTGTACATGTATATTAGGTCAAATTGTTTTATTGTGTTGTTTGAGTCCTCTGTTTCCTGACTTATCTTCTGTCTGGTTGTTTTCTCTGTTATTGTGAGTGGAATGTTGAAGTCTCCAACTATTATTGTAGAACTCTGTTTCTCCCTTCAATTCTGTCAGTTTTTGCTTCATGTGTTTTGTTTTTTTTTAATTGTGACCATGTCACATGAAGTTTTTTTAAAAAAAATAATTAATTAATTTTTGGCTGTGTTGGGTCTTTGTTGCTGCACGCAGGCTTTTTCTAGTTGTGGTGAGCAGGGGCTACTCTTCGTTGTGGTGTGTGGGCTTCTCATTGCGGTGGCTTCTCTTGTCGCGGAGCATGGGCTCTACGCACACGGGCTTCAGTAGTTGTGGCATGTGGGCTTCAGTAGTTGTGGCTTGCAGGCGCTCGAGTACAGTCTCAGTAGTTGTGGCACATGGGCTTATTTCCTCTGTGGCATGTGGGATCCTCCTAGACCAGGGCTCAAACCTGTGTCCCCTGCATTAGCAAGCAGATTCTTAACCACTGTGCCACCAGGGAAGTCCCTGCTTCATGTATTTTGATGGTCTGTAATTAGCTATGTAAATGTTTATAATCTATCTTCTTGCTGTATTGAACCTTGTATTAATTTATGATGTCCTTCTTTGTCTCATAACTTTTTTTGATTTAAAGTCTATTTTGTCTTATATTAGTATAGCCTACTCTCTTTTGATTACTGTTTGCATAGAATATTTTTTTCCATTCCTTCTTCTTTAACCTGTTTGTGTCTTTGGATATCGAGTGAGTCTCCTGTAGGCAACTTATAGTTGGGTCATGTGTTTTTATCCATTCTGCCAAATCTGTCTTTTGATTGGAGGGTTTAATCTAATTACATTTTAAGTAATTACTGATAAGAGGGGATTTACTGCTGTCATCATGCTATTTGTTTTCTATATGCCCTATAGCTTTTTTTGGTCCCTCATTTCCTACATTACTGTCTTCTTTTGTGTTTACTTTTTGTAGTGGAATGTTTAAATTCCTTTCTCATTTCCTTTTTGTATATTCTACAGCTATTTTCTTTGTGGTTACCAGAGGGATTACATTGAATGCCCTAATGTTATAACACTCTCACTTGAATTTATACTGCTTAACTCTGAGTTTTGACAAATACACACATTCATGTAATCCTCACCATGATCAAGATACAAGAAGTTTCATTACCCCCAAAATTCCCTCGTACCCCTTTGGCCAGGAGGGGAGGTGGTGGCAAATCCTGAGGGGACATCTGTTGTCTTGCAGGGGAGAGGCCTCTGAATTGTCTTCACACAGGCGTGGGGAATGCTTGCTCTTAGTAACAGTAATGGGCCACTTCTGTAGACTTTGACAGTTCAGGGCAATTTGGAGATAAAAGATTTTGGGGAGCACCAACCCAGATGTTTCCATTACATGTGTCAGAGTCTTATTATTCTTTGCGAACCACAGCTCTCTGATCTTGGCGTAGCAGACCTGCCTTGTTTGGGAGTTTAATTTTTGGAGCCTAGCAACTCTGATAATTCTGGTTCTTGTCCTTAGGTTTCTTTGCCTTCCTGCTGGAGGAGAGGAGAGCATCTTTGTGTGCTTCCAGAGAGGCCTTCTGGCTTTCATACTTAGCTTCTAATTGGCAGTCAGCTTTCTGTTATCTTTTTTCACAGAGCTCAAATAGTTTAGTAATATTCTTCAAATTCAATTGTTTTTGAGGTTACCGTTTCTCCTTCATTGCCAGCTTTAAATTCACATCTTAGCACCTGCTCCGTCTGCCCTGAGAGCCTAGTGCAGGATGTTCATTAAGGTGTTCCCTTGGGATGCACACCTGAGAGAAGGGAGGATTGCAGATGCAGAATTCATGGTACAATGCAGGCCCAGAATCAGGTTTGGCCAACCCCTTTGGGGAGCTCTGGAGCTAGAATGGCCCTTTTGAGTTTCCCAGAATTGGGCTGAGGTATTCCGGCCTTTATATTGCCATATCAATTGGTCATTGGATGTGGGCTGCCCAGGAGGGGTTTCACCTGGGCAGGATCATTCTCTGCAGGTGAGGCGATCCCTAAGGTGCTGACTGACAGCTCTCCGGCAGTTAAGTCCTTACGTGAAGGGGGAGCTGAGCAGTGCCTCAGTGTCTACCAAAATTCCCCTGTATCCACTAGGAGCGACCAGTTTGTTTTTGTTTTTTTAGTTTCATTAACTCATGGATTTAAATATGTATATATTTAGCAAACTTGCCATTGACTTATAAGTATGGAAAGATGCACAAATGTATGTAAATATACAGCTCAATAAATGTTTGCCAAGTAAACACAGCAGTGTAACCCGTACAGAGATCAGGAAATAGAACAGTGCTAGCAATCCAGGAGCTCCTCTTTCCCCTTCCTTTTCCTTCTGGTCATTACTTGCTCTTCCCAAGGGTCTCTGCTATCCTGACTTGAATTTAACATGTTTTTGAAATTTGTGTAACAATCATACAGTAAGGGATCTTTTGTTCTGACTTCTTTCACTCAGTATTATATTTATGAAATTAAGTTTATAGCTGTAAGTCATTTATTCCCATTGCTGTAGAGTTTTTCTTTGTTTGAATATACCATTTTTAAAAACCATTTCTGCTGTTGATAGACATTTGGAGTGTTTCCAGTTTTTGGAAATTACGAAAGCACTGCTATAAACATAGCTGAACATATCTTTTGGTGAACATATGTACACATTTCTCTTGGGTATATACTTAGTGAAGTTGCTAAGTACAGTTGGCCCTCTGTATCCGTGGGTTCCACACCTGTGGATTCAACCAATGCATATAAAAAATATTTGGGGAAAAAAAATTCCAGTAAGTTCCAAAAAGCAAAATTTGAATTTGCCAAGCAACTGGCAACTATTTACGTAGCATTTGCATTGTATTTAAAACTATTCATGGCATTTATATCGTATTAGGTATTATAAGTAATCTAGAGATGATTTAAAGTATATGTAAGTATGTGCGTAGGTTATGTGCAAATATTATGCCATTTTATATAAGGGACTTGAGTATCACAAATTTTGGTATCCTCTGGGCTCCTGGAACCAATGTCCTGCAGATTTGGAGGGATGACTGTATGTATATGTTCCATTTTAGCAGATAATGTCAGTCTTCCAAAGTAATTACTGATTTACACTCCTACTTGTAATGTACAAAAGTTCCATTTGCTCTGATTTGCCCCTGTTTATTTAGGATGTTACCCTCCAGGCTGTACAATTAAGAACTGGGTGTATTTACTAGGGTCCCTCTCTCTTTAGCAGGTTCTGTACTCTAATCTTTGTCTTCTGCGGCTGTGAGATTTTGAAATTCTGTTCTGCTTTTCAGAAGTTTTTTGGCTTAGCTTTTTTACCATTTTCCACCCAACTATGCATTTGAGACTCCCTCATGTCTTCAATTGTGTCACTCCAGCTCTCAGTGACAACCAGAATCTCTGATGGTTCCTCTTTCCCTCAACAGAGGTACTTTGCTTGGGAAAGGCAAAAAAAAAGACTTTTTTTTTTGTGTGTAGGGGGGCCCAGATTCTGCACATGCCCCAGGGCGGGAGGAAACAGCTGCAGAAGATCACCTTGCTTCTCCGTAGTTCACCCTTTTTTGGAAACTTAGCCTCTCTAGTCCTCATTCCTTCAGTAGCTCTCTAAAATCTTTAAACAGTTGATTTTTGTATTTTTTCTTTTTTTTGTGTGTGTGAATTTGGGGGAGGGAGGTGTTGTTTTGCTGTGAATTACTCTACCTTGGAAGCAGAAGTATAGATTAAAACATATTTGATGTTTCGATAAATTAAAATTGTTGTCCTTAACAGTGTTCAAATTATTCCATTTCTGGTCAGTGGGAGCCTCCTCAAAATTTATTCCTGAGTCTTTTTGACTCGACCCTTTGATAGCTTTCTTTGGCAGCTTTCTTGCTATCTGGTATGACAAAGTGTTCCAGGTTCATCAGGTACCTTTTTGCCTCAGATGTGGAATCAGCCATTTTCTGAAGGCGTCCCAATTCCTTTTACCAGGAAATGGAATCTCAAGATCATTACTGCAGGGTTGGTCATTGTTTCTAGGCATTTTCAGCAAACAAAGGGGGAAAAATATATTTTATTTTCTTCATACAAGATAAAACTACATTAAGAATTGATATAGATACTTCCAGTTCCAATTCAAGACTACAGGGTTTTTACTTTACTGTTCCTCTCCTGTACTGAGAGTCGCAGTTTTTAATGACACCAGTAGTGACAGAATTAAAATATCACCGAATCACTCATTTCCATGATCCCACAATACATACAGGATCAAGATTTATCTTCATATTTTTGTCCCTAGAGTATATTCCATTAGGAAGTGAACCTAATATGATTTAAAATAACTTAGAATAGTTCTTCTCTTTGTGACTATGCCATTAAAAATTTGGATACAAATTTCAGTTCATTTGTTTATTTTTGATTTCTATTTTATTTTTTAGAATTTTAATTTAATTTTATATTTACATAAATTACATAATTTCAAAATAAAATCTATAAAAACCAGGGAATATAGATTCTATCCTCGACACCTCTCCTTTATTTTCTTTCACTTCCTAAAGGTAACCACTTAAAAGTTTTTAAGTTTCATCCTTCTGTTTTTGTATGTGTGAAGAGGTGTGTGTGTGTGTGTGTGTTTATTTCTCCTCCCACTTCTTAGATGAATGGTAGCATACTGTATACTCTTTTCTTCACCCTGTTTTTTTAACTTAAAGATATATCCTGGAGACTGTTCCATAGTTTGATGAATTTGGACTCATTTCTGTCATATTTTTTATGTTACATTTATATTTATACAAGTATTTTATTTAAGTCATTTTTAATTGTGTGGTCTATGTTATTTGCTCTCCCAGCGTATTTTTTGGTATTTCAGAAGGTTTTTGTATTAGGGTTCAGTCAGGGAAGCTGATTGTGTAATGTGGGAAGGGACTTATTATGGAAATTAGACCATATACAATTTTGAGAGGACTCACAGGGTGAAGATCTAGAAGGGGGAATTGGAGGATCAGAGAAGGAGTCACTAGTCAGATCCTCTAAATCAGTGGCAATGGGTAGACAAGTTGGAGCTTTTAGGGAAATCTGAGAAGCCAACTATGTCCAGCCACTGAAGTGGGACTGTGAAGAAGAAGCTTAAAGAGAGCCACGTGGGAAACTCTTGCTGTGTTTAGTTACCCCCTCTGAGGAGGTTTTCACCTAAGCATCTGGTGGTGGGCTTGTGCCACTGCTCACCCAGCACAAACCAGCAGTTTGTATTTTTGTTCTGTTGGTTACTTTTATATTGATGCCTTTGTATAGTACTCTACTTTCCTCCCTTTCTTGGGAGGGGAAGTTGTTATATAGTGGTTTTCTTCTGTAAGCAATATTGAAACAGCTAGTAACTTATTCTCATCTCCTCAGCCAGCATTTGGTTTAAAATAATACCCTTTTACTCTTAGTACCATAAGGTAATCAGGAAACATCCTACTTTTTGTATACTCTCACTACCCTCTCCCCATTTTTGATAATTGTACTGTATCTATACTGTCATTACACATAGCAATTACATAGTGTGTTTTTTCTCTTACTATCATCATTTATTCTCAGTTCTTTTAATAAATGTGTATTTAATGGTCCTTCGTAATGTGGATGTGTCTCCTGTTATTTTGGTTGACTGAAGTATATTCTCTAGTAGATTCCTCAGGAAAGGCTTACGGGAACAATATTTCCTGGGTTCTTGCAGTTCAGAACAGTTTGATTGTCACCATTGTACTTGGGAGTCAGTTTGCCTGCATATAAAATCCTTGGTTTACTTTATCTTCTCTTGAGAATATTAAAATGTTATTTCATTTTCTATTAGCATATAGTATTGTCAAAGTCTGATGACAGTCTAATTTTTGTTTTTTTGTGTAAGTGGCTTTCTCTTTCTGCCTGAGTGTTCAAAGGATTTTTTTTTTTTCTTGTTCACAGAAGGTCAATAGTTGTACTAAAATATGCCCTGGTATTGGTCATTCTGGGTCAGTTTTTCCAGGTATGCGGTATGCCCTTTAAATATATAGTTTCAAGTGCTTTTGAAAAATTTCAGCAACGTTTTCTTGAATTCTAGTTTCTAATATTCATTCTACTCCATTGATTTGATTTCCTTCTTTGAGGACTCCTATTATACATATGTTGGATCTTGTTTGCCTGTCTGTCACTTCATTGCAAATCCCATCTCATTTTTCTTTTCTTTTCTTTTTTTTTTTATATTAGAATTTTCCTCCTATTTACCTTCTTTTTCTCTTAAAGCATTATATATATATATATTTTTTTAAAATAAATTTATTTTATTTATTTATTTCTGGCTGCATTGGGTCTTCATTGCAGTGCGTGGGCTTCTCATTGCGGTGGCTTCTCTTGTTGCGGAGCATGGGTTCTAGGTGTGCAGGCTTCAGTAGTTGTGGCACATGGGCTCAGTAGTTGTGGCTCGTGGGCTCTAGAGCACAGGCTCAGTAGTTGTGGTGCATGGGCTTAGTTGATCCGCAGCATGTGAGATCTTCCCGGACCAGGACTTGAAGTTCAACCATGTCCCCTGCATTGGCAGGTAGATTCTTAACCACTGTGCCACCAGGGAAACCCTATATTTTGTTTTATTCACGCTTTAATATCTTCTGGTTAGTCTTCACTTCTGAAATGATTTTTCTTTTTTTTTTCTAATTCTTTCCTGAGTTTTGTCAACTTATTTCTATTTGTAATTCTAATTTGTTATTTCATATCTTTAGTCATTTAAAAAATTTCTCTTGGCTCATTTTGAATTAATAATTTACAGTTTCATCTGTTGGTGAACATATCTTTTTGGCATGTTTTCATTTTCTGTTGCAATGTTATTCTGTCTCTTCTTTTTTCTCAAAATAACTTCACATATGATTTGACTACAGTGTTTTCTGTTGCTCATTTTTATGTGAAATTAGTTTTCCTGAATTGGTAGGAGAGAAATGTGGGCCAGGATAATTTCTATCTTCATGGCTGTGGAGCTCTTCCATTGCTTTCATGAAATTAAATGAATACGTCATCTCATTCTTTGTGAGCTCTCTTGGCTTCCTTCCTCTTTTCCACCTTTATCTGGATCTTTTTCTTTTGCCCTGTTGTTCTTGTTTCAGTCTGGAGTGAATCTCAGCAATTTCTTCTCAGCATGGGCTTCATCCTTGAAGGGAGTGTTTCTTTAGCTGGTTAGTTTAGAACTGTGCTGTCCAGTGGGTACAATGTCTACTTAAATTTAAGTAAAATAAATTAAAATAAAATTAAACATTTGATTCATCATTTGCATTAGCCACATAACAAGTGCTTAATAGCCATATATGGCTAGTGGCTACTGTAATAAACACTGTTGATATAGTATAATATCCTAACCACAGAAAGTTCTGTTAGACAGTGATGGTTTAAAGTGTGCTTTCTTCTTTTCAGACTTTATTGTAGACCTTTTTCACACATGTGCCAATTGCCATGTGTACAAAACCCCCTGTATTTTAGCTAAGCTTCTAAACTTGTCCTGCTGTAATTTTCATTGAGGATGTAATGCAGTTTGGGTATTTTCCTTGTCAGATCCATCAAACATTCTGCTTCCCTTTGCTCTCTCTTGCACAGATGCTTATACCACACCAGTTTTGTAGCTGTAAGTGGTTTGTTCTTATTTGCTGCTTGTATTTTGGTTATTGTGGGGTGCCTTGTCCCCTAATTTTGATGTAGATATGGTCCATGGGTTTTGCGATTCTAGCTTCTTTGCTATTTTATGAGGGGGTGTATTAGTCAGGGTTCTCTAAAGAAACAGAACCAATACAGGGGAGATAGAAAGGTCTGAAGGCCTGAGAACCAGGAACACTAAGGGCAGGAGATCAATGTCTCAGCTTAAGTAGTTAAGCAAAAGGGACCAATTCTTCCTCCTTCTGCCTTTTTTATTCTATTCAGGCCCTCCGTGGATTGGCTGATGCCCACCCACATTGGAGGGGGTGCAAACTGCTTTACAGAGTCCACCTATTCAAATGCTAATTTCATCTGGAAACACCCTCAGAGACACACCCAGAAATAGTGTTTAGCCAAATATCTGTGTGCTCTATGATCCAATCAAGTTGACATGTAAAATGAACCCTCACAGAGGGATTTGGGGAGATTCACAAGCTACATTGCAGCCACTGCCATCTTCTCTCTCTCTCTCTTTTTAAGGATATTAACAATTCTTAATTTTCTTAATATCAAATGTAAAAGATCTTATGGGTATTTATTTGCATTTTTTAACAGTTTATTTTTTTAGACCAGTTTTAGGGTCACAGAAAAATTGAGTGGAAGGTGAAGAGTTTTCCCATATGCCCTGTGCCTCCACACATGCACAGACTCCCTTATTATCAGCATCTCCCACTAGAGTGGTACACTGGTTACAATTGATGAACCCACATTGACGTGTCATAATCACCCAAAGTCCACAGTTTACATTACAGTTTCCTCTTGGTGCAGCCACTGCCATCTTCTACAATCCTCTTTTTTTGGTCTTTCAGATTTTTTTCTCTCCATAATCTTGTAACATTATGTAATTCTGTAGCTTCTGTTCTGCCCTATCTTCTAAACCCTAAACATGCTTCTCCTCTTTTATTTAGTATTTCTTTACCATCAAATTAGTCACATTATTAACTGACTAAGCAAACTTGGGCATGCTGCTTGGTCTCTTTACACCTTTTGTTGCACCATTTTAAAAATGAGGAAGCTGGACTCAGGTTTGTTTCTTCACGGAGGAACCTCATCAGTGTTCTCTGTTAGTGTTAGCAGGATCTAATATTTAAACAGTAAATATATTCGTGATGCTTTCAGTACAGAATGCTGCTCTTAAACAGGGTAGAGATGAACTTCCTGGTAGTGCGACTTAGTTCATTCTCAGATAAATATAGGTAAATATAAATATAATATCTCCCTTAAAAGATATTTTTTTCCATGAGATTTATCTCTTTGTTGTTCTGTTACTCCCTCAGCTGTGTACCTGAGGGTGATTATCTTACCTGAATCAGTCTTACTATGTATATTCCAGGCTTTACAGCTTGTTTTCTTTTCTGCACAGTCTGCCGTTATTTGCCATTATTGACTAGAGGTCTAAGGCATAGATTTTCTTGGTCTGTTGTTCTTTTAATGCTTGAGTTCAATATATAAAGGAAAAGATTGCATTTTATTGCAGACATTTTTCTCTGAAATAATTTTTAGCTACAAGGAAGTAGCTCTATTTCTGAGTCATCATTCTGTCTTACATAGTGCTGGGTAAAGATTTAATTTTGTAGATAGAGATTTATGACTTCTAGAAAGAAAGCTGCAAAAAGTTGAAATTTCTAAAGAATTTTAGATTTGCTATAAATTCCTTTATATATTGAAAATTGGAGCTTGAGATACAAATATAGGTAATTGTGGTTGATAAAATTTTCCTAATATCTCATGATTTTCAATGAGAAATAGAGTTCTCGGTAGTCATTTTAAAATGTAAGCTAACATTTTTTTTTTTTTTTCCTCAGCTTCCAATAAAAACAGGACAGCAGAACACACATACCAAAGTCAGTACCGAACACAACAAGGAATGTCTTATCAATATTTCCAAATACAAGTTTTCTTTGGTTATAAGCGGCCTCACCACTATCTTAAAGAATGTTAACAATATGGTGAGTGTTTGCATTACTGTTTTACGGGAGAATTTGGTTTGTTTTTGATTTTAAAATTTGGAACAGCATATTTTGAAGTATGTAAAGTCATTTTCTGTGGACTCTGGACATAAACATCTTAATTTATGGATGAGCACAGGTAACCTTTTAACTTTCTTTTTAGATTTTAATTCTTTTTCTTAGATACTTGTCTTATTTGTGACCCTATCTACTGTTCCATTTTTCTGGAATTACGATTTCATACAGATTTTGTCATATTTAAATTGACCATAGTAATCTATTAAAATCTTTTCCTTAGCTTCTCATTTGAATGTTTACATTCAGATTGTCCCAGTCCTAAGTAGATGGTAAATAAAATATGACTTTGTAGTCCTAAAATGTGAGATTGCTTTTGTGAAGATGCTGTTTTATTTCCTTCGTCCTGTAACTTGTGACAGATTCCATGGTAGAGAACCTGTGTTGAAACAGTTTTCCTCAAATACCTATTTCATCAAGTATTTCCACTGTCAAAAGCTCATAATTGCCTCTTTTTTTCCTGTTTTATAAAATCTGTTTACATTCCCTAGACTTAAAGGTACTCCAACTATTTTCTCTCTGTACCTTTGAACATATTATTTCTCCTCTTGCTGTCAGGTGATTCTTTCCTCTGTGTCAATTTCTATCTAAAATCTCCTTCATACTCAGTTCAGAACAACTGATCTGGATATTTCTTGATTAACTCCAAACTGCTCTGCTTGTTTTGAGCACTTATAACCACAATTTATACTGTTTGCATTGAGCAGTGAAACTGATTTCTGGTTGTAGATTGTGAAAATCAGTACCATTTTCATAGTCACATCATCTTTGGTGTGTTTTCTTTTTAAAAAGTTGATTGGAAGATACCCCGGGCTTACAAAATTGGTAAACTGGAGGAGTGGGCAATCATATTTTCTCTTTATGGAAAAAAATTAAGATTTTCTGAAAAAAGGACCTTTTATAAATATGTAAAGTGACTTACAGAAATACATTTAAGATTTTATGGAACTCTTCTGTTGCATAGTGTGTGGGTCATACTGATAGGATTTTACTTTTATAGATAAGTGGCCATGTTCTCAGATTGAAAATGTTTTAGTATTTGGACCCTTCTTTTAAAAACAAAAACAGTATTGAGATATTGGCATTCATTTAGTGCTTATTGAGTAAACTGAATTGTGGAAACCATAGTCTGCTGTTAATAGTGTAGTATTTGATTTAAAGATAGTGAATGCTTAAAACTCGCTTTAATTGGTGTTACAGCATTTTGTTGCTGTAAGAGTTAGGCTTTGATTATTTTGTGGCATCAAAGTGTGGTTAAATGTTCAGTTCAAGATTCTGGTAAAGATCTATATGTGTATCTAAATCCTACATATTTTTTTCTATATTGTTCAAATCTAAATTTTACTTAAAAAATAACAGAACATGGGATTTTCCTAATGTTACCATCTCTTTAATGCTGTTTGTTTCAAAGTACATTTACTACATATTTTTAAAGTATAAACCAGAGTATCTTTTACTGTGGCAGGCTGATGGCAGATTGTTTGCCTGAGAATTTATTTTGTGTGAGCATTAGGATAAAATCAGAAATAATAGATTTAATTATACTATGATCTGGGAGATACAATGATTTATCTATTGATTTTCTTGATCCTTAGTCCCTCACTTTTCAGATGTGTGCTGATTTGTAGTGGAGAGTAATAACCAACTTTTAGTGTTCTGAATATCTTTTCTTTTAGAGAATATTTGGAGAAGCTGCTGAAAAAAATTTATATCTCTCTCAGTTGATTATATTGGATACACTGGAAAAATGTCTTGCTGGGGTGAGTAAATCTATTCTTGAATAGGCAGGTTTTGTGCCTTCAGTTTTGAGAATGATCTGATGTACTGAAGCACAGGTGTGGACAAGAAGAGGCATGGACTTTCTGTCTAAGACGTACGAAAATGAATTTTGTTAACAGAGCTGACTGGGTAGCATAGAGAAGTTTTCAAGAAAAAATTATATTCTCATCTTTTGTAAATTAAATAGATATTAAGATTACTTATAAAGTGTTAAGCTTGAGTTACATCTCTCTCTCTCTCAGGTTTTCTAGAAAAAATTTTGTGGAAAAGTTACTATTTCATTTAACTAATTTCTCCAGTTGGTTAGGCCTGTGGCATTGCTTAGCTGTCAAAGAATGTGATGTTAAAGACCAAGAGAATCTTGTTTCCCCCTGTGTGAATCTGATTTTATATTTTACTTTTCAAATCTATGTAAAAGAGAACTTAAAAAATTAAAACTGTTACTATTACTGTGATAGATCCTACCTTAAGAACACTTGTTATGTAAATATGAACATATAAAATAGATATGTGGAGGAGTAGTTGAGTACAAAACAATTGTTTCTCATGTTTCCTCTAAATAGTTATCTCAGAGTTTTCAACCATGACTTAATTAGAAATTTTTCAAGAATGTTTCTGGTTACTTATTTATTTGGCTGCATCGGGTCTTAGTTGCAGCATGTGGGATCTTGCGTTGCAGTGCGCGGGCTCTTCATTGCGGCGTGCGGCCTTCTCTAGTTGTCGCAGGCGGGCTTCTCTCTGGTTGTTGCACACAGGCTTCTCTCTAGTTGTGGTGCGTGGGCTCCAGTGTGCGCGGTCTCAGTAGTTGCGGCGTGCAGGCTCAGTATTTGTGGTGCATCGGCTTTGTTGCCCCTCAGCATGTGGGATCTTACTTAGTTCCCCGACCAGGGATTGAACCTGCATCTCCTGCATTGGAAGGTGGATTCTTAACCACTGGACCACCAGGGAAGTCCCCAAGAATGTTTCTGTTGTATAAAGCATAGTGCTTCTATACTTCAGTAGCTTTAATTCTTCCTGGAAAATGGTAGGAGTTTACATAAATATATAAATTTAATACCTCCATTTTAAAGATCTGTCTATTCAATATGTATTGGGGTTAACTTATTTCTTCTGAGATTATAATCTCTCTTCCTTTGACCCATCTTTTGCTTTTATTCAGAATTGCTTCTCTCTTCCACATATGTTATAATTGTTCTTTTTAGTAAAACTAGATGGGAAGGGACTCTGACATATGAGGACTGATCAATTGAGAACAGAGAGAACAGTCAAAGTGTTTAAAGAAGGGGTAGCGTCGGGAGTTGGAAAAGGGGTAGGGTAGGGAATTGGAAAAAATAATTATATTCACACAATGATGTATCCTTAGGGAAGAGAAGTATAATATTTAAGACTATAGGCCACAAAACCTAAGCATAATGTTTTAAATTCTTTTATTGACCCTTGTCCACATTCCAAAATTGTGTGACAGTGCTTATAAATTTTCTTCTTAAATTGAGGACGAGCTAGTTCTGTTTTAGCTTTGTGCTATGTATTAATTTGTGATGGGCTGTTCATTTGTAAAATAGAGTGAAAGAGCAAAAAAGCTGTTAAATAGGATGATGGAATTTTGAAGGTGGACAATTTTTCAACTTCTCTTGAATCAGTTCTTTGTAGTGGTCTTATTACTTTGATTGTAGATGCCAATATATCAGTGACACCTGTGTTTGAATGGGGGTAGGCTGGTTTATTGCCTCTTCAGTTCTACATCTTTTCTCCATTAACATTTATAATTGAGAGGTAGTGGTAAAGGTATTTTGGATAATGATCACTGATATCATTGATCCCTGTTTAATTTGATACTCTTTGGAGATAGCCTAATTGAAGCCCTACTAAGTGGGCATGGTACAGCTTTTATAATACATAAAATATATATTAGCTTGCTCTGCTCTATTGAAAATGTATAAATTTTTAAATTAAATTTATAATTAAAAATAATACTATTCATATTATTGAACAGCTGTGTTTTTCTGGATTGCCTTCAATGACTTTATGGTTGTGTCCTGATTTTCCTTTTTACTTTTTTATTTATTTTATTTTTTATTAAAAATTTTTTTTTACAGTAGGTCCTTGCTGGTTATTGATTTTCCTTTTTAGATCAAAGTAAGTTGAGACAGTTTAAGAACTGAGCCCTATAGTACATATTTATCATATTAGTAGTTGAACTAGCTAAATGAAAGTGAACAAATACTTATCAATATCATGATTAAAACCAAAATTTTGTGAGTAAAATTTTGTAGAATTTGAGGAATCTTAAGTATTTTTGATCCTGTATATATGACCATTATTCAAAAGATTGAACACTTCTATAATTTTTATTTGTATATTAATTGGAGTTGGTTTCAACACCTGTATTGTCTGGTTAGCCTATAAATAAGAAAGAGCATTGTAACTCAAATTTTGCAGGTTTTTGTGATATCTGTTTATTTACTGTCCAAATATTTCAATGTATTTGCATCTGAAAGCTTTTGGGATGCAATTACAGATTTGATCATAGCACACTTACAAAAATTTGTTCTTTGTCATCATGCTTGGTATTATCAAAATTGTCATTCATATAAGGATACTAAAGCCGTTAGGTAAAATACTGATGTGGAACAGTCTATTTTCAACTAAGGGTAGCTTATCCATTGGCTGTTTTGTTAATTGTAGAGATTTATTTTACAAAGTAGAAACCTCAGTGTTAACACCAAAGTTATCAAACTTGGTGTCATTAACAGAGAGACCACCTGGCATTATGTACTTCGGATGTGATGTAATACGAACTGTAGTGAATTTTACCTAATGTTTAACTTGAATCTAATCAGACTGTTATATTTAGATTCCAGCTTAACAGAAAATATAACAACTAGGAGAACAAGTTTCACCACTAAGACATAATCAGGTCAATAATATACAACATTTTGTAAGGCAACTGGTCTATTTTCTTAAAAAAAGTCAGTGTTATGGAAAATAAAAATGATCTATATGGTGTGTAAGGGGGAAATAGTTTTAGGATAAAGAGACTAAAGGAATGTTACAATCATGCTGCAATCTGTGAACCTTTTTTGGATCCTGGTTGAATAAAACAAGAATAGCTATGAAAGACATTTAGGGGGCAGTTGGGGAAATTTGGATACGGTTTGGGTATTAGCTGATCTAAGGGAATTTTTTATTTCTCCTTGGTGTGATGATTGCATTGAAGTTATATTGGAGAATTTTCTTATATTTTAGAGATGCCGAAGTAAGTTAGTAATGAAGTAATGATGTTTGTAATTTACTTTGAAGTGGTTAAACCAAAACAAAATTATTTGTAATAAGTAATATCTACCTGTTTTGGTCAGTCTGCCCAAAGTTAGATGTGATTGCTCACCCAGGAATTAATTTGGACGTTGAGACAGATGACGCAGTGCACTCACCAGTGAATATGAGTAAAGTTTATTTAGGACTCACAATAAGCTAGGGATTCCCAGGAAGGGAAGGGCTTAGGAAGGGATTTGATGAACAGGGGAACAAGCAGAAATTGGGGTGCTGAGGAGGATGGATGGGGGTACCTGGACTTTTCTTGTGATTAAGAAGTGAAAGATGGAACCACCCTCTTTATTAAACTAATTGTAGATAGATAAAGCAAACATGATGAAATATTAACAATTGTGGAATCTAGGTGATGAGTATATGGGTGTTTGTTATTCTGTTTCATCTCTTATGTATGTTTGAAATTTTCCATAATAGAAAATATTTACAGGTAAGTTTAAGAAAGTTTTAGAATTATGTGATTATTTCTGTTTTAGCAACCAAAGGACACGATGAGGTTAGATGAAACGATGCTGGTCAAACAGTTGCTGCCAGAAATCTGCCATTTTCTTCACACTTGTCGTGAGGGAAACCAACATGCAGCTGAACTTCGGAATTCTGCCTCTGGGGTTTTATTTTCTCTCAGCTGCAACAACTTCAATGCAGTCTTTAGTCGAATTTCTACCAGGTTAGTGTGTAAATTTACATAGGAATGTTGTAAGTAATGTAAAATTTGTCTACATAAAAGTAAAAAGTTGACAGAAATGAGTTTAACCTGGGCTTCTGTTGAAATTTTATGCATTGATTTCTTTGAAATTTTTATTTTGTAATGTTGTGTTATTGGTGGGTACAGTTAAATGCGAGTACTACGATAAACTTGAAAGTCTAAATTTTAGGAAAAAAATGTCACCCATGACCGGGCTTTTTTTTTTTTTTTTTTTTTAATACTATTGATAGGTATAAATTTTGGGTTTGGCTTTTTAACGTATTATTCCTTGTAATGAAATTAGTCAATCAGAATAATAGATGAGTAGTCAGAATTCTAATGATCTTAATGCTCTGATCCTTATCACAAGCTCCTAAGTTATCAAAAAACAAAACAAAACAAAAAACCAAACCAGCAGTGTGGAAGCACAAGGAAATGAGTAATTCTAGAAAGTAATTCTAGTAAGTGTATGAACTGTGAAATCTCCCATTTGTTGAGCATTTACAGCATGTGCTATGCTGTTTGATCTTCACAGTATCCCTGAAATGTAGGTGATACCGCATTTTATAGGTAAGCAAACTAATACTAAAGAAGTTATCAAGGTGCTGTGCCAAGTGACGGAGGACCCAAAACTTTGAAGTCCGGCTGGCTTCAGAGTCTGTCTGTTTTGTTGTGCCCGGCTGCTTCCTGGTACCGCTATTTTAGCCGCATTTTGATGAAATCCTTTTTATAATATCCACTGCTGTGCTTTAAAATTGTATGATAAGTATAATTTAAGCTTTTATTGATGCTTAGAAATCATCATGTGATCATTCATTGTGATAATGCTAGAGATGGAGAAATGGGTATAGAACTGTAGCTGATGGTAGCAGGTAACTCTGGATCTTAATTTCATGCGGACGATTTGCCTTTCTCATGCAAGTAGAGTCAAATGGGTTCCTAATTAAGACCAAGTAGGAAGTATAACGTAAATCACCTAGTGATTCAGTGGATCAAAGACTAACGCAGAATAAAGAAAAACAATTTCCTTTGCTTAATGGCACCTGCATCTTTGATTTGTCTGTTGTGTGAGCAGTGGACGTCCATTAGCTTAGTTCATTCTTATGTTGTTTTCCAACAGATGTGAATGAGAACATACATCATAGTTTGAGAATTTGTGCTGTGGTTTTTAGGCGGAATTGGCTAACTTCAAAATCCTGCAGGCTTTTTAATAAAAAATGGCATTTCTTTGATCGTGATGCTGGGCAACAGTATTCTTCCAACCTCTCATCAGAATTGTGGTGCAAAGAAAATTAAAATTTTATCTAATGTTATAATATGACTGATAATGTAGGGTAATAGTTATACAATAGAACGATGTCTTCATGAAATCTCTTGAGTGTTAACATCTCATATTCTGAGTAAATAGTACACTGGTTGAAGCAGCAAGGTAGCAAACACCTAGGTAATAGGACGCATTAAAATGATAAAAAACAAAACCAAACCCCCTCTTTGTTTAGGTGACTACTAGACCAGTCTTACTGTTTGAAATAATCTTACACTGAAGGTAGAAAATGATCAAAAGGGTAAAATGTTTTTTAGTCTATCCAAACATGAATTGCTTTAATAAAACACAGCAAATGTGCCACCTCTGAAAACTCTAAAAATCTTCTAGTCACCAAAGGTTTTATTTTGCAGCATTGGCACGTGTAAAAATAGACAACTTTTGGTTATTTCCTGAATCTGGTTCACTGTTTGCAGAGTAGAAGTTAAATGTCTCCAGAATAAGCCAGTTTCTTTAGCTTTCAGGGGACAGACTGCTCAGAAATGGTATCTATGAAATTCATGTTTCAGACAACTGCATTTGCTGTTTCATTTAGTTGGTGCCAGAAATAGGAGCTGATCTTATTAGAGGGTCACTTACCTAAAAGACCATTATGATGGTTTAATTTAGATGGGGTTATCCTGTGACACTGCTGTCGTAGCATTAGGTGACAAAATATGCAAGGAACTGGAATGGCAGTTCTTTCTGAAGATTGAATTTATACTTCGTATGTACTAGATGAATCAGTATCATGAAAATTTGTTGTGCTTGACCATTCTACCTGTCTATGGATGTTTCTCTTTTAGGATTAACATTAGCTTTTGATATTTCTGTCCTTTGCTTTTCTTTAAGGGAATAATATGAGTTACAGATCATAAGATAACTTTTTTATTCTGCTGAAGTATACCATGTTCTGCGGCTCATAGTACTCTTTTTGGTAGATCATTAGCTGCTTTCTCCACAGAATTATTATACAATGCACTGGATCTAATTGTTTTGTAGTTGGAGGGTCCTGAAAAATATCTAATTTGACATATACCAGAAGCAGAAGACTCAGTGACTTTGAAAGTTCTATTTGATTCTTTTACAAATCTGCTGTTTTTTTTAAATGGTTTCTTATTGTTTTTAATAGTTTAAAATTTCTTCTTATATGTCTAATTATTTAAAACATACTTATTATATATTCTCTTTAAGATTGTTAAATAATCTCATTTGTTTGTATGTGCCAACTGTCATTCACAGTGAATTTTTTCTCTCTGTTTTGTAAACTTTGATTGCAAATTTATCTTTAGTGCAGTCTGTATTTTCTTTGGGAATCTCTTGTAGCCTGGGAGTGTGGGAGTATCCTAGTGATGGTTTTGCATTTGCTTTTGCCAAGTGCCCAGTTCTGGACCTATATTTTTGTTAATTTCTCAGCCCCAGATTGTATGGGTAGTACAAATGTGGGCCTCAAACCCTTGCAAGGTGACAGCCCTGGGTGACTTTTTCCCCTACCCAAATCTTAGGCAGAGCAGACAGACTTCTTGTGCTGGTAGATTTCCCCCCTCCCTCTCTTTTCTTTATGTCTCTGTCTCTCTTTCAGTGTCTCTTTCTTTTTTTAAGGAAGTGCATAGCTCTTTCTAGCCATGTTTTATGCAGGCCCCTGATTCTACTCTCTGCATTATGAGGGTACAGGACTTTGTATCCAGTCCCATGTGGATGTTTTTAGCCCCAGACCCCTAGGTTAAGGAGAGAAAAAAAATCTAACCGACTCTCACCCTTCTTTTGTTGGCTAGATCATGCCTTCAAAACCATCTCTGGTTTTCAGTTTCCTTTCTATTTCTGGACTTGGGTGGGTAAATAGTGTTTGTTTTGCTTTATTTCTATGCATTTAAAATATCTTTTTGTTGTTGTTCAGTTTACCTAGTTTTTCTAGATGTTTTAGTGATAGGTTTTCCACTTCATTTCTTTTGCCCAGACTACCCTTTATTTGATTTCTCTGCCTTATGAATTCACAAAATGTTTCTTCCCTGTGGTAAAAACTGGACTATAAAAGGAATTAAACTTTTCTTCCATTTCTCACAAACAACCACAAGAGTTAGCTTTTAAAAAGTTGGTGTTGCTGATTTATTAAGTTGTGTTTCCTAAGGAGTCATATTCCATATTTTTAGGCTCTTTGCAGCAGCTGTGGAATTTGTAGCATGTAAATCAGTTTTGAGGACCTTCTCATTCCCAGTGTGAACTGCTAAGCTTTTCTCACCCTGATGATAAGAAGAACATTAGTGTAAGTGCTTAGAATAATTTTAATGTTAGCTATACATCTATGGGCTAAAGTGAGTGAAAGAGGAATTTGAGAAGGAAGAAATAGCATTGATTTCATTTTTAGCAACTGAAGGTTTAGTGTGATGATTAATGTCAATTTTAAATTATACTGAAATGGTTATACTTTGAGCTAATATTTTGAATAAGGTCCTGTACTATTTGTGCTTTTTCACACATCTCTCTCTGAATTTATGAAAGTTAGTAATTTCATTCTATTGCTTACATTTTTGATATCTATTAATTGAAATAAGCAAGCTTCATTAGGAAGCACACAACAATAGATTAGCAGTACCAACATTTGAAAAGCTGACCTCTGTGGTTGTTAGTGAAAAAAAGGAAGAAAACTTTAACCTCTTTTATTTATTAGGCTTAAGTGAATTTCTTAGCAGTTTAAACATCTATATTTTTGTTAAGTGCTAAATTTTTCTGCATTTTTGGTAACTTCATATTTAATAAGAGGGAAATTTGGGGTTTAGAAAGATTTTTGTCATTACAAGCTTAAGTTCTGTGAGAGAGGGACGCTAATTATATAATCACGTAAGCACACGTACAGACTGAAAAGCGCAGTGAATAAAGGCTTACTCATTTTTTTGATACAAAGTAAATGTATCCTGTGAATGTAGATAAAATGTCATTCATGTTTCTGAAGTCTAGTTGATGTGAATAGAGGTTAATAAAATTTATCTTTTTTTAACTTATAATTTGAAATTTGAATTTTATATTATAGAAAAAATTTTAAAATACACATAGCAGAGAGAAGGTATTTCAGATACTCAAGTATCTCTTACTGTGCTTCAGCAGTTATCAGCATGCTGTGATCCCTTTTTTTTAATAAAAATTCTGTATATTAAATTCTGTATATTGTACAACATGGTGATTTGATATACATTGTGAAGTTTACTGGATTATCACGGTTTCTTTTATCACAGCCCCTGAATTAGTTATGTTCCTTTAGATTTTCATTAAAAAATTTATTCTCTTATTTTTATATGTGTATTTTCTCTTATAAACTCATCATTAGGGTGAGAAGAGTCTGTTGAATTCAGAATTTCGGACTATCCTAAGACTTCAGTTGATAAATTATTTTTGGTTTTTACTTTTCAGGTTACAGGAATTGACTGTTTGTTCAGAAGACAATGTTGATGTTCATGATATAGAATTGTTACAGTATATCAATGTGGATTGTGCAAAATTAAAACGACTCCTGAAAGGTAAGTTTAAATGTATGATATATCTGAAATTAATCACTGTGGGTGAAAAACCAGTATGTTGAATGTACTAATTATACTAATTGTGTTGAGCTAGAACATCAAAGTGGATTTCATAGTGCAAATAAATGTCCTTGAGAAATGGACAGTAATACTTTATGGTTCAGTAATTTTTGAACCTTTGAAAACAATACATTAGCGAAAATGAGTATCTTAAGTCTTGGCAATGGAAAGTTTTGTTCAACTACAATTTTTGCTTTTAATAAAGAGAATGTGAGGATGCTGTTATTTAATTTTTCTAGAATTTCACCTCTTGAGGGTAGCTAGTAGGTTATAGAAGTTATTTGTTTAGCTATTAGTAGTGCTAAAAGCAGATAGCTTAGCAGGATATAGAAGTTTCATTGCAGGTGGAACCAGAAGATTGTGCTCTTACGATGAGAGGAGAAATTGAGTCAGGAATCTCATTTCTGACATTCTGTTCTCAATTCTGTTATTGACTTACTGACTGACTTTATAGCATTACAAAGTCTTTTACTCTTTCAGTAAAAGTTAGTTTTGCTTCCTTGTAGAACATGTCAATAGTAGTCACACATGGGAATATTATAATGCCTAAAATGTGTGTTTTTAAAGCTTTGGAAAGTGCTTTCTATGATTATGTTGATTGAAATAAACTATCAGAAGGAATTGAGAGAATTTTTGTGGTAAGCAGGAATGTGTTAATATAAATCAAATATCATTGAGTATTATTAATAAACTTAGTATAAATACCTAAATTCATTTCACAAAAATTGTGTTTTAATTTTATGTAATATTGGATCCTGGCTAATTTAAATGTGGAACCTTATAGTATATGATTCACACTCATTTTTATTTTACTTTGTATATTGATATAGGAATTGTCACTAATGTTTTTTAATGTCTGACCTAAAAGGAGATATAGTTATACTAACTTCGAAAACCTCAACAGTTCTACAGTGTGTAATTTTCAAAATACCATGTTTAGTTTTCTTAACATTTGCTTTAAACTCAACAACTATTCACCAGAGATGTAAAAAGGCTGTATCTATATAGATGAATCCTATAAGGCTGTGTTCCAGCTATATTACCTTGTTCAGAATTTGTGATTTTAGATCGTTACCATTATAAAACCAAGCAACAATTAAATCACTTTTCAGTAACTTTAATAAAGGAAAAATGGATCATTTTAGCTATTATGTCAAGATACGGACAAGTGGGCAGCAATTATTTTAGATTATTATAAACCACCACTCAATTCAGTTGAAATTTCAAGATTTTAATATTTATCATTAAACATTGAAAAGTTAAGGAAGTGAATGGTAATATTTAGAGATTTAATCTTTGTATAAAATTTAAGAAATTAAGTGGGGTTTTGTGATTTTTTTTTCATAACTGTTCAGTGACATTTGGGAAATCTAGTCCAGGGTGCCTGTGGATAGGTGTTTGTTTAAAAGATCAGTTTTCGTAGAAATGTTTAATCCATAATAATTAATTGAGATGGTTCTCCATGCACAAATGAGAGAAACTAAGTGTGTGGATAAATTACTTTCTTTTTATTGTGGTAAGTTATCCCCATTGAATGCAGCTTCCTTATGATCATAAATTTAGAGTTTATGCTGATAAATGTTAAGTATAAAGCTAATATGAAATAGACCAGCAAAAGATGGTTCTACATGATAATGGTGAAAGGAATGGAAACTTCCTGTAATATGGAATAGTAGAAGTAGTAATGTGTTTTAAATTCGATTCAGCAGCTTTTGTTGGGAAACTGTATGTAAGGAACCATGCTAAGTGCTGGGCTTACAAAGATTAACAAAGTATTGAATCTCTCCCTTTGGCGCTCATGGCCTGGTTTATCAGACAAATATATTATCAGATTATTTGCAAAGCAGTGTGTCAAAGCTAAATAGAGTGAGCATAAAGTGAGAGAATAAGTATCTATGGGTTTGGGGGTGGGAGATGTTAAGAGGAAAAGAGCAAGATATAGAGAGGTACAAGAGTAGGTCAGATTATATTAATAAAAACATAGTAACATTTGTTGCATTTTCAGTATGTGCCACATGTCACGCTATGCAGTTCACATGCTTTTTTCATCAATACTCACAGTAACCCTGTGAAACAGATATTACTATTATCATCCCCTGTATTGATGAGGAAACTGAGGCTTAAGTAACATTTACAAGGTCATACAGCTATTGAGTGGCAGGGTCACATCTGTCTGTCTCTAGAACCAAAGTACCTAACTGCTATACTGTTTTGCTTATGGGTTATTAGGCTTTATTTTAGTGGCCATGGGAAGTGATGCAGAGGCTTTTGGGTGGGAATTACCTTGATCAGTATTTTATTTTAGATATGCCACTTTGCTTGAAATTTGCAGGATGATTTGCTAGAAAGTTACATGAACTTCTGGGACTTGGTTGTATCGTAACGTGAGGTAGAAATAAGGATAGTGGAGGTCTGGATGGAATGGGGTAGGGTGGGGACCAATTTGATATGGTATTTAGGAAGTAGAATACATTGCATAGCTTTTGGTGATTAATTTAGGAATGTGATGTTAAAGGGAAGTATCACCAAGTGTTACAGAGCAACCTGGTTAAAGCAGAGAAGAAGGTGGCCAGGAAAATGATAAACTCAGTTTTAGATCTATTGAGTTTGAGGTATTGGTAAGGTACCCAGTCAGAAACTTGTAGAACTGGAGTATTAAAATATTTATACATTGGAATTGAGAATAGACTACTGTGTATAACATATTTAAAGTGTCATAAAGGTAAAGTTGATGAATATAGGAAGGCAAAAAGACTCAAGAGCACTGTGAAGTGTAATGCTATTGTTTGGAAGTCAAAGGAGAGCAAGAGCAAAGAAGGTTGGAAGGGTATGTTTTAAAACTGACTTGGAGAGCAAGTTGCTCATTTCCAAGTCCAGGAAAAAAAGTGACTTTTAAAGGATTATTTAGACAATTTTATAACTTGTAGACTCATCTCTGTCTTATAAAGATATTTATGTAGGGCTTCCCTGGTGGCGCAGTGGTTGAGAATCTGCCTGCTAATGCAGGGGACACGGGTTCGAGCCCTGGTCTGGGAAGATCCCACATGCCACGGAGCAGCTGGGCCCGTGAGCCACAACTACTGAGCCTGCGCGTCTGGAGCCTGTGCCCCGCAACGGGAGGGGCCGCGATAGTGAAAGGCCCGCGCACCGCGATGAAGAGTGGCCCCCACTTGCCGTTAACTAGAGAAAGCCCTCGCACGAACCGAAGACCCAACACAGCCAAAAATAAATAAATAAATAAATAAAGTAGCTAAAAAAAAAAAAAAAAAAAAAAGATATTTATGTAATTGTAGTAAGTACCTGCATCCCTTCATTAAAAGTCCATATGGGGAGTTCTCTGCCAAGAGACTGTTATCAGTAATATAGTTTATAGAAGGGTCATCTTTTCCAGATATAAATCTTTTTATAAATGTGGACAATACATTTATAGAAGAGGAAATTAAAATATCTAATATATTTATATGGAGAAATGTTTAGTCTTATTTTAAAAATGCATTCTACTTCTTTGAACAATCAAATTAGCAGAATAAAAGAAATGAACACATTTAATGATGGCAAGGATGTGATAAGGGCACTTTCATATGCTGCTTGGTGGGAGTGGCCTTTGGCCCAACCCTTCTGAAAATCAGGTTGGCAATATTTATCAAGAGCCTTAAAAATATTCATCTCGGGCTTCCCTGGTGGCGCAGTGGTTGAGAGTCCGCCTGCCAATGCAGGGTACACGGGTTCGAGCCCTGGTCTGGGAGGATCCCACATGCCGCGGAGCAAGTAAGCCCGTGAGCCACACCTACTGAGCCTGCGCGTCTGGAGCCTGTGCTCCGCAATGGGAGAGGCCGCGACAGTGAGAGGCCTGCGCACCGCTATGAAGAGTGGCCCCCGCTCGCCGCAACTGGAGAAAGCCCTCGCACAGAAATGAAGACCCAGCACAGCCAAAAATAAATAAATTAATTAATTAAAAAAAAATATTCATCTCTTTGGACAGTTCTTTTTCTAGGTATTTATGTGCCTTAAAGAAATAATCAGAGGGCTTCCCTGGTGGCGCAGTGGTTGAGAGTCTGCCTGCCAATGCAGGGGACACGGGTTCAAGCCCTGGTCTGGGAAGATCCCACATGCCGCGGAGCAACTAGGCCCGTGAGCCACAATTACTGAGCCTGCGCATCTGGAGCCTGTGCTCCGCAACAAGAGAGGCCGCGATAATGAGAGGCCCGCGGACCGCAATGAAGAGTGGCCCCCACTTGCCGCAAGTAGAGAAAGCCCTCACACAGAAACGAAGACCCAACACAGCCATAAATAAATAAATAAATAAAAATTTAAAAAAAAAAAAAAAAAAAAGAAATAATCAGAATGTGGAAAAGACTTGGATATAAAAGTATTAATGTTACTTATAATAGTGCAGTATTGGAAATATCTTAAATATCCAACAATTGGAAAATATTTAAATAACCAGTGACTTAAATATTCTGAAAGACATCAAAGCGTACTGAAAAGACTACGGCTTTGAAGCCCAATTCAATCATTTATTAGATCTGTAACCTCAGAAACACAGTTGACTCATCTGTAATACCTGAAAGCGTTAAGATTTTGAAAGAATTAAATATATTGGATTGAAAATACCTGGCATGTTATAATTGTTCAAGTAATAGTTATTATTGTATATAGAACCATCAAATATATGTATGAGGAATTTTTAGTGATATGGAAAAAGTTGGGGATATGATGTGAAATGTAAAGAACAGGTTTGATATGAACAGGTTTTGTTCAGTTATGGTAAATGTATTTGCCTTATACATGCATAGGAAAAGGGAAGGGAGAAAATTCACCCAACTGTTAACTATGATTGTCTCTGAATGGTAGAATCATAGATAATGTTTTAAATTTCCCTTAGATTGCTGTGTATTTTTTGAATTTTCTACAATGACCGTGTATTTTATCCATTTTTTAAAAATGTAGTTATTATTAGAAACAAAACAAAGGAAAAAATTCACAACAACCTTTGAAGTTCAAGGTTCAGTTTGGTCTTTAGTGGACATAACCAGTGAGGTTTTGGCTTACACTAATTACCTTTACCTTTACATTGCTTATAAATAATACTGGAACAAAAGTTTATATATAAAAGGAAAGTTATTTTTACCAGTAGCTCTGAATTGTATTTGTGTTAACTAATTAAACTAGAGTTAATTGTAAAACTTTTTTTTTTTCCTCCAGAAACAGCATTTAAATTTAAAGCCCTAAAGAAAGTTGCACAGTTAGCAGTTATAAATAGCCTGGAAAAAGTAAGTAATAACCTCTTTGACATTAAAGTTTTGTTAATTTTTGGTTGTAAGTGTTGCTGTCCTCAGAATTTTGAATCAAGGAGTTATGACTTGAGTGATAATTTCACATTAATTTTTAGGAAGACTGCATTGCAATATTCTTCGGAAGGAAATTAGAATTTTGTGATATAATTGGAGGCATATGTTATTTTATTTACTATATTAAGAAAATATGACATAAAAACATACGTTTTGTTATTTGTAGGCATTTTGGAACTGGGTAGAAAATTATCCAGATGAATTTACAAAGTTATACCAGATTCCACAGACTGATATGGCTGGTAAGGATAAGATTGGTTTTGTTTGTTTGTTTGTTTGTTTTTGTCTTTTAAACTCTTATGAGGTAAAAACCTATCATTTTCTAAGTTATTTTTGTTATTATGGTACTTTTAATCTTTTCAACTTATTTCAAATAGGAAATATTACTTTTTTCTTATATTTCTAAATTAGCCTCAACCTTTTTCCTTTGAGCAAATGGATAAGGAAGTTTGAAATGAAGCTCTGATCTTTAATTAGAGTTGTAGATTGGATACTGATGGCTCTTTGTTTTAGAGAAGCACCTTTTTTCTGTGTGTGCTCTGAGGCTTTAGTTTGTATTTAGAGAGATGTGTGTAAAGTAGGAATATTCCCCACTTGGAATTCTCAAGACACAACTGCAAGAAGGAGAATAGACTCCTGGAGAGCTTTGGTAATTCCCTTTGAGGAGCTATTCAGTCTTCGTTTCTTGGATACATCACACTTTGCATAAGGCCCTGCACATTGAGACTAAATACAAGTCTGGCCATTCTAAAATTTGGACTTTTCTAGATGGATCAAGATAGCTGTTATAATACATAGACAATATAACCTCTTCTAATACATAGACCATATAACATTGCTTGAATTGAAAGAATTTGCTGAGTTACGTGAACTTCCAAGTTTATCTTTTAAAAATGTGGCCTTTGGGTTTTTGGATAGCACCAGCTTTTAATTTAATGCCAGAGATTTTCTTCTCATCTAATTATATCATTTAATATTTATATTTTTCACATAGAGTGTGCAGAAAAACTGTTTGACCTAGTGGATGGTTTTGCTGAAAGCACCAAACGTAAAGCAGCAGTTTGGCCATTACAAATCATTCTCCTTATCTTGTGTCCAGAAATAATCCAGGATATATCCAAGGATGTGGTTGATGAAAACAACATGAATAAGGTGAGGAGGGCAAAGCTGTTTCCATCATGTCCAGATGTGAAGCAGTTTTTGTTTTTTGTTTTTTTTTAATTTGGCCACACAGTGTGGCTTGCAGGATCTTAGTTCCCTGACCAGGGATCGAATCCAGGCCCGGCAGTGAAAGCACCAAGTCCTAACCACTGGACTGCCAGGGAGTTCCCATGAAGCAATTTATTTTACTCAAGGTGTATATTACTTTAAGCTTAGCATTCTGTAAGCATGATATTTCAGGTGACCATTTCTAGTTGCATCATTGTAGGTTTTTTTGTTTCCTGTCCTTAGCAGAGACATACTTGGACATAGATTTAGTTGGAGGAAAAATATGATATCAGTGATAACACTCATTGATTAAAGATTTAAAATAATCCTGTAGTTGCATTCTTTTACCAGAAAGGACAGTATTAAACATAGTTTTTTTATAAATTTATTTATTTATTTAATTTATTTATTTGGCTGCGTTGGGTCTTCGTTCCTGCACGCGGGCTTTCTCTAGTTGCGGTGAGTGGGAGCTACTCTTCGTTGCGGTGTGTGGGCTTCTCATTGCGATGGCTTCTCTTGTTGTGGAACATGGGCTCTAGGTGCAAGGTCTTCAGTAGTTGCGGCATGCAGGCTCAGTAGTTGTGGCTCGCGGGCTCTAGAGCACAGGCTCAATAGTTGTGGTGCACGGGCTTAGTTGCTCCACGGCATGTGGGATCTTCCCGGACCAGGGCTCGAACCTGTGTTCCCTGCGTTGTCAGGCAGATTCTTAGCCACTGCGCCACCAGGGGAGTCCCTAAGCATAGTTTTTGTTTGTTTGTTTGTTTGTTTGTTTGTTAACATCTTTATTGGAATATAATTGCTTTACAGTGGTGTGTTAGTTTCTGCTTTATAACAAAGTGAATCAGTTATACATATACATGTATCCCCACATCTCTTCCCTCTTGTGTCTCCCTCCCTCCCCCCCTCCCTATCCCACCCCTCTAGGTGGTCACAAAGCACCGAGCTGATCTCCCTGTGCTATGCGGCTGCTTCCCACTAGCTATCTATCTTACATTTCGTAGTGTATATATGTCCATGCCACTCTCTCACTTTGTGCCAGCTTACCCTTCCCCCTCCCCATATCCTCAAGTCCATTCTCTAGTAGGTCTGTGTCTTTATTCCCGTCTTGCCCCTAGGTTCTTCATGACCATTTTTTTTTGCTTTTTAGACTCCATATATATGTGTTAGCATACGGTATTTGTTTTTCTCTTTCTGACTTAATTGACTCTGTCTGTCAGACTCTAGGTCCATCCACCTCACTACAAATAACTCAATTTTGCTTTTTTTATGGCTGAGTAATATTCTATTGTATATATGTGCCACATCTTCTTTATCCATTCATCTCTTGATGGACACTTAGCTTGCTTCCATGTCCTGGCTATTGTAAATAGAGCTGCAATGAACATTGTGGTACATGACTCTTTTTGAATTACGGTTTTCTCAGGGTATATGCCCAGTAGTGGGATTACTGGGTCGTATGGTAGTTCTATTTTTAGTTTTTTAAGGAACCTCCATACTGTTCTCCATAGTGGCTGTATCAATTTACATTCCCACCAACAGTGCAAGAGGGTTCCCTTTTCTCCACACCCTCTCCAGCATTTATTGTTTCTAGATTTTTTGATGATGGCCTTTCTGATCGGTGTGAGGTGATATCTCATTGTAGTTTTGATTTGCATTTCTCTCATGATTAATGATGTGGAGCATTCTTTCATGTGTTTGTTAGCAATCTGTGTATGTTCTTTGGAGAAATGTCTATTTAGGTCTGCCCATTTTTGGATTGGGTTGTTTGTTTTCTTGATACTGAGCTGCATGAGCTGCTTGTAAATTTTGGCGATTAATCCTTTGTCAGTTGCTTCATTTGCAAATATTTTCTCCCATTCTGAGGGTTGTCTTTTCGTCTTGTTTATGGTTTCCTTTGCTGTGCAAAAGCTTTTAAGTTTCATTAGGTCCCATTTGTTTATTTTTGTTTTTATTTCCATTTCTCTAAGAGGTGGATCAAAAAGGATCTTTCTGTGATTTATGTCATAGAGTGTTCTGCCTATGTTTGCCTCTAAGAGTTTGATAGTGTCTGGCCTTACATTTAGGTCTTTAATCCATTTTGAGTTTATTTTTGTGTATGGTGTTAGGGAGTGTTCTAATTTCATTCTTTTACATGTAGATGTCCAGTTTTCCCAGCACCACTTATTGAAGAGGCTGTCTTTTCTCCACTGTATATTCTTGCCTCCTTTATCAAAGATAAGGTGACCATATGTGCGTGGGTTTATCTCTGAGCTTTCTATCCTGTTCCATTGATCTATGTTTCTGTTTTTGTGCCAGTACCATACTGTGTTGATTACTGTAGCTTTGTAGTATAGTCTGAAGTCAGGGAGCCTGATTCCTCCAGCTCCATTTTTTTTCTCAAGATTGCTTTGGCTATTTGGGGTTTTTTGCATTTCCGTACAAATTGTGAAATTTTTTGTTCTAGTTCTGTGAAAAATGCCAGTGGTAGTTTGATAGGGATTGCATTGAATCTGTAGATTGCTTTGGGTAGTATAGTCATTTTCACAATGTTGATTCTTCCAATCCAAGAACATGGTATATCTCTCCATCTGTTTGTATCATCTTTAATTTCTTTCATCAGTGTCTTATAATTTTCTGCATACAGGTCTTTGTCTCCTTAGGTAGGTATATTCCTAGATATTTTATTCTTTTGGTTGCAGTGGCAAATGGGAGTGTTTTCTTAGTTTCACTTTCAGATTTTTCATCATTAGTGTATAGGAGTGCAAGAGATTTCTGTGCATTAATTTTGTATCCTGCTACTTTACCAAATTCATTGATTAGCTCCAGTAGTTTTCTGGTAGCATCTTTAGGATTCTCTATGTATAGTATCATGTCATCTGCAAACAGTGACAGCTTTACTTCTTCTTTTCCAATTTGGATTCCTTTTTTTATTTCTTTTTCTTCTCTGATTGCTGTGGGTAAAACTTCCAAAGCTATGTTGAATAATAGTGGTGAGAGTGGGCAACCTTGTCTTGTTCCTGATCTTAGTGGAAATGGTTTCAGTTTTTCACCATTGAGGACGATGTTGGCTGTGGGTTTGTCATATATGGCCTTTATTATGTTGAGGTAAGTTCCCTATATGCCTACTTTCTGGAGGGTTTTCGTCATAAATGGTGTTGAATTTTGTCGAAAGCTTTCTCTGCATCTATTGAGATGATCATATGGTTTTTCTCCTTTTTCTTCTTGCGTATATTGAAGAATCTTTGCATCCCTGGGATAAATCCCACTTGATCATGGTGTATGATCCTTTTAATGTGTCGTTGGATTCTGTTTTCTAGTATTTTGTTGCGGATTTTTGCATCTATATTCATCAGTGATATTGGTCTGTAATTTTCTTTTTTTGTGGTATCTTTGTCTGGTTTTGATATCAGGGTGATGGTGGCCTCATAGAATGAGTTTGGCAGTGTTCCCTTCCTCTGCAATTTTTTGGAAGAGTTTGAGAAGGATGGGTGTTAGCTCTTCTCTAAATGTTTGATAGAATTCACCTGTGAAGCCATCTAGTCCTGGACTTTTGTTTGTTGGAAGATTTTTAATCACAGTTTCAATTTCATTACTTGTGACTGGTCTGTTCATATTTTCTATTTCTTCTTGGTTCAGTCTTGGAAGGTTATACCTTTCTAAGAATTTGTCCATTTCTTCCAGGTTGTCTATTTTATTGGCATAGAGTTGCTTGTAGTAGTCTCCTAGGATGCTTTGTATTTCTGTGGTGTCTGTTGTAACTTCTCCTTTTTCATTTCTAATTTTATTGATTTGAGTCCTCTCCCTCTTTTTCTTGGTCAGTCCAGCTAATAGTTTATCAATTTAGTTAATCTTCTCAAAGAACCAGCTTTTAGTTTTATTGATCTTTGCTATTGTTTTCTTTGTTTCTATTTCATTTATTTCTGCTCTGATCTTTATGATTTCTTTCCTTCTGCTAACTTTGGGTTTTGTTTTGTTCTTCTTTCTCTAGTTCCTTTAGGTGTAAGGTTAGATTGTTTATTTGAGATTTTTCTTGTTTCTTGAGGTAGGCTTGTATAGCTATAAACTTCCCTCTTAGAACTGCTTTTGCTGCATCCCATAGGTTTTGGATCGTCGTGTATTCATTGTCATTTTTCTCTAGGTATTTTTTGATTTCCTCTTTGATTTCTTCAGTGATCTCTTGGTTATTTAGTAACATATTGTTTAGCCTCCATGTGTTTGTGTTTTTTACGTTTTTTTCCCTGTAATTCATTTCTAATCTCATAGCGTTGTGGTCAGAAAAGATGCTTGATATGATTTCAATTTTCTTAAATTTACTGGGGCTTGATTTGTGACCCAAGATGTGATCTACCCTGGAGAATGTTCCATGCGCACTTGAGAAGAAAGTGTAATCTGCTGTTTTTGGATGGAATGTCCTGTAAATATCAATTAAATCTATCTGGTCTATTGTGTCATTTAAGCTTGTGTTTCCTTATTAATTTTCTGTTTGGATGATCTGTCCATTGGTGTAAGTGAGGTGTTAAAGTCCTCCACTATTATTGTGTTACTGTCAATTTCCTCTTTTATAGCTGTTAGCAGTTGCCTTATGTATTGAGGTGCTCCTATGTTGGGTGCATATATATTTATAATTGTTATATCTTCTTCTTGGATTGATCCCTTGATCATTATGTAGTGTCCTTCCTTGTCTCTTGTAACATTCTTTATTTTAAAGTCTATTTTAGCTGATATGAGTATTGCTACTCCAGCTTTCTTTTGATTTCCATTTGCATGGAATATCTTTTTCCATCCCCTCATTTTCAGTCTGTATGTGTCCCTAGGTCTGAAGTGGGTGTCTTATAGACAGCATATGTATGGATCTTGTTTTTGTATCCATTGAGCAAGCCTGTGTCTTTTGGTTGGAGCATTTAATCCATTTATGTTTAAGGTAATTATCGATACGTATGTTCCTATGACCATTTTCTTAGTTGTTTTGGGTTTGTTTTTGTAGGTCCTTTTCTTCTCTTGTGTTTCCCACTTAGAGAAGTTCCTTTAGCATTTGTTGTAGAGCTGGTTTGGTGGTGCTGAATTCTCTTAGCTTTTGCTTGTCTGTCAGGCTTTTGATTTCTCCATCGAATCTGCATGAGATCCTTGCCAGGTAGAGTAATCTTGGTTGTAGGTTCTTCCCTTTCATCACTTTAAATACGTCATGCCACTCCCTTCTGGCTTGTAGAGTTTCTGCTGAGAAATCAGCTGTTAACCTTATGGGAGTTCCCTTGTATGTTATTTGTCGTTTTTCCCTTGCTGCTTTCAATAATTTTTTCTTTGTCTTTAATTTTTGCCAATTTGATTACTATGTGTCTCTGTGTGTTTCTCCTTGGGTTTATCCTGTATGGGACCCGCTGTGTTTCCTGGACTTGGGTGGCTATTTCCTTTGCCATGTTAGGGAAGTTTTTGACTATAATCTCTTCAAATATTTTCTCGGGTCCTTTCTCTCTCTCTTCTCCTTCTGGGACCCCTATAATGCGAATGTTGTTGCGTTTAATGTTGTCCCAGAGGTCTCTTAGGCTATCTTCATTTCTTTTCATTCTTTTTTCTTTATTCTGTTCCGCAGCAGTGAATTCCACCATTCTGTCTTCCAGGTCACTTATCCGTTCTTCTGCCTCAGTTATTCTGCTATTGATTCCTTCTAGTGTATTTTTTATTTCAGTTATTGTATTGTTCATCTCTGTTTGTTTGTTCTTTAATTCTTCTAGGTCTTTGTTAAACATTTCTTGCATCTTCTCGATCTGTGCCTCCATTCTTTTTCCGAGGTCCTGGATCATCTTCACTATGATAATTTTGAATTCTTTTTCTGGAAGTTTGCCTATCTCCACTTCATTTAGTTGTTTTCTGGGGTTTTATCTTGTTCCTTCATGTGGTACGTAGCCCTCTGCCTTTTCATCTTGTCTATCTTTCTGTGAATGTGGTTTTTGTTCCACAGGCTGCAGGACTGTAGTTCTTCTTGCTTCTGCTGTCTGCCCTCTGGTGGATGAGGCTATCTAAGAGGCTTGTGTAAGTTTCCTGTTGGGAGGGACTGGTGGTGGGTAGAGCGTAATGGGACTTTTTGTTTATTAGGAGCAGTAATCCATTATTTTTAGTAGGTTGTAAATATTTTTTCCAGACCATTATTTCTTTTGACTATATTATCTTTTTTAGCAGAAATATTTGAAGTATACGACGAATATAACAATGACCCATACTCATATTAACATTATGATATATTGCTTATCTTTTTTCTATTTACATATGATTTTGAAAATTGAACAAATAATAGTTGCATAAATTCTCCTTTAATTCCAGATAAAGCTCAAGTCCCCTTTGATTCCACTAATTCCATATTCTTTCGTTTTTCCCTGGGAATAGCCACTGTCAGGGGTTGGTATACATCCTTCTAGTCTACTTTTTAAAATTTTTATGAGACAGAGAGATTGAGATCAAGATCTAGTTCAGTGCTTCTCAGAGTGTGGTCTTAAGAGCAGCAGCATCAGCATCACCTGGAAACTTGTTAGAAATGCAAATTGTTAGATCCCCACTCTAGGTCTGCTGAAACAGAAGCTCTCGGGGTGGGGCACAGCTAGCAACCTGTTTTAGCAAACCCTCTAAGTGATTGTGGTGCACACTAAAGTTTAAGAACCATTGTTCATTTTGTTATGAAACAATAACTCCCCATTTTCCCCTCCCGCTAGCCCCTAAGAGCCACCATTCTACTTTCTGTCTCAATGAATTTGACTACTCTAGATGCCTCATATAAGTGGAAATGTAGAGTGTTTGTCTTTTTGTGGCTGGCTTATTTCACTTAGCATAATGTCCTCAACGTTCATCCACCTTGTAACCTGTGTCAGAATTTCCTTTCTTTAAGGCTGAGTAATAGTCCATTGAATATATATACTATATTTTGTTTATCCAATTTCATTTGTCCCTGGACTTTTGGGTTGCTTCCACCTTTTAGCTATTACAAATAATACTGCTGTGAACATGGGTATACAGATATCTCTTTGAGACCCTGCTTTCAATTCTTTTGTATATATACACAGAAGTGGTATGGTTGGATTGTATGTAAATTCTATTTTTAATTTTTTGAGGAAGTTTTGTCTCTTTTAAGGTTACTTTTGACAGTTTATTCTTTGCTAGGAAATATATTTTTCAGTTTCATCAACAAGGAGTTATGTATATCTATATCTACATATTTTATTTATAATATAGACAGAATGTTTATTTATAATATTTATATATTCTCTTCTAATTATTTTCCTCAATATCCATGTTTATAACTCTTTCTTCTTTTCTAATATGTCTCATGTTTCCTCATTCATGTTTACTAGGGTTTATCTATTCTATTGGTCTTTAAAACCTGGATTTTTTTTTTTTTTTTTTTTTTTTGGCTGCATTGGGTCTTCGTTGCTGTGCGTGGGCCTTCTCTGGTTGTGGTGAGCGGGGGCTACTCTTTGTTGTGATGCGCGGGCTTCTCATTGCAGTGGCTTCTCTTGTTGCGGAGCATGGGCTCTAGGAGCGCGGGCTTCAGTAGTTGTGGCACACGGGCTTAGTTGCTCTGCGGCATGTGGGATCTTCCTGGACCAGGGCTCAAACCCATGTTCCCTGCATTGGCAGGCAGATTCTTAACCACTGCGTCACCAGAGAAGCCCAAAACCTGACATTTTGACTTTATATTTTCTAACATTTATTTTTTGAGGTAATGGTTTAGTTCATCTATTTGCAATTTTTTAAATAATTGTAGAAGTATCTGTAAGGCTTTGGATTTTACTTTTTAGCAGCAGTCTTGGTTTTCAGATGAAGTTTCCTCAATTTTAGTGATTTCCAATTTCTAATTTCTCTTACTTGATGATGCCATATTCGACTTAGAGGAATGTTTTATGGTTTCCAAATTGTTAGTTTTTTGTGATTTAAAAAAGTTTAATTGCGGTACATATTTGTTTAAAAAAGTGTTTCATGGTCATCCGAGTAGAATGTGTATAATTTTAGTAAGACACAGAATTTAATGCAAATCTTTAATGCCACTCTTAGAAGTACCCTGTAGGTGGCTTGAGATAGTATGCTGTGAGAAATGCTTGGTTTAGCTGGCTGGGCTCCCACAGGTAGCCAGTTGACTTTGGCAGTGTGGCAGAACTCCTTCCAGGCTTTGGTAATCATACGTAGCGCTTTATTATAAAGCAAGCAAGGCAACAAACAACAAACAAATAGAACCCTAAACAGATCGGATCAGGCTTTCATTTACACCAATCCTAGACTGCAGACTATGTATGGAAAGCAGTTCTATTTTTCAGTTTCTAAATTTTATTATTATTTTTATTTGTATTACTATCTTACTGTATTAGGGTAGGTAGTATAGCAGCTCAACTAAATAGAACTTTATTATACTTAATGAAATAGTATTGAGCAGCCGAACTGAGTAGCTCTGCAGGACAGTCCTCCTCTTTGTGGTTTCTTAGGACCTTGGCCAGCAATGACTGCCATTTTCCATACGTGGCTTCTATGGGAGTTGTTTCCATTCTGCGAGCCTGAGGGAAAAAGATAACAGAAAAAAAGCATGCTGAGGATTTTAATGGATCAGGCCCTTAAATAGCATGCATCTCTTTCATTCACATTTCATTAGGTGAACTCAGTCATATAGCCACATTTAACTGCAAGAGAGGCTGAGAAATATGGCTATGTATCCAGGAACAAGAGGTGAACATGGGAACCAAGGAATAAAGGAGCTAGAGGAGAGATCGGCAGTCAAGGATGGCTTAAGACTGCTGTCTCCCTAGAATTCCCAGTTATTTCTCTTTTAAAAAAAATAATTAATTAATTAATTAATTAATATATATATTTGGCTGTGTTGGGTCTTTCTTGCTGCGTGCAGGCTTTCTCTACTTGCAGCGAGTGGGGGCTGCCCGTCATTGCGGCGCGCGGGGTTCTCATTGCGGTGGCTTCTCTTGTTGCGGAGCACTGGCTCTAGGCGCATGTGGGCTCAGTAGTTGTGGCTCACAGGCTTAGTTGCTCCGCGGCATGTGAGATATTCCCGGACCAGGGATCTAACCCGTGTCCCCTGCATTGGCAGGTGGATTCTTAACCACTGTGCCACCAGGGAAGTCCCTGTTATTCCTTTATGGATAAAAAATTATTTATCAAGAGTACCTGTTTACTAGGATAATAATACAGGCTGTATGTGCTGTAAGAATTCAGATGAAGCTTGGATAGTTAGGAAAGTTTTATGGAAGAGGTGTGGAACTTAGCTGAACTTGAAATAAGAAAGGAATTTAGATTAGAGAAAGTGAGTGTTGTTCAAGCCAGGGTAATCAAGAAAATGGATATAAAAATTTTGAAGGTATGTTCAGAAAAGTTAGCTAGAGAGTGGAAGGTTCACACAGGCAGTTACAGGAAGTGAAGATGAAGAGCAGATGTGAGTAACCTGGAAGACATTGTGAGCCAGTTTGGGTTTAAACTTTATTCTTTAGGCAATTAGGAAAAGTCTAAAGATTAGGGTTAGAGGTGAGATATGCAGAATAGTGTTTGAGACTGATCAAAGAGAAGTCCAAAGTGGGAGTTGGTTCAGAGGAAATATGAGTTTAGCTTTTAAACTTTTATTTACTTATTTATGTTGTGGTGAAGTAGCAAAAAATTAACCCTTTTAACTGTTTTTAAGTGTACAGTTCAGTGGTGTTGAGTACACTCACAGTGTTTTTGTGGTGGTGTTGAGTTGTAGGAGTTCTTTAAATATTGTGGATATTAATCCTTTTTCAGATATATGATTTGCAAATATTTTCTTTCATTCTGTGGATTGTCATTTCACCTTCTCAATAATGTCCTTTGATACACAAAAGTTTTTTAATTTTGATGAAGTTCAGTTTATTTTTTGTTGCTTGTGCTTTTTCTGGTATCATATCAAGAAATCATTGCCAAATTCGGTGTTGTAAAGATTGTCTTGTATGTTCTCTTATAGGATTTTATAGCTTTAGTTGTTTAGATCTTTGATCCATTTTGAGTTCATTCTTGTATATAGAGTAAGGGAAGGATCTGACTTCATTCTTTTGCATGTGGACATCCAGTTTTTCCAGCTCTCTTTGTCGAAAAAAACTGTGCTTTCTCCACTGAATTTGATCATATATTTGAGGATATCTTTCTGCACTTTCTGTTCTATTCCAGTGGTCTATATGTCTGTCTTTATACCAGTATCACAGAGTTTTGATTACTGTAGCTTTGTAGTAAGTTTTCAAATCAGGAAGTTTGAGTCTTCCAACTTTGTTCTTCTTTTTCAAGATTGTTTTGGCTTTTTGGCTTCCTTTGAAATACCATATGAATTTTTGGATGGGTTTTTCTATTTCTGCAAAAAACACTATTGGGGTTTTGATAAGGACTACATTGAATCTGTAGAGTGCTTTGGATAGTATTGCCATCTTAACAGTGTTAAGTTTCCAATCCATGAACATGGGATGTGCTTCTGTTTATATCTTCTTTGATTTCTTTCAGCACTGTTTTATAGCTTTCATTGTACAAGTCTTTCATCTCTTTGGTTAAGTTAATTCCTAAGTATTTTATTCTTTTTGATGCTTTCATAAGTGGAATTGTTTTCTTAATTTCCTTTTTAAATTGTTCATTGCTGGTGTATAGAAATGCAGTAGACTTTTGTGTGTTGATTTTGTATCCTGCAACTTTGCTGAATTTGTTTATTAGCTCTAACAGGCTTTTTGTGTGTTTGTGTGTTATCTTCAAGGTTTTCTACATATAGATCATGTCATCTGAGAACAGAGATAACTTCTTCCTTTCCAGTTTGGATGACTTTTATTTCTTTTTCTTTTCTCATTTCCTTTTCTTTTTCTAATTGTTCTGCGTAAAACTTCCACTAGTATGTTTAATAGAAGTGGCAAAAACAGGCGTCCATATCTTGTTCCTAATATTAGACCAATAGCTTTCAGTTGTTCACCATTAAGTATGATGTTAGCTATGGGTTGTTCATATATAGCTTTTATCATGTTGAGGAAGCTTATTCAGTGTTTCTGTCATGGGAGGGTGTTGAATTTTGCCAAATGCTTTTTCTGCATCAATGGTGATGATTTTTTTCCCTTCATTTTATTTATGTGATGTATTACGTTGATTGATTTTGTTGTTGAACCATTCATGTCCTCTAGGAATAAATCCTACTTGTTCATGGTATATAATCCTTTTACTATACTGCTGGATTTGGTTTGCTAATTCATGTTGAGGATTCTTTCTTAGATATTCTTAAGGGAAATTCGTCCATAGTTTTCTTGCATTGTTTTTGCCTGGCCTTCATATTAGAGTATTGCTAACCTCATGGGATGAGTTAGGAAGTGTTCCTTCTCCTTTAATTTTCTGGAAGTGTTTGAGAAGGACTGGTGTTAATTCTTCTTTAAATACCTGATAGAGTGTTCACCAGTGAAGCTGTCTGATCCTGGACTTTTTCTTTTTAGGGAGGTTTTTTATTACTGATTTCATCTCCTTGCTAGTTATAGGTCTATTTAGATTTTCTGTTTCTTAATGAGTCAGTATTGGTAGATTGTGTGTTTCTAGGAATTTGCCCATTTGTCTGGATTATCCTGTTTGTTGGTGTATAATTTTTCATAGTGTAATAATCTTTATTTCTGTAAAAACAGTAATGTCTGCATTTTCAATTCTGATCTTTAGTAATTTGAGTCTTCTTTTTTTCTTAATCTAGCTAAAGGTTTGTAAATTTCTTGACCTTTGCAAAGAACCAACTTCTGATTTTGTTCATTTTTCCCCTGTTTTTCTATTCTCTATTTCATATTGATTTGAGAACTTTCTTCTTTTTTAATGTAAGAGTTTCCAGCTATAAGTTTTCCACTTAGCACTGTTTTCTTTAATTTTTAGTATGTTGTATTTTTACTTTGATTTGTCTCAAGATATTTTCTAATTTTCTTTGTGATTTTTTTCTTTGACCAAGGGTGTTGTTTAATTTTTACGCATTTGTGAATTTTCCAGTTTTCCTTCTGTTGTTAATTTCTAGTTTCATTTCATTGTGATCAGAAATATTATATATATTATTTTAATCTCTTTAAATTTATTAAGACTTGTGGCCTAACATATGGTCCATCCTGGAAATTGTTGCTTGTGTGTTTGAGAAGAATGTATATTCTGCTGTTGTTGCGTGAGTTTAGCTTTTGGCATGTTATATTTGAGAATGTGTGTAAGTATAGATGTATTATTTTCAGTTAGGAGTAAGGCCAAAGGGAGAAATTTGTTAATGAGCTGTAGAGAGGGCTTGAGATCACAAGAATGCATAACTTTCTATGAGGAATGGAATTTAGAACAATAGAACAGCCTTAGATATATCCTTAGTTAGAAGGCTGAAGCTTGACTATAGCCTGGAGTTTTAGATAAAGATGGAACAATTTGAGATAGACAGTAACCAAGGAAGTATAATATTTAGAAATTAAAGATAATATAAAAAAGAGAATTTGATCAGCTAAATTCAGGGTTGGGAAGTCAACTACATTGTTCGGGAAGGATGGTTTCTCATGTTCCTTTAATAATTCAACAAAGAAAGGGAAGAACAGGTTCCTTTTTTTGGATTCAACAAACATTTAAATGATGACAGCTACTTAAATTATGAAATTTAAAACCACAAATATCAATATATCAATTATATATTTCTAGAGTATAATTTTTAGAGACTAATTTGCTACTTTATTAAGTAAGTCTGAAATCTAAGAAACTTCACATATTATCTAATTGCTGTATTTGAATTTTGTAGAAGTTGTTTCTGGACAGTCTACGAAAAGCACTTGCCGGCCACGGAGGAAGCAGGCAGCTGACTGAAAGCGCTGCAGTCGCCTGTGTCAAACTGTGTAAAGCAAGTACTTACATCAATTGGGAAGATAACTCTGTCATCTTCTTACTAGTTCAGTCCATGGTGGTTGATCTTAAGGTAACATGCTTATTGTTTCTCTTATACAAACTTAAAAAACGTTAAATGAAGAATAAACTTGTAGTATAAATAGTATACTAGATCACTGTCAAAGATCATTGCAACACATAAGTTCTGAGTCTTCTTTTATTAAGTTCTTAGGACCTGCTTTTGTTACTGTTCCCCCGGCTACATAAAGTGGCTTAGAATATGAAGAAAACACAGAATGAATCCGTTTTCTTAAATTAGCATAAATATTCAGACTTGGGTTTAAAATAATGTAGAAATTCGGGCCTGAAAGGAACC
Source organism: Balaenoptera musculus (assembly GCF_009873245.2). Taxonomy (NCBI): domain Eukaryota; kingdom Metazoa; phylum Chordata; class Mammalia; order Artiodactyla; family Balaenopteridae; genus Balaenoptera; species Balaenoptera musculus. Next base: position 42,628,404 of record NC_045804.1, on the reverse strand, counting down.
ATATATGGTATAGTAAGAATTTTGTCAGACTGATGAACCACAATATTAGTGCTTTGTGTTTTGTCTGGGAACTAAATGTTACTGCCATCTGTGTGGATGATGTGTTATTATTAAATACTAGTAGAAAAAATACTGCATGACTGTTTAAAGACTTTTGTTTTCTATTGGGATTTTCATAGAACCTGCTTTTTAATCCAAGTAAACCATTCTCAAGAGGCAGTCAGCCTGCAGATGTGGATCTAATGATTGACTGCCTTGTTTCTTGCTTTCGTATAAGCCCTCACAACAACCAACACTTTAAGGTGAGAGCATTGGTTTTGATCCAGTTGTGTTTACTGATGCCGTTGATCCTTTTAAATGTGAAAAGAGTAGAAAAATGAATAGATTACACCTTTATCAGTATTGCTCGTTATTATATGTTAATTTCAAGACCTTAAAGATCTATTCTATTTTTAAAAAAACTTTCTTTTTGTTGTTCCTTTTGTCCTCATATATATTACTATATATTTTTCTCATAGAAGTAATAATCACTTTTTTTCTTTCCTCTTTAGATCTGCCTGGCTCAGAATTCCCCTTCTACATTTCACTATGTGCTGGTAAATTCACTCCATCGAATCATCACCAATGTAAGTCCAAAAGGTATTGCTAAATTACTTAAAATTTTTTTTTTCTTTACTCCTTTTTTATTTCTTTTTAAGAAAGACGTTTTTGGTTTACAAAAGATTTTGAATTTAGATGTATGATATAGGAAGATTTCTCACACATGATTCTATCTAATAACTGATATACAATTGTATTTTTCATATTTAATCTTGACCTCAGGGCCCTTATTGAGGAAGGTGGAGTTAATAGGATCCTTTGGAAAGATTAAACTTAAAAGATATTTGGATCAGAAGCCCTTGAGAACAGTGCCACTGAAAATATAATTTAACATTTTCATCCCAGAGCTCTTCACATATTATTTTAATACTCTTAGCCCTTTCCCAGCATTTGATACATTCTGACTTGTCACCTTACTGTTTAAGTTAAAAGTAGCAGTATTTATGTTGTAGCCCATTATGTATATTTAAAAAATGGTGGGACCATATTTGATTGCACTTTTTAGTCTTCCTTAAACAAATGAAACATGAACACTTAGAGGTGTTTACATGATATAAAAGCATATCAGACAAAATAAGCAAACTCATTAAAAGGTACTTGTGAAACCTTCGACTCTGATGTGCGTGCATCAAGTAGAAAGATAGTAACCGTATTAGATTTGGACCATGGATTTAAAAAATTCTGTTCTTCTGATCATATTTTGAAGGTTTTCAAGTGTTATTTACCATAGCTCCACTTTTATCCATTTTTAGATATTCACACGTAAGTGTAAATTGTTCAACTTTTTCCTGTTTTCCTCCCTTAAAAAGGACTTTAATCATTGATAACTTAGGTATATTTGTCCTCTTTATAATCAAATTTCATTTTAAAGGAGTGTCTCTAGTGAGTTAAAAATATCCTTCTCACCTTCATTTGCCTTGGATGTATTGAACTATATCAAATTCTACCACATTTTCTTTTATCCATTCCTGCAGAGGAATAATAACTATTAATAAAGCTATGTAGTGACACATTTGGTTTTTCTCAGTGGGGTGCTAGTAACATTTTTGGTCAGGACAATCTTTACAATGCAGGACTGCCTTGTGCATTGTAGGACATTTAGCATCCTTGGTCCTCATTTCATTAAATACCATTTGTGCCACTTCCCTCCTCTCCCATCTCTGCCCCCAGACACTATGAATAACTAAAAATGCCTGAGGGAATGATTCCTCTCTCAGTTGAGGATCAGTTATAGGTAGAAGTAACATTAACTACAGTTTCTTGCAAAAGGTAAAGTTTAATGAATCTGATACTGCAGATAAGGTATGTTTGTATTAAAAACTTAGAAAAATTTTTATTTTGCTTTTGCCAGTGTAATGAGCTAAGACACTGTACCCTTAAGGTTTACTTTCAAGGCCATTAGTTTAAAAAAGCAATGATTTTTACCCTTCATGTTTATGTGTAATTCAGAAATAAAATATTATTACTTTTTTCTCCTTTGGTTTATAATACTAAAAACATTCTATTTATTAGAGTGGATGGTTTACATAAATGCTTAAAGCTTGTATTTAATAAACCCAAGTGTATACTTTTTTGATACTCTGTGGCTAGTTACTTTAATTGTGAAATATTTTTGTCTACAATTGAATATATAGAGCACTTTCAAGCATGGACTTGGCACTGCTGTAAGTGGCTGAGCTGCTCCTTTGTGGGTTTAAAGCATGCCTGGAGTGGTACTTCATGCATGCCTCAATGTATATGGTGAAGTGGTTGTGCATCCTTCTGTACTCTAATGAGTACTGCATGTGTGAAGGTGGAGTGTGTCTGTATCAGAGGCCACATAAATACGAAATCTATTTTTATAAAGAAAAACCTGTATTGACTAACTTTTAAAATATTAAGTGTTAGTAACCTTTTAATGACTAGCTTGAAAAGGAACATAAATTTGAGTCTATAAAATATCTTTTATAGTTGGACCTTAGATAATGATACTTTATTATAATAGATTGTTTGATAAATTGTTTCTTGTTAGGGTTTTTCTTTCCTTTGGTTTGAGGCTAAGAGATATTGAATCTGAAGTAATTTCTGATTGAAAGGGACTATGTATAAAGTAAATATGCAAATTTATGGAATTGACTATTATAGAATCTCACTTAATGCAGATATTATGGAAATATTCTGTCTTGAAGTCACATAAAATTTTTCTTAGATATTTGGACTCCTAATCTTAAATTTATTTGTAATATAAGATTTCCTTTTAAATGATTCTTGGTTCAATACACCTCATAAGTTTTCTTCTTCCTTGCTTTTTCAGCCAGCTCACAGATTTTTTTAAAATTACCACATTCTCAAATTAGATAAATGTTTTACTGATGTGGTTTTGGGGGTGTATGTAGAAGCAGTAATGATGTTTGCAGTTTTGTTTTGCTTTCGTGAAACATACTCATATTCAGTTCATAAGTACTGTGTTTAGGTCTAAAAGAGTCCACTGTTTCTTCTTAAGAAATCTGAAAATCCAGTCACTATTTGAATTTGATTATAATTTAAGCTTTCATCAGTTTCTAAAATGGTACGTGTAGTACCATCACCTTTTTTATTACGGAATGCCATAAGAGATGAACTGTAGTTAAAAGATCTGTGTTATGTGCTTAATCTTTATACGCTTCCTTTAGGTTAGATTAGATATGTTGTTATAATTGGGCAATTAAAGAAATAATATATACATATATGAACCAAATATCTCTCCCATCAGTGGAACATGCTATAGCTGGTATAGTACTCAGTATTGTTTTTTCCTTATGGCAGTTTACTGTAGTTTACTTATGGATAGTTCACATATTGAGAATGAGATGATCTCATTCTATTGAGAGGGTTTGGTTGAAGAAATTATTTCCAAGGCATGTGAAATTTATTGAAATAATCTTGAAGAATTGCCACATGGTTTGCTTATATTATGAAAGTATTGCCGTTTGTTTGGCAATGAACTTAGAATTTTCAAGGACAAGAAAGAATAAGTCTACCTTAATTGACTAGTTTCAGAAAGGACACATTTAATAACTGCTTGAAACACTAAAATTTTTACCAACTACATGATGTCTAGGTTTTAGTGCCTATTTTATTTGAAAGTGTATCTTTAAATTTTACTTTAAAATGAATGATTTTATATATTATGAAAAATAGAAATTTTGAAAATAACTAAATCTTAAGTTAAAATCAAGTTATTTAATAGGGTATACCTGGTACCATGATACAATTCCAACAGCTATCAAAATGACATAGTAGTTTGGATAGGATGTTAACATGGGATGCATATGTCTTTAGTTCAGCAGTTTCTGACAAGATATTATAGGGTCAGTAGAGTGAGGAAGACCCTTGTCTCAAAGCATTTTGTGATTATTCAGTCTTTGTTACTTTAAGCTGATTAACACAAGCTGTATAAATTAGTAGATATATGGAAATCAAGGTGTATTGATTGCTCTGTGCAAGTCAGGTGACCAAATTGACTAACATTTAAGGAATTCATTATATAATGAAACTAATAAAACTTGATCGTTTGTTGGGAAGTAAATAAAGTAAGAGTTTGAGAGAAAAATAGAAACAATCATACTATCCAAATAAAAGTATTTCTTCCCTCATAACTTAGGAGTTTTTTCATAAATGGAGTTCAGTATTGATTGTATTTTATAAATTGGTTTTATAGTATACTATCCAGTAAATAGAGTTTGTAATCCAAAATCTGGGGTTTAGGTAATATAACCTGATGCTACTCTAAATATTCTGAGAGTTATGGCTAAAAAAATTAAATGTTGAGAATTTAATTAGCTTAGTTTCAACTTAGAAGGAACTTGGGAATAAGATGTGAAGCTATCACATCCCCTTATCTAGTGTTTCAAATTGTTCTTTCAGGTATTTCTTATAGCAGGAGTATTATAAATTGGAAGCCTGTATTTTAAGTCATCCTATTCCTTGCATGCTCTCTATATGTAGTGAAAATTCATCCAGTCATTTTTGTATTCACTGATAGACAAACTTAATAGTTTTAGTGATTTTCATAATTGTCATTTTTCATAATATAGTAATTAATTCATTTAAAAGTAAAAGTAAAAGATACACTTTCAAATAAAATAGGCACTAAAGGGCTTCCCTGGTGGCGCAGTGGTTGAGAATCTGCCTGCCAATGCAGGGGACACGGGTTCGAGCCCTGGTCTGGGAAGATCCCACATGCCGCAGAGCAACTAGGCCTGTGAGCCACAACTACTGAGCCTGCGCGTCTGGAGCCTGTGCTCCACAACAAGAGAGGCTGTGATAGTGAGAGGCCCGCGCACCGCGATGAAGATTGGCCCCCGCTTGCCACAACTAGAGAAAGCCCTCGCACAGAAACGAAGACCCAACACAGCCAAAACTAAATAAATAAATAAATTAAAAAAAAATAGGCACTAAAAACTAGAATCAAAGCTAAATAAACAGGTTATTAAACTGTAGAAAAATATTTACATAAAATAATTACTTCTAAAAAATATTTAGCTATGATCATTTTGTCTTTGTGGTGATCATTAGTCTTCTCATGTATTGTGCCATCACTGCATATCAATTTAAGATTATAGGTTTACTAATAGCTTTATCTCATTTACTAATTTCATGTTGTAATTATCATTGTTGTTTGTCTGTAGGCATATAAGTAATGGTTTATCACATATTCCTTCAACACTGTGTTGAACCACTAATCTCTTTTAAAACTGATAATAGCATTCTTGCCTTGGGAAAATATATACTATATATGCATATGTTTCTGAAACGTGTAAAACATTAAACTTATAAAAAAGAAAAAGATTGCCTACAGAATTAGCTCTCTAAAAACTTTGTTTTTCAGATTCACTAGATTATCAGTGAGAAAAGACAGTCTCAAATGCTCATGCTTATGTAGTGAGCGATTTGTTTCATGTTCATTATGATATTTTAAAATAGATGTATGGTTTGGTGTTTGAATTAAAGACATTACTTGAAGACTTTGGAAATCATAGTGTGTGTTTGCATGGTCTTAGGAAGTTTCTCACAAAGTGATAAACCATAAAACTACAGTGATCACCAGAGCATATAACTCATGCAAATTTGGACTTTTCCTTTCTTATGGTCTCTGTTTTTCTCCAGTCTGCATTGGATTGGTGGCCTAAGATTGATGCCGTATATTGTCACTCAGTTGAACTTCGAAATATGTTTGGTGAAACACTTCATAAAGCAATCCAGGGTTGTGGAGCGCACCCAGCGATACGAATGGCACCGGTAAGATTAAACATGAATTTTGAATTCCACCTTCTTGCAATTGCGTTTTCAGTGTCTTTATCCCATTCTTGCTGTTTTGATTTTTCTAGAAAATCAAATGAGACCTTTCTTTTCAGTAAGTATTGTGGTATGTTGAATACTGCAATATTGTTGCAATACTAGTTAATGATGTATGTTTTCCACTATTTCAGTGAGTTTAACTTACTTTTCTTAGAGATATTTTCTAACAAAATGCTGTTAAAATCTTAATGAATGTCACTTTTTCTTTCTTTTCTTAGTTTCTTTTTCCTTTAATTTTTCCTTATGAATCAAAATATTTTGATTAGCTCCTCATCTTTTGGGGGTGAGTAAGGGAAGCTGACTCCTGGGTTAGAGTGAATGTTCCTACTAATGCACAGTTTTGCCCATTGGATGCTGAATATTACACACAGGAAATTACAAATAAAATTTAAAGTTTATATTCAAAATGATATTTCATATTTCATTAAACATGCTTTGAACATTTAAAATGATAGGCACTTTGATATTAAAGTTTGACTCTGTTTAAACTTAATAAAAGTAGATATTTTCAAATAAGCATTCTCACAGATTAATACTCTTAATTTGGAAACTCATATAGAACCAATTTAAAAAGACAATTAGAAGATGGTAGAAGTCATTTCTTGGTATTCTTGTATAGCAGGAGTATTATACATGGCAACTCTTGACATTGATTGGTAGTGCTTTGTCTTCTGCTTCTTATTTTCTTTCTTTTTAAGAATTTTGGTAGGAACTTTATAAATTTATTTATTTATTTATTTTTGCTGTGTTGGGTCTTCATTTCTGTGCGAGGGCTTTCTCTAGTTGTGGCGAGCGGGGGCCACTCTTCATCGTGGTGCGCGGGCCTCTCACTGTCGCGGCCTCTCTTGTTGCGAACAGGCTCCAGATGTGCAGGCTCAGTAGTTGTGGCTCACGGGCCCAGTTGCTCCGCGGCATGTGGGATCTTCCCAGACCAGGGCTCGAACCCGTGTCCCCTGCATTGGCAGGCAGATTCTCAACCACTGCGCCACCAGGGAAGCCCTGCTTCTTATTTTCTATTCTTTTTGGCTGCTGTCGCTCACATGATCAGATGCCAACCAGTCACTGTTTTGCATGGCAGTGGGCTTCTGTGGCTGTATGTATGACCATTGTAACTACCTCAGAAAAGTCCTTGGTTTCTTTGACTTTTCTGTGTATAGTTACCATTATAGTCATATCATGTCATTTCACATGAAAATGTGGCATGTTGTCACCTATTGGTTTTAATAGTAAATTAGCCACTTCACACTTAAAAGATAATTTAAACAGCTTTCTTCCTGGCATACATCTCTTTTTCCAAGTTCCCTCAGTCAGTAAAATATTTTGGTTTTATACAGTTCTAGTTCACTCTGATCCAGTTGTCAGCCATTGTTTCTGAGGATTGTTTATCTTTGATGTTCAAATAGAGAAGTTTGCTACACCATATATTTTGGGATTATTTACCCCCAAAAATTATAGCCAAAAGAGCATGGCAGTCATGTTTTAGTAAATAAAATGCAAAGTTATCTTTAGTTTTTGTAATGCCAAGTACTTAATTTTAAAAAAAAATGAAAATTTCAATCCAAGTATAAATTAATTGGAGATAAACATAAATAATAGCTACGTAAATGTTATTAACTTGACATTCATTTTTAAAAAGTTTTAGAAAATGACTTAAACTGTTTAAAAATTATTTATTGACCTATTTATTCATTCCAAATATCCTCTGGGAAGTTAGAACTTTTTTTTATTTTTTTTTTTACTTTTACTATTTTTTTACTTTTTTTTTTATTTTATTTTATTTTATTTATTGATTGATTGATTGGCTGTGTTGGGTCTTCGTTGCTGCGCACGGGCTTTCTCTAGTTGTGGAGAGCGGGGACTACTCTTTGTTGTGGTGCGCGGGCTTCTCATTGCGGTGGCTTCTCTTGTTGCAGAGTATGGGCTCTAGGTGCGCGGGCTTCAGTAGTTGTGGCAGGTGGGCTCAGTAGTTGTGGCTTGTGGGCTCAGTAGTTGTGGCTTGCAGGCTCTAGAGTGCAGACTCAGAGTAGTTGTGGTGCATGGGCTTAGTTGCTCTGCGGCATGTGGGATCTTCCCGTACCAGGGCTCGAACCCGTGTCCCCTGCATTGGCAGGTGGATTCTTAACCACTGCGCCACCAGGGAAGTCCCAGAGCTTTGACTTTTGTTTTAAGTTTTCTGCCTCTTTCAGTAGAAAATTAATGGCCACCAGTAACAGGAATTGGTGGAAAGTTGATATTCATTTCCAACTTGACTTCAGTATCTAGTTTACCAGCTGTCTCTAAGAAAAATGAAAGAAAATGAAGCTAAATTATTTTTTTGAACAAAAACAAAACTTTATTGGTAGTCTGAAAATGTTCCCTGCATTTAGAAGTTATTTTACTTCTTAGCCCTAGTTATTAGCTGATTCTAGGAGCTACATACTATACACACTATTTATGATAAGTATTTCATAAAAGCCATAACTAGACTTACTTTGGTCCCAGGACACCTGTGATAAGAATTTAGTTTTTATTTCTAATTATTCTCTGAAAGTATCAGTATATATATAGTTTTCAAAAATCTTTCTTAAGCTGTTTATATCCGTGTATTTATATGCATACATGTGTGTGAAGTTTTTTTTTAAGGCATTTTGTTTTTTAATAAATCTATTTATTTATGGCTGCATTGGGTCTTCGTTGCTGCGCGCAGGCTTTCTCTAGTTGTGGCAAGTGGGAGCTACTCTTCATTGTGGTGTGCGGGCTTCTCTTTGCGGTGGCTTCTCCTGTTGTGGAGCATGGGCTCTAGGCATGTGGGCTCAGTAGTTGTGGCTCGTGGGCTTAGTTGCTCCGTGGCATGTGAGATCTTCCTGGACCAGAGATTGAATCCGTGTCCCCTGCATTGACAGGCGGATTCTTTTTTTTAAAAATTAATTAATTAATTAATTTATTTATTTTTGGCTGTGTTGGGTCTTCGTTGCTGTGCACGGCCTTTCTCTAGTTGCGGTGAGCGGGGGCTACTCTTCGTTGCAGTGAGTGTGCTTCTCGTTGCAGTGGTTTCTCTTGTTGCACAGCCTGGGCTCTAGGCGCGCAGGCTTCAGTAGTTGTGGCATGTGGGCTCAGTAGTTGTGGTTTGCGGGCTCTAGAACTCAGGCTCAGTAGTTGTGGTGCATGGGCTTAGTTGCTCCACGGCATGTGGGATCTTCCCGGGCCAGGGCTCGAACCTGTGTCCCCTGCATTGGCAGGCAGATTCTTAACCACTGTGCCACCAGGGAAGTCTGTGAAATTTTATATGTATGTGTATTTGTACATAATGGCCAAGGGACAGCTTCCTGGCTGATACTTTTTTATTTTTTTAACTTTTTGTTTTATATGGGAGTATAGCTGATTGACAATGTTGTGATAGTTTCAGGTGTACAACAAAGCAACTCAGCCATACATATACATGTATCCATTCTCCCCCAAACTCCCCTCCCATCCAAGCTCTGCCTGATACTCTTATCAGGGAAAATAATCATCAAATCTACTATGAAATAATTTTTTAGGATAAGAAAATGCTTCAATTTGGATGATCCTTAAGGTGAATCTTACCCCTCTTAAGCCTGGTGAGTGAACAGTCTGACAACAAATAAAGGAAGTATCGAATTTGCACTAGCCGCCAAGCACATTGTTAATGCCAGGGAAGCATGATGAGCTAAACAGACACAGAGGTTCCAGTCTTGTAGGTTTTGCTTGAAAACTTCTAATGAAGAGCCAACTACAGTGCCCATAAAGTCTGGAAACAGTCAAATATACATAATGAATGGTTTAGAGACACTTTACATCAGGGTTTCCCAACTTTGGCACTACTGACATTTTGGCATGGTTAATTCTTTGTTGTAGGGGACTGTCCTGTGCATTGTGGGATGTTTAACAGCATCTTTAGCGTCTACCGACTAGACACCAGTAGCATCTCTTGCCCCCCAGCCAGTCATGAAAAACAAAAATGTCTATAGACATTTTTCAGATATTCCCTGGGGAACAAAATTGCCCCCAGTTGAGAACCACTGTATGACATGATATGTTCAGTGGGTTGTCCTTATTTGCATTGCCTCAGATAATTTGTGGCTCTGATAAACCTTAGCTTTCAGTTTGCTGCAGAAGTAATCAAGGAGTTCATTGTGTCAAGTTAAAATAATATGTGTTTCTAGGCTTTACAACTACTCTGTATTTTGGATATGGATAAATTTCTTTCTGTAAAGAGCCAAGTATTTAAAAATTTTTCTCCAACCAAGATCAACTCATGTCCCTATCACTCCCAGCTATCATGATCCTCTCTCTTTTTCTGGAGCTCTATAGAACCCTTCTGATTCTTCCATAAGACAGCACTGCAGGGGGGGTGGGATTAATTGGGAGGTTGGGATTGACATATATACACTATCGATACTATGTATAAAATAGATAACTAATGAGAACCTACTGTATAGCACAGGGAACTCTACTCAGTGCTCTGTGGTGACCTAAATGAGAAGGAACTCCAAAAAAGAGGGGATATATGTATATGTATAGCTGATTCACTTTGCTGTACAGTATAAACTAACACAGTATTATAAAGCAACTATACTCCAATTAAGAAAAAAAAAAGAAGTGGCACAGGAGATCAAATAAAGAAAACAAGATCCACACACACACACACACACACAAAGACAGCACTGCAGATATTTGAATAAAGTTATACTGTACTGCTAAGGGTTCTTCAAAAGTGTGTGTAGGTATGCGCTTTGTTTCCTCTGTTTTCACAGCTAAGGAAACTGAGGCAGAAGTACTGTTAAATGAATGACATACCATCATATGGTTAGTAAATAGTCAACATTCAGTCCGGTGTCTTTCCAGTTCTTCAGCTGCCTTCCCCTGCCCTTGTTTTAGCTTGAGGAAAGCAGGAGCCTGGTCTGGCTTGTCCAGCACCCAGTTCCTGGTCCCTAGAACAGTATCTGGCATGTCATAGGCATCTAGTACATATTTGTTGAATTTCTTACTTGACCTGCTTTCAAAACCCTCCTCCATCTGGTATGCTTCTCTTCTGGAAAGAATCTTCATTGCTTTTTTTCAATGAAAATGATATATTAAGCTCTGAGTTTAGTGTTCTAGATGTGGTATAATAATTGATGAAAACTGTTAACCTGCTGTGTCTGCATATGATGTTTCTACTAATACAGTCAAAGATTGCATTATTTTAGATTAAGCTTTTAATCATTTAAACTCTTTAGCCTTTTTCATATGAACATTGAGCCATAGCTTCTCCATTTTGTACTTTTGTAGTATTTTTTAAAATTTGAGATATTTATCTCAGCACTAATCATTTATGTTTTAAAAATAAGATAGTCTGTTAATAATATGTGTAAATTCTGCATGAAAATTTTCCTTCTTAAAGGGGATCCTGGCTCAGCACATGCTTCTTACATGCCTATAATTCAGTCATGGCCTTAATTAACTTAACAGATGGTTTTGGCCCTTTGTAAACACCTGAGTACTCTGATTCATGAATTTTTTCCTGGGCGTGACTGCCTCTCCTCTTTGGCCAATGTGTATATACCAGGTTGGATTCCTACTATTATTTGCAATGTGGAAGATTAATTAATAAACTAATGGGTGGTTTATTTTTCTTACATTTCTAGCCAAGAAATATCTTTCTTCTTTAGCATGTTATTTCTTACTTAATGTAACCCACTAATGGTCACTAATTAAAAGGTATTTGAATTGAAAAATTTATTTAAATTTTTCAAGTCTTTTCCCCCAGTTTTATTGAGATATAATTGACCCACAGCACTCTATGAGTTTTTCCCCGGTTTTATTGAGATATAATTGACCCACAGCACTATATCAGTTTAAGATGTACTGCATAATAACTTAAGTTTCATATACTGTGAAATGATTACCACAGTATGTTTAGTTAACATCCGTCATTTCATATACATACAAAAAAAAAAGAAAAAAAGGTTTTTTCCTTGTGATGGAAACTCAGGATCTACTTTCTTAACAACTTTCCATACAGCAGTGTTAACTATAGTCATCATGTTGTACATCCCCAGTACTTATTTACCTTATAACTGAAAGTTTGTACCTTTTGACCATTTTCATCCAGTTCTCCCAACCTCTACTCCCTGTGTCTGATAACCAGAAATCTGAGCTCTTTTTCTATGAGTTTGTTTTCTGTTTTGTTTTGTTTTTAAGATACCACATATAAGTGAGATCATACAGTATTTGTCTTTCTCTGTCTGACTCATTTCACTTAGCATAATGCCCTCCAGGTCCACTCATGTTGTCCAAATGGCAGGATTTCCTTCTTTTTTATGGTTGAATAATAGTCCATTATGTGTGTGTGTGTGTGTGTGTACCACAGTTTCATGACACTTGTTTCCATGTCTTGGCTATTGTAAGTAATGCTGCAGTGAACATAGGGATGCAGATATATCTTTGACATAGTGTTTTCATTTTCTTTAGACAAATACCCAAAAGTAGAATTGCTGGATCTTATGGTAATTCTATTTTTAATTTTTTGAGGAACCACCATACTGCTTTCCCTAGTGGCTGTACCAGTTAAATCCCACCAGTAGTGCACAAGGGTTCCCTTTTCTCCACATCTTCACCAGCATTTGTTATCTTTTGTCTTTTTGATGATAGTCATGTCACAGGTGTGAGGTGATAGCTCATTGTGGCTTTATTTTCATTTCCCTGATGGTTAGTGATTTGAGTACCTTTTCATGTGTCTGTTGGCTGTTTGTATGTCTTCTTTGGAAAAATGTTTATTTGTGTCCTTTGCCCCTTTTAAAATTGCATTATTTGGTTTTTGCTGTTGAGATACATGAATTCTTTATGTATCTTGGATATTAACCACTTATCAATTTATGATTTGCAAAATTTTTTCCATTCCCTAGGTTGTCTTTTCATTTTGTTAATCATTTCTTCTCCTGTGCAGAAGCTCTTTAGTTTGAAAAACAACACCCCACTTGTTATTTTGTTGTTTGTGCTTTAGGTGTCATATACAAAAAAATCATTGCCAAGACTCATGTCAAGGAGTTTTTTTTTTCTGTTTTCTTCTGGAAGTTTTATGGTTTCCAGTCTTACATTTAAGTCTTTAGTCTATTTCAAGTTAATAATTGTGAGTGGTGTAGAATTTTTCAAGTTTTACATTTTGTATTAGGCAGCCATGCTGGAACAAAATTTGTATGCTGCTATCTGAGATTGATATGATATAATCAAACTATTATTTACTTTTTGGAAATGGTTAATAAATAGATAATTTTTATATCTGCTAATTGTTCTCTGCTCCGTTTTCCTGTGCAATGGCTACATCATGGAAGAACAGTTACACTTAGTGACACTTTAATAAATAAATTTGTTTAATGAAAGTTTTACCTTGATCTACGGTGTTACTTTGACTTAGAATGAAAAGAAGTTTAATGGGAGCAAACAGTAAAAACAGAATTTATTAAATATATTTGGTAAGATGTTTGTTGTGTGATTATAAATATAAAAGCAACTTGTATTTGTAAGTTTTGCTATTTATTTTCTGTAGTGACATTCCTGTAGTACATTAGATAGTTTTTCTTCCACACTGAGGACAAAAACCTTCAGTGTTCTTGGGCATAATAACAAATGCATTTCTCACACGTAAACATTGACAGTAATTGCTGTATGTTATAGATATGCATCTCTACTTTTTACCTTTGAAGTTCAGCCTTTTACAAGGACTTTTTAAAAAATTTTTATTTATTTATTTTTTATTTATTTATGGCTTGTGTTGGGTCTTCGTTTCTGTGCGAGGGCTTTCTCTAGTTGCGGCAAGTGGGGGCCACTCTTCATAGCGGTGCGCGGGCCTCTCACTATCGTGGCCTCTCTTGTTGTGGAGCACAGGCTCCAGATGCGCAGGCTCAGTAATTGTGGCTCACGGGCCTAGCTACTCCGCGGCACATGGGATCCTCCCAGACCAGGGCTCGAACCCGTGTCCCCCGCACTGGCAGGCAGACTCCCAACCACTGTGCCACCAGGGAAGCCCAACAAGGACATTTTTATTATGAGTCCATAGATGCTGGATATTCTCCTATCTGTGTATTTGCATATAAAAACATACATGTCAAAAGCATACATTTTTGTTTCCTTTTAAAGGAAAAGGGGAAATGTTTTGTAAGAATAGATAGAAAGGTGGTATTGGATCCAGAGTATAATTGTTGGATTTCCGGTTGAATAACATCCATAATTATAGTATTAACACAGCATCTACCATAGTATCTCTGTAATTGAAACACATTTTCCATGATTTAATTTTTCTCAAAGAATTCTTTCTCTGTTTTATCAATGTTCTTCAGGCAAAATACATGCATTCTGTAACTTGAGAGAGATGGAATACAATTAAATAGGAAAAAGAAAATCTTACAGTTAAACTGTTAAATACAGAGATTGCCTGTATAGCATATTTCATCAATTCTAAGAAGTACCTATTTAACATTTCTGAAATTGGGGTTCATCTTATTTGTATGATGTCTTACAGTTGACAGTGAGTTTTCATTCCTTGTGGTACATAAAATGATGATGCATCTTACAGTTGATAACGTCATTGATTCTATGAAATATTTGTGTATACCTGTATGAGATGTTTTGTTAAATGAGTTGCTCACTGTATGTATCTGTGAGAGCTATAGAATAAATATTTTATCTCTAATATTTTCACATTTGGAAAATTGTTTTTCGCATAGGAGTCAACCTTATATTAAAACTTTTAGTATCTTAGCAGATTTTCACTTAAACTTTATTATATAAGAATAATATAAATGTTGCAAAAATAATTTTTATTTGCTTTTCAAGCTTACTTATATTAATCTTATACTTTCTATTGAATGTTTCTACTAATACTACACATTTGGTGGTGTAAAATATGTCCCTTTATTTTTCGAAGCTTTTTAAAAATAGATTTACTTGAAAAAGTTGAATAGCTATTATCCTGATTCTGATGTCTGATTCTTACAAGGTGAATGTCATGTTTTTATTTTTAGAGTCTTACATTTAAAGAAAAAGTAACAAGCCTTAAATTTAAAGAAAAACCTACAGACCTGGAGACAAGAAGCTATAAGTATCTTCTCTTGTCCATGGTGAAACTAATTCATGCAGATCCAAAGCTCTTGCTTTGTGTAAGTATTTTTTATAAAATGCCTTGAAATTATCATACTAACTTAGTTTGGTTTAGCTGAAAAGCCAAAACCTTGAAGGTGATTGTTAGCTCAAGAACACCTACTGACCTTCCTGATCATACATGAAACCTAAGAGATCCCTAAGAAAACGAACTTACAGAGAATACTAATATAATTAGATCAGATTTCTTAACCTTTTGTCTTAATTTTTCTTATCATTAAACTAACATACTTTGGTGAGATCTTCTGTCCATACCCGGCTACCAGATTATATATTATTCAGGGCATAATCCTGGGATGGGGTTTAGATGTAATGAAGCAACCATAAATTGAGTGCTTCCTATATCTACACAGTTGGTTTTTTAAGTCTCCAATTGCTATTGCCAAAAAATTGAGTTTTTCCATCCCCCTTTCTTCCTGTCATCAGCCTTTTAATATCACTGGCTTTGCCTGTGAATACTGTATTGGGAGGAAAAGGAGTTAAAAATGGGTATGGTTAGCACTCAGTTATTGTGGTAACTCTGCTCTTAACAGCCTCAGATGGTATTAGATTCCTGAAAGCATCACTGTAGTACACAAGATAATTAGGAACTAACAAGTGAAAATGAGTGACAGTTGTATGAAACGATGAAAAACATGGGTTTTGGAGACATATTAGCTATGTGATTTGGGTGACTTAACCTCTCTGTGTCTAGTTTTCTTATCTGAAATATTGTGATGATAATAATAGTTCCTACCTTAGCTTGTTAAGCAGACTGAGATAGTACATGTCATGCTTTTAGGAACAATGCAAAATAAATGCATAATGAGCACTAAATAAATGTTACGTATTATTACTATTAATAAAATACAGTTAACATTAACACTAATATTATTAATGCCCCAAACATAACAGAAATATATCATGAAGCTCATAGGATAACATATTTAACTCCTGTGCAATTTCTTCAGTCCTTGGAGCGCAACATCCAGAAAAATTTCCTATTGGTTTGTTCAGCAACAGGCTTTTTAAGTGCTAAGGGTACTTTTAATTTTGATGGTATATTTTTCAAATTACTATACTATAGGAGTTCATAACTTGATGTCCATAGTTTCAAGAGTTCTTTGAGTCCTCTGAATTAAAAAAAGTATTTATGTAAATATTTTTTCTGGAGAGAAAAGAGATGAGAGAGAGAATTCCCAAAAGGATTAGTGACCCCCCCCCCCCCAAAAAAGGCCTATGTTGTTTTGAGCTCTTTGAAAAGCCCATCCAAATGTGGGAGTCTAATAGAATAAATTGTTAGAACTTTGGTGTGGAAAAAGTCCTAAAATCTATCATTAAGACTTTATAAAGGGAATGAAATAACTTTTTCCCCTCATTTCTTTGTTATGTAGCCCAGGTTACTTGTGGTGTTGTTTCATCATGCATGTCATATATTAGCACCACTCTGTTTGCATAGCTATAATTCAGAATCAGAGAATACATCAAAGTCACCAGTGCCTTTTGTGTTAAATATTTTATTGTCAAGGAACAAGAATTTAAGCAAAAAGTGCTGTTTTCCACGTTTAAAATTTAGCAAGCAGAAAAGGAGCATTTAAAATAGAAATTATTTTCTTTGCTGCCATCTAGTGGTTAAACAACTTTTCTCAGAGTAATCAAAGGTAAGTTAAAATTGTGAAAGATTCATTGTAAATATTTGATTATTTTATATTTTACCTATAAAAATCTAAATCTTAGTAAATAGGATAAATATAGGAATAACTATTAAGTGATTTCAGTCATGGTTTTTTAAAGTAATGTGATTTTATTGTCTTCTATCTCTACCTCTCTATCCTAATTCATACTACTCTCAATTTTTCAAGCCTCCTAATTGCTCAGCTTGCATCATCTGTTGCTTTTAATCATTTCTCTGCACTGAAGTTACAGTGATATCTTCAAGAAACAAATCTTATGCTTCCTGCCCAGCTTAAAACCTTTTAGTTGAGGTTGCTTTGGGAATAAAGCAAACTCCAAATAGACCTACATGGTTTTGCAGCATTTGACTCCCACCTACCATCTCTGCAACATCTAGCATTATATTTGTCTTCTTTACTCTAGTCATGACGGCCTTTCACTCCCTCTTACTACATTCCTTCATGCTTATCCATGCACTTGCAGTTCCTCTGCCTACAGAATGCTTCCCTATCCTCTTGACATAGTAATTCCTAATTCTGAGCTGTTATCACTGCCCTAAGGAAGCATCCCTGCCTATACCACATTTCCCTGTTACAGGTGCTCATAGCAGCATGTAACTTCATGGTTCTTTCTCATTTGCAATTTAAACTTGTTGATCTAATTATTTTATTGATGTTTGTCTTTCCCACCAGACTACATGTTCCAAGAGGGTAGGAAACATGTCTTTTTTACTTGTTGTGTCTTTGGTGTTCAGTAAATGTTATTGGGTTATTAATGAATGAATACAAATGTCAGAAAAATAGGCAAACAGTTTTTGAATTATAGATACACTGGGGTAAGGGCTTACCTTAATTGTTGTAATGGGAAAGAGTGTGTAGTTAACAAAATAAAATACGGGCACTAATTGTATTGGCCTCACTTAAATGAACCATATATGCTTGAAGTGTAAATAGATTCTTCCAAGTTACAGGAAGCATTTTAGTCTCTTTAAGTAGGTAGACACTCACATTTATATACCGCTTTGTTTTGTATACAATGTCTTTCCACAATGAAAAAGCCTGAAGTATGGGTATCTGCAGGTGTGGATTCTAGCCCTGTGTGGATTTGGGTAGGTCCTTGTACTGGAAAAGAGGGCTACACAGGATAATCGTGTAGTCCTCATCAAGCATGCACATTCTTTGCCTTTCATCACAACAATTTTAAGATCCCAAACCAGAAGTTCCAAATCAGAGGTATATTATTTAGCCAATGTAGTGTTGCTGAAAAAAAATTATTTACTTCCATTATTGATGTAATTTCTTAACTAAAAAGCTAATACCTAGTTTTTGTTTTCTTTTAATTAGGATTTTCTCTGGATATTATTCACATTAATGAACAAGTATAGATGTAGATTAAGAGAATTCTTAACAAAAGCAGTTTTGATTTTTTTTTTAATCCCACAATTATTATTATTTTTGAGGTAAAATTCACATACCATGAAGTTTTTACCTGTTTAAAGTGTACAATTCACTGGTTTTGGTATATTTACAAGGTTGTGTAGCCATCACCACTATCTAGGTCTAGAACATCTAGAACATTTTCATCACCTCAAAAATAAACCTAGAACCCATTAGCAGTCAGCCTCCATTCCCTCCACCCTTCAACCTGTGTCCAGCGATTTTTTTTTTTTTTTAATTGAAATTTGCTTTTTTCTTTGCAGAATCCAAGAAAACAGGGGCCTGAAACTCAAGGCAGTACTGCAGAATTAATTACAGGGCTCGTCCAACTGGTTCCTCAGTCACACATGCCAGAGATTGCTCAGGAAGCAATGGAGGTAAGGGGAAAATGAATTCTAGGCTCTTGAAGGTAAAGTTGTAACTACGTACATTCCTTTTTTTAATCTATTCCTTTTAAATTTTTTCTTTAATTTTTATTTTATTTAAAAAATATTTTTATCCAATTTTTAAAGGTTACTTTCCATTTACAGTTACTACAAAATATTACCTATATTCCCCATGTTGTGCAATACATTCTTGAGCCTATCTTACACCCAATAGTTTGTACCTTCCACTCCCCAGCCCCTGTATTGCCTGCCCCCCAAACTCCCTCCCATTGGTAACCACTAGTTTGGGCTCTGTATCTGTGAGTCTGCTTCTTTTTTGTTACATTGACTAGTTTGTTGGATTTTTTAGATTCCACATATAAGTGATATCATAAAGTATTTGTCTTTCTCTGTCTGACTTATTTCACTTAGCATAATGCCTGCTAAGTCCATCCATGTTGCTGCAAATGGCAAAATTTCTTTCCTTTTTATGGCTGAGTAGTATTCTGTTGTATGTATATGTATTCATTACCACATCTTCTTTATCTGTTCATCTGTTGGATGAATGGACACTTAGTTTGTTTCCATATCTTGGCAGTTGTAAGTTATGCTACTATAAACATTGGGGTGTATGTATCTTTTCTAATTAGTATTTTTTTTCTTTCCGATATGTACCCAGGAGTGGAATTGCTGGTCATATGGTAGTTCTATTTTTAATTTTTTGAGAAAAAAACTGTTTTCCACAGTGGCTGCACGAGTTTACATCCCCACCAACAATGTACAAGGGATCCCTTTTCTCCATATCCTCATCAACATTTGTTATTTGTGTTCTTTTGGTTCATTCTGACAGATGTGAGGTGATATCTCATTGTGGTTTTGATTTGCATTTCCCTGATGATTACTGATATTGAGTATCTTTTCATATGCCTGTTGGCCATCTGTATGTTTCTTTGGAAAAATGTGTATTCAGTTCTTTTGCCCATTTTTAAAATCGGGTTGTTTGTTTTTTTGATGTTGAGTTGTATGAGCTGTTTATATATGTTGAATATTAATCTCTTATCAGTCATATAGTTTGCAAATATTTTATCCCATTCAGTAGGCTGTTTTCGCATTTTGTCAGTGGTTTCCTTTGTTGTGCAAAAGCTTTTAAGTTTAATTAGGTCCCATTTGTTTATTTTTGCTTTTATTTCCTTTGCTTTAGGAGACAGATCTAAAAAAATACTGCTACCATTTATATCAAAGAGTGTTCTGCTTATGTTTTCCTCTAGAAGATTTATGGTTTCTGGCCTTATATATTTAGGTCTTTAATCCATTTTGAGTTTATTGTTGTATATGGTGTTAGAGAATGTTCTAATTTCATTCTTTGACATGTAGCTGTCCAGTTTTCCCAGCACCACTTATTTTCTTCCATTGTTTTTTTTTTAAATTAATTAATTAACTTATTTTTGGCTGCATTGGGTCTTTGTTGCTGCGCGCGAGCTTTTCTCTAGTTGCGGCGAGCTGGGGCTACTCTTCGTTGCGGTGCCCGGGCTTCTCACTGTGGTGGCTTTTCTTGTTGCGGAGCACGGGCTCTAGCCACACAGGCTTCGGTAGTTGTGGCACATGGGCTCAGTAGTTGTGGCTCACGGGCTCTAGAGCGCAGGCTCAGTAGTTGTGGTGCACGGGCTTAGTTGCTCCCCGGCATGTGGGGTCTTCCTGGACCAGGGCTCGAACCCATGTCCCCTGCATTGGCAGGTGGATTCTTAACCACTGCGCCACCAGGGAAGGCCAGTATGGTCATTTTAACAGTATTGATTCTTCTAATCCAAGAACACGGTGTATCTTTCCATCTGTGTGTTGTCTTCAGTTTCTTTGATCAGTGTCTTATAGTTTTCAGAGTATAGGTCTTTTGCCTCCTTAAGTAGGTTTATTCCAGGGTATTTTATTTTATTTTTTTGATGCGATGGTAAATGGGAATTGTTTCCTTAATTTCTCATTCTGATAGTTCGTATTTAGTGTATAGACATGCAACAGATTTCTGTATATTAATTTTGCATCCTGCAACTTTACTGAATTCATTGATGAGCTCTAATAGTTTTTTGGTAGTGTCTTTAGGATTTTCTATGTATAGCGTCACGTCATCTGCAAACAGTGACAGTTTTACTTCTTCCTTTGCAATTTGGATTTCTTTTAGTTCTTTTTCTTCTCTGATTGCTGTGGCTAGGATTTCCAAAACTATGTCAAATAAAAGTGGCAAGAGTGGACATCCTTGTCTTGTTCCTGATCTTACAAGGAAATGCTTTCAGCTTTTCACCATCGAGTATGATGTTAGCTGTGGGTTTGTTGCATATGGCCTTTATTATGTCGAGGTATGTTCCTTCTGTGCCCACTTTCCGGAGAGTTATTATCATAAATGGATGTTGAATTTTATCAAAAGCCTTTTCTGCATCTATTGAGATGATCATATGATTTTTATTCTTCAGTTTTGTTAATGTGGTGTATTACATTGATTGATTTGTGGATATAAAAAAAAATCCTTGCATCCTTGGGATAAATACCACTTGATCATGGTGTGTGATCTTTTTTTTTTTTTATTATTAATTATTTATTTATGGCTGTGTTGGGTCTTCATTTCTGTGCGAGGGCTTTCTCTAGTTGCAGCGAGCAGGGGCCACTCTTCATCGCGGTGCACGGGCCTCTCACTATCGTGGCCTCTCTTCTTGCGGAGCACAGGCTCCAGACATGTGGGCTCAGCAATTGTGGCTCACGGGCCTAGTCGCTCCGCAGCATGTGGGATCTTCCCAGACCAGGGCTCGAACCCGTGTCCCCTGCATTGGCAGGCAGATTCTCAACCACTGCACCACCAGGGAAGCCCTGTGATCTTTTAATGTATTGTTGAATTCATTTTGCTAATATTTGGTTGAGAATTTTTACATCTGTGTTCATCAATGATATTGGCCTGTAATTTTCTTTTTTGTCATAGCTTTGTCTCATTTTGGTATCAGGGTGATGGTGACCTCGTAGAATGAGTGAGGAAGCATTCCTTCCTGTGCAATGTTTTGCAATAGTTTGAGAAGGATAGGTGTTAACTCTTCACTAAATGATAAAATTCACCTGTGAAGCCATCTGGTCCTGAACTTTTGTTTGTTGAGAATTTTTTTAATTTTGATTCAGTTTCATTACTGGTAATTGGTCTGTTCATATTTTCTATATTTTCTTGATTTAGTCTTGGAGACTACATTTCTAGGGATTTGTTTTTTTCTCAGGTGTCCATTTTATTGGCATATAATTGTTCATAGTAATCTCTTATGATCATTTGTATTTCTGTGGTATCAGTTGTAACTTTTCCTTTTTCATTTCTGATTTTATTCTTTTAGGCCCTCTCCCGTTTTTTCTTGATGAGGCTGGCTAAAGGTTTATCAATTTTGTTTATCTTTTCAAAGAACTGCTCTTAGTTTCATTGATCTTTTCTATTGCTTTTTTAGTCTCTGTTTCACTTACTTCTGCTCTGATCTTTATGATTTTTCTTCTACTAACTTTGGGTTTTGTTTGTTCTTCTTTTTCTCGTTCCTTTAGGTGTAAGTTTAACTTGCTTATTTCAGATTTTTCTTGTTTCCTGTGCTAGGCTTCCTCTTAGAACTGAGGTAATCTTCTCTCTTAGAACTGCTTTTGCTGCATCTCATAGATTTTCGTGGATCGTCGTGTTTTCATTTTCATTTGTCTGCAGGTATCTTTGTTTCCTCTTTGATTTCTTCAGTAACCCATTGGTTGTTTAGTAGCATATTGTTTAGCCTCCATATGTTTGTGTTTTTTGTAGTTTGTTTCTTGTAGTTGGTGTCTAGTCTCATAGTGTTGTGGTTGGAAAAGATGCTTGATATGATTTCAGTTTTCTTAAGTTTACTGAGACTTGTTTTGTGGCCTAACATGTGATCTATCCTGGAGAATGTTCCATGTACACTTGGAAAAGAGTGTGTATTCTGCCACTTTTGGATGGAATGTTTTCTACATATCTGTTAGTTGATATCGACTAATGTGTTGTTTAAGGCCAGTGTTTCGTTATTGGTTTTCCGTCTGGATGATCTGTCCGTTGATGTAAATGGTGTGTTAAAATCACCTACTATTATTATGTTACTGTCAGTTTCTCCCTTTATGTCTGTTAATATTTGCTTTATGTATTTAGATGGTCCTATGTTGGATGATAAAGAGAGACATCTCATTATTGCAGAGGGTTCTAATCCATCCAGAAGATAAAACTTTATATGAGTCTAATAACAAAGATTTAAAATATATAAAGCAAAAATATAAAATTTCTAAATATATAAAGACATGTAAAGTAAAAGGAGAGATAGACAAATACAGTTATAGTGGGATACTTGAGCATACTTTTCTCAGTATCTGACAGAATAAGCAAGCAAACAAATAGTAAGGGTAGAAGATCTGAACAACATGGTTATCAGATTTGACCTATTTGACACTTACAGAGCACTGCATTCAATAAATGCATTTTCTTTTCAAGTACATGTGGAACATTTAGTATATCTTGAGCATAATGCAAGTCTCAACAAATTTTGAAGGATTGAAATTACCCAAAATTTTTTTTATGACTACATTGAAATTAAGCTAGATAGCAGATAACAAAAAGGTTTATGAAAGATCAAATGACTATACAGTTGACGCTTGAACAACATGGGTTTGAACTGTGCAGGTCCAGTTGTACACAGATTTTTTCAAAAAATATGTTGGAAAACCTTTTGAGTATTTGAGACCATTTGAAAAAACTTGCCGATGAATTGCTAACCTAGAAATACCAAAAAAATTAAGAAAAAGGTATGTCATGACATAAAATATATATGGATACCAGTCTGTATTATCATTTTTTGGGTCATTTATTTTATTACACTTTTTTACTTTTTTTAATTGAAATATAGTTGATTTACAATGTTGTGTTAATTTCTACTGTACAGCAAGGTGGTTCAGTTATACATATATATACATTCTTTTTTTTAATGTTCTTTTCTGTTACATTTTAATCACAGAATATTGAATGTAGCTCCCTGTGCTATACAGTAAGACCTTGTTTATCCATATATTATCATTTATAAATCTATTATAAAAAGTTAAAATTTATCAAAACTTACACACACACTTACAGACTGTACATGGCATCTTTCACAGTCAAAAGAAATATAAACAAATGTACAGATGCAGTATTAAATCATAACTGCATAAAATCAAGTAGTACATACTGTACTACTGTAATAATTTCATAACTGCATTTTGTTACTATTTTGGTGAGCTCAAGTGTCATGAGTATCCACTTAAAATGCTATGTGAGGCTCATAGTCTCTGCATGAGCAGTTTATCTCTCCAGTAAATTGTGTATCAGTAAAAAGCGATCTCTTGTGGTTCTCGTATATTTTTCATCATTTTTAGTGCAGTAACATACTTTGAATAACACCATGTGACCCATATGAAGTGCCACTAGTGATGAACGCAGAAGTCATGACATTACAAGAAGTTGAATTGTTTGATATGTGCTGTAGATTGTAGACAGCTGCGGTTGTCTGCCATTTCAAGATAAATGAATCCAGCATAAGGACTATTGGTTGGAGGGGGGAATGGAAATTCATGAAGCTGTTGCTGCAGATACTCCAGGTGGCATGAAACCTTGCACTTTTTGTGAAATATCTTTTTATCTTGCATTGAAAAGGCAGCTTTTATGTGGGTGCAGGATTGCTATAAGAAAGGTATACCTATTGACTTCAGTATGATTCGAGAAAAAGTGAAGTCTTTATCTGACAATTTGAAGCAAAAGGAAAGTGAAGGATCTAAAAGCTGGAGAATTTAATGCCAGCAAAGGATCATTTGATAATTTTAGAAAGAGGTTTGGCTTTAAAAATGTCAAGGTAAAGGAGAAGCAGCTTCTTCTGACCAAGAGGCAGCAGATGAGTTCCCAGACGCCATTAAGAAAATCATTGAGGAGAAGGAATGTAAGCCTGAACAGGTTTATAATGCAGATGAAAGTGCCCTACTCTAGAAAAAAATGCCACGAAGGACATTTATTAGTAAGGAAGAGAAGCAAGCACCAGGATTTGTGCAAATGCAGTTGGGTTTATGATCAGAACTGCCCTTATTTATAAAGCTTCTAACTTCCAAGCCTTGAAAGGAAAAGATAGATACCAGTTGCTATTCTTTTGGTTGTACAGCTAGAAAGCCTGCACAGTGAGAACCCTTTTTCTGGATTAGTTCCATCAATGCTTTGTCACTGAAATGAGGAAGTACCTTGCCAGTAAGGGGCTACCTTTTAAAGTTCTTTTGATACTGGACTATGCCCCTGGCCACCCGGAACTCCATGAGTTTAACACTGAAGGTGTCAAAGTGGCCTGATTGCCCCAAATATGTCTCTAATTCAGCCTCTAGATCAAAGGTTCATAAGGACCTTTAAGGCTCGTTACACTCGGTACTCTGTGAAAAGGATTGTCAATGCTATGGAAGAGAATCCAAATAGAGAGAACATCATGAAAGTCTGGAAGGATTACACTATCGAAGATGCCATCATTGTTACAGAAAAAGCTGATTCATCTTGTAAACATGACGTAAACTTACAGTATTGATAAATACAGTACAGTACTATAGATGTTTTTTCTTTATGATTTTTTAACAACGTTTTCTTTTTACTAGCTTTATTGTAAGAATATAGTATATAATATATATGACATCCAAAATTTGTGTTAATCGACTATGGTATTGGTAAGGCTTCCAGTCAACAGTAGGCTATTAGTAGTTAAGTTTTTAGAGAGTCAAAAGTTATATGTGCATTTTTTACTGCATGGGGGGTCAGCACCCCTAGCCTCATTGTTCAAGGATCAAACTGTGCTTTGTTTTTACTCATATCCTGCTCGTAAGAAAGTAAATTAGTACAGCCATCATTAAAAATTGTTTTGTAATATATCTACAAAAGCTAAACATATGACTTAGCAATTCTTCTCCTAGGTATGTATCCAAGAGAAATGTATATGTATGTTTACCAGAAGACACGTACAAAAATATTAATAGCAGCATAATTTGTAGTAGGCAAAAACGCTGGAAACAACTCAAATGTGTTGATACATTTATCAACATTATCATTCCACTTATTAAAGCAATGCAAAAAGAACAAGCTGCCACTAAGTACAAAGCATGGTTGAATCTCACAGACATAATATTGAGTGAAAACAGCCAAACACAAAAGAGAACATGCCGTATGATTCCCTTTATTTATATAAAGTTCAGAAACAGGCAAAAATACCTATGGTGATAGAAGTCAGAACAGTGGCTACCTTTGTCAAGAGCTGATGACCGGAAGGGAATGTGAAAACGGCTTCTGAGTGTTAATAATGTTGATCTGGGTAATGGTTATATGAGGTATATTCATTTGTGAAATTTCATTGAACTATACATTTAAGATTTGCTGCTTCATTATTTATCATGCTTTATTTTACCAAAAGTGTTTCAGCACTCATTGTTACACTCATTGCTTGTATTTGTGTACATTGCTGTTGGTTCTATAAAACAGTATATACTTTACATTCTTTTTGGAAGGCTATTTGACAGTATTTAGCAGGAGCTATACAGATGTCCATTTTTCTGTCCAAATAATTCCAATCCTGTAATTTTTTAATCCTGTGAATGTAAGTTAAAAGGAAAAAGCTGCACACATATATGCTTATTGCTCTTATTTGTAATAGAACATTAGGAGAATTTTAAATATTCACTAGTAAGAGAATGTGTTAATATTCAATAACAAGAGAATGATATTTCAGTTTGGTGAACTGATTGACATATATACATTAATATGTATAAAATGGATAACTAATAAGAACTTGCTGTATAAAAAAATAAAATAAAATTCAAAAATTCAAAAAAATCCATTAAACCATGCAGATCACATAGCAATATGGAAAAATATTTATGAAATGTCAAATGAGTATACTGTGTTTACAGTTTTGTTAAAATATATGTGGAAAATTTAAAAATGGAAAGGAACATGAAAAGGAAAACATTCATATTAAGGCAGAGAAAAGGCTAACACATTTTCTTTGAATATTTCAAAAAAATGTTTTGTCAAAAATGTTACAGAATTTGCCACTTTAAAGTGTCAGTAAATTGTACTAAATTTTTGCACAATAGTAACAAAATTGAATGTTAATTTGTGCTGTTTTTCCTTGATATGAGAGGTATAACCTATATAATTCTTGAAGATTCTCACAACGAATTGCAGTTTTCACTAAACATCTCAAAATAATTACAGTGAAAGTATTTGAAATAAGAAAATATAGGTCTGGTGTTTATATAATTTATAACTTACGGAGTTACAAAGTTGAACAAGGTTAGAAATTTAGTTATTTTTCCTAATGTGAGGCAGGTTATCATTGCAGCTGTATTTGCAGTTTATGCATTTAATTTGGTTTTAAGAGAAGAAATCACATCTCATTATGTGTTCCAAACAGTGTTTCATTGGAATTTTAATAAAAGGCTTTAAAGAGGAGTAAAGAATCTCCAAATGTGCTGACCAAGGACTGAGAAGAATGTGCAGAGCTCAACAGTGTGCGTCTGGGGGAAATGTTGTGGAGCTGGAGTTAGGATAGGGCTGGTTTGAAGGAAGAGTCTAGTTTTACTCTTTATACCCTTGATGGCATTTATTTATTTAATAGTAGTGTTTTTGTATATTAGTTGTATATTCCTGTTAATGTTCTGTGAGCCAAATCCAATTTCAATTCTGTGGTCAATTGAGGTATTTTAGGATGAATAATCTGCTATGAAATACAAAATCTATTTTCCTCCCCCTCTCTCCTTTTTGAAAAATAATTTGTCCTGTCTGTTCCAAAAGAATTTGTGGCAAATAAGATAACTTCTACTTTATCTTATGCCCTAGAAGTAAAATTTTTTTTTTCAAACTTTATGGACTGACTTTATTTTTTATTTTTTAATTTTTTTATTATTTTTTTTCTTATTAGTCAACCATTTTACACACATTAGTGTATACATGTCAATCCCAGTCAGCCAATTCATCACACCACAACCCGCACCCCACTCCGCTTTACCCCCTTGGCGTCCATATATTTGTTCTCTACTTCTGTGTCTCAATTTCTGCTCTGCAAACCGGTTCATCTGTACCATTTTCTAGGTTCCACATATATGCGTTAATATACGATATTTGTTTTTCTCTTTCTGACTTATTTCACTCTGTATGACAGTCTCTAGATGCATCCACGTCTCTACAAATGACCCAATTTCGTTCCTTTTTATGGCTGAGTGATATTCCATTGTATATATGTAGCACATCTTCTTTATCCATTCATCTGTCGATGGGCATTTAGGTTGCTTCCATGACCTGGCTGTTGTAAATAGTGCTGCAATGAACATTGGGGTGCATGTGTCTTTTTAAATTGTGCTTTTCTCTGGGTATATGCCCAGTAGTGGGATTGCTGGGTCATATGGTAATTCTATTTTTACTTTTTTAAGGAACCTCCATACTGTTCTCCATAGTGGCTGTATCAATTTACATTCCCACCAACAGTGCAAAAGGGTTTCCTTTTCTCCACACCCTCTCCAGCATTTGTTGTTTGTAGATTTTCTGATGATGCCCATTCTAACTGGTGTGAGGTGGTACTTCATTGTAGTTTTTTTTTTTTTTTTAATATTTATTTATTTATTTTTGGCTGTGTTGGATCTTCGTTTCTGTGCGAGGGCTTTCTCTAGTTGTGGCAAGCGGGGGCCGCTCTTCATCGTGGTGCACGGGCCTCTCACTATCGCGGCCTTTCCTATTGCGGAGCACAGGCTCCAGATGCGCAGGCTCAGTAGCTGTGGCTCACGGGCCCAGTTGCTCCGCAGCATGTGGGATCTTCCCAGACCAGGGCTCGAACCCGTGTCCCCTGCATTGGCAGGCAGATTCTCAACCACTGCGCCACCAGGGAAGCCCCCTTCATTGTAGTTTTGATTTTCATTTCTCTAATAATTAGTGATGTTGAGCAGCTTTTCATGTGCTTCTTGGCCATCTGTACGTCTTCTTTGGAGAAATGTCTATTTAGGTCTTCTGCCCATTTTTGGATTGGGTTGGTTGTTTTTTTAATACTGAGCTGCATGAGCTGTTTATATATTTTGGAGATTAATCCTTTGTCCGTTGATTTGTTTGCAAATATTTTCTCCCATTCTGTGGGTTGTCATTTCGTCTTGTTTGTAGTTTCCTTTGCTTTGCAAAAGGTTTTAAGTTTCATTAGGTCTCATTTGTTTATTTTTGCTTTTATTTCCATTACTCTAGGAGGTGGATCAAAAAAGATCTTGCTGTGATTTAGGTCAAAGAGTGTTCTTCCTATGTTTTCCTCTAAGAGTTTTATAGTGTCCGGTCTTACATTTAGGTCTCGAATCCATTTTGAGTTTCTGTGTATGGTGTTAGGGAGTGTTCTAATTTCATTCTTTTACATGTAGCTGTCCAGTTTTCCCAGCACCACTTATTGAAAAGACTGTCTTTTCTCCATTGTATATCCTTGCCTCCTTTGTCATAGATTAGCTGACCATATGTGCGTGGGTTTATCTCTGGGCTTTCTATCCTGTTCCATTGATCTATATTTCTGTTTTTGTGCCAGTACCATATTGTCTTGAGGTAAAATATTTTTGTGTGTATTAGTTTTGGAGAGATCTCCTTACTTGGGGATTATTTTTGTTTTCCATAGAGTTCTTTGATACTTATTGAAATTATTTTGTTTGTGTCTTAAAGAAGTTTTTACACATGTATATTGCTCTTCTGAATTCATCAGTATATAACTTATGTGTATATGCCATTTAAAGTAAGACTGATAGGAATAAAGTAACTTCATTTTTTATATATATACATTATATATATATAATACATATAATCCCCTAGAGATTTTGGTTCTTCAGAGTTTTTCTGTTGTGCCCTATACTGTGTGTTGAGGCTACAATTAAGTAGCTCAATTTGTTAGCATTTGTAAAATAAATACTCCAGTGTTATGTTTACCAAAACTCTTTTCAATAAGTCTTCTCTTTCTCTTTTTTAAAAATTCAGGCTCTGTTGGTTCTTCATCAGTTAGATAGCATTGATTTGTGGAATCCTGATGCTCCTGTAGAAACATTTTGGGAAATCAGGTATATGCACTGTTATTTTTTAATTCAATTTAAAATTTTATTTTGTATTTTTTGTCTTTGAATATTAACTCTGTAGTACTTAGTTTATTATAAAACTTCATTCATTTATACCTCCAGAGGTTTTATGAGTTTGTATTTTATTTGACTTGAAATTATTAGATTATTTCTTGTTTTAACTGTAAGAACATTGTCACAGCAGTTTAGAAAATAAATTTTTAAAAATTGTGCTAAATTTCATTATCTAAACATAAGTACTGTTATTTGGTATGTTCTCTTCTATTTCGGATTTTTATGTGGTTACAACTGTGTTTTAAATTGATTTTTACAGTTATAAGCTTAGAGTATTAAAATTTTGTAATGTTAATAGTTTATTTCAGTTTTCTAAACTGTGATCTTTCATACATTTTTGATAATACCAGTGTTTTTGGTGGATGAATTAATACTGAATATCTGCTTAGAAGGCAAAATATATATAAATTTTATAATTTATTTCCTTGGTTATATAAATTATTACCTTTCAGTGAGCACAGAGGTAACACATTGAGGAAAATGTAAGTGTGTAAGCCTCAGGTTTTGTCATTTTCTTATAACAGAAGTGGGTACACCAAGTCACTTGGCATCTGAGTTAAATCCTAGACTCTGAAGCAATGCTTTTTGATAGTAATGTAATGTGAACCATATATGTAATTTAAAATTTTCTAGTTACCACGTTCAAAAGTAAAAAGAAACAGGTAAAATTAATTTTAATAGTATATTTTTTAACCCAGTATATATATAATATTTTTCAACATGTAATTAATATAAAAGTTATTAATAAGATATTTTACATTCTTTTTTAAATAAAGTCTTCAAAATTTATTATGTTTCATACTTACAGGACGTCTTAATTTAGACAAGCCATATTTCAAGGGCTCAGTAGCCACATGTGGCTGGCTAGTGGCTATTGTGTTGGACAGTGCAGCTCTAGAGTAGGAATAAGGAAACTTTTTCTCTAAAGGGCCAGGTAGTCAATATTTTAGGCTTTGTGAGCCAGGTAGTGTCTTTTATAACTATTCAGTTCTGCTGGTGGGACATGAAAGCAGCCATAGACCATATGTAAATGAATGAGTGGGGTGTGACCATGTTCCACTAAAACTTTATTTACGAAGGCAAATGATGGACTGGATTTGGCCTGCAGGCAGTCATTTGCAGACCCCTGCTCTAGAGCATTAGGTTCACATACAGTCTGTGCTGTGCACCTGGTCTGTAATTTTTTCTTGAGTCCTCTGCAAGGATGAGATGCATGGATGAAACAGCTGGGAGTTGGGAGAGTAGGGGGCTTAGAAGTACTTGCTTTTTTTTTTTTTTTTTTTTTTAACGTAATCCGTATACTTACATCCTTTGATGATCATGCTATTAACATTTTGATAACCATTTCTCTAAAACAAATCCTGGAAAGGAAAATAAGCTTCTCTAGACTTTGTCCATTATTAGGGAATGCCATTCTTAAGGACTGATTTTATCTGCATTACGTTGTTTGTTGACAATGCTGGTAACAGTGAACTTTGTTTCTGCAGCTCACAAATGCTTTTTTACATCTGCAAGAAATTGACTAGCCATCAAATGCTTAGTAGCACAGAAATTCTCAAATGGTTGCGGGAAATTCTGATCTGCAGGAATAAATTTCTTCTTAAAAATAAGGTAAGCAAAATGACATCTCTCATAATGGAAGAATATTTGGAATGGTAATGAGAAGAGATTAAGGAAATGTTTATTAGCCAAATTAAGTCCTAATTCAGCTCCTCTCTCCTACAGTCTTCAAGGGAAATTTTGTGCAGAAGACAATGGCTGACAAATCAACTCTTTAAAAATTATTCTGAGCCTTTAGCCTTAAAGCCACAATCCTGATAAAGTCTAGCTGAGTTAATCAGGACTCTGTGGGGCAGTGCTAGGAGGAGTGGGGGCTGCTATAACCAAAGAAGATTGAGTAACAACATAGTCTAGCTCTCCTCTCAAGTTCATACATAAGACTTGAAGCCTATGGCTAGGCTAATCCAGAGAATGTTATCTATCTGTATATGTAAAGAAACTGAAGGGAAGAGATTGAGGGCCCTCAATCTAGGTTTATTTATATTTCTGCGAGAAAGCTTTTACCTCTTGAAAATATCAGGCATCTTCTTCCTTGGGGTTGAGTGAAAAGTTTTGATCCTGAGCTATTGAAGTATGGTGACAAGGTTTTGGGGGCTAGAGAAGAGCCTTAATTTTTTTTTAACATAAAGTTTCTATAATTAGTCAATTAAAAAGTTCTTCTATTACAGCATAGTTTTAGGAGTACTTGATTCAGTGAATTTTTATCCATTTCTAGAATGGATAAAATCTATGAGAAATCTTAAATGTATCAAATGCGTATGCTTTTCAGTGTACCATGCAGCTTGTTAAATTTTCTTTGTTTAGAAATGGGCTAATGGTAAGTTGGATTTATTTATATCTGGCTTATCTTAATGTGTTAATATCGTGGAATTTGGCATTATTCCAAAGATAAGGAACAAGATGTTTCATGTTTCATGCCCTTGCCTGTGGTATAATTCTCTGGAGTTACAGGCATTAGTAATCCAGTAATGAATCTGTAGTCTTCTGGTCAGTGAGGTCACTCTTATATATGGCTTATATACCAGTGTTAATTCTGGTCCAGAGGAACTTAATCTCAAAAGAGTCAACTTCCAGTTATCCTGACTATAGCACAGGATATAAATCTTATGGGAGGCAATCTTAGTCGTTTTTAATTGACCGAGAAGTCAATTTATATTTTTCATGTGGTAGCTTTATGTTGTTGATGTTTTACTTGTGTCTCTGTTAAACCTAGAAACGTTAATTTACATTTCTAGAATCTGTTGATTCTGATGATTTGAAGAGTGGAAAACTGAGAGGAGTTTCAGAGATATTGAGGAAACATTATTTGTACTATTGGGTTTCTAGTGAATGTTCTTCAATGTGAGGGGAACAGGAGTTGGAAGGAGAGGTTTTCCAGGATAGTCTCAAACAGAAAGACAACTTATGTTAAATATTTATTTCTCTTGGTTATCAGTACTTTGAAAAGGCTTATTTTTTCTTTCTAGCAAGCAGATAGAAGTTCCTGTCACTTTCTCTTCCTTTATGGAGTAGGATGTGATGTTCCTTCAAGTGGAAATCCCAGTCAGGTGTCCATGGATCATGAAGAATTACTACGTACTTGTACTCCTGGAACCTCTCTCCGAAAGGGAAAAGGAAATTCATCCATGGTAAGGAGTTTCTTTTGTAGTTTTCTTGTATCGTCATCTGTGCTCTGTATTTTTTTCCGAATGAACTTGGGTAAATTTCAACTAGGTAATATAGCATAGTGAAGAACTGCTTAGCTTGTAGTTCTGTTACTGCTCTTTGTGGACCCTCAGGCAAGTTCCTAACATCTCTGTGATTCAGTTCCTTGACTTTAAAATGGGGATAATAATAATTTCTGCCCCAGAATTGTTGTGAGGATTAAATGAGATTATGTGTAAACAGCACTTGATTTTTTTTTTTTTTAATTTATTTATTTATTTATGGCTGTGTTGGGTCTTTGTTTCTGTGCGAGGGCTTT
Source organism: Balaenoptera musculus (assembly GCF_009873245.2). Taxonomy (NCBI): domain Eukaryota; kingdom Metazoa; phylum Chordata; class Mammalia; order Artiodactyla; family Balaenopteridae; genus Balaenoptera; species Balaenoptera musculus. The sequence goes on along the minus strand of NC_045804.1, from coordinate 42,595,177 downwards.
CTCTAGTTGTGGCAAGCGGGGGCCACTCTTCATCGCGGTGCGCGGGCCTCTCACTATCGCGGCCTCTCTTGTTGCAGAGCACAGGCTCCAGACGCACAGGCTCAGTAATTGTGGCTCACGGGCCCAGCTGCTCTGCGGCATGTGGGATCTTCCCAGACCAGGGCTCGAACCCGTGTCCCCTGCATTAGCAGGCAGATTCTCAACCACTGCGCCACCAGGGAAGCCCCAGCACTTGATTTTTTGACACTTTTAAGCTTTAACTGATAACTATAATTATTATAACTCTCTATCCCATAAGAAAGACCATTCATACCCCAGAAGTTTAAAAGTTCTGTGAACTAAAAAGAGTACAGATTTACTGGGGAAAAAAGCATGTTGCTTGATGTTATGCGTAAGTGTTTTCATGACTTCTGTGTCCATAATTCCCTTTAAAAATAAATCATAATACAAGTGAAAATATCAAATGATTAGAGTTTCTTTTTCAGACCAAAGCTTTTTTTTTTAATCCATAATTTACAACATAATCTTCAGTTGAAGGAAAAAAAAACAACTACTAAGCAGTGTGGTATTTACTCTTGTCTTACCTGCAGAATTTGCATTCATTTTGTAAATGAGGATTTCTCTATTTCGTGTTTTGGGAATATGTTATCCAGAGCCCAATGTATCTTCTACAGTAATGTTCAGTTCTTATTCATGTCCTTTGTTAAGTCAGTTTTGCAGCATGATTATTTTATTTCTTTCCTCAGGGTGGATAGAATTTCATGTTACTTCCTCTTCCTTTGTCGTTTATCATTGACTGAGAAGTGTATTATATTTTTCATTGAGTAGATTTATGTTGTGCCTGTTTTATTTGTGTTCATATTAGACTTAATCTACATTTCTGGGATCTGGAAAGGATACCTATTCTAGTTGAAATTGAACAGATAGTAGTATTGTGTTGGTCCAAATAATCTGAGTTCTCATTCAGGCGAGATATTTTGAGGTTTGAAAATCCTATCATGGTTAAAGGGGAAAAGCTCTTGTGGGTTATTGTATGCAGACGTATCTGGTACACAGCTTGTTGTATTATTGGGTTTTGTAAGTAAAATTATGTAAGTTGCAAATATTTGCCTCCCACTCCTGACTCCCAGGACAGTGCAGCAGGCTACAGCGGAACCCCGCCAATATGCCGACAAGCCCAGACCAAACTAGAAGTGGCCCTGTACATGTTTCTGTGGAGCCCTGACACTGAAGCTGTTCTGGTTGCCATGTCCTGTTTTCGTCACCTCTGTGAGGAAGCGGATATCCGTTGTGGGGTGGATGAAGTGTCAGTGCACAACTTCTTGCCCAACTATAACACATTCATGGAGTTTGCCTCTGTCAGCAATATGATGTCAACAGGTAAATCATGGGTAATGTTTTTTCACTCAGTCTGCCTTGAATCACGTGACGTCTGATTGCTCTAGGAACATAGGAATGTATTTAAGATTACTACTTTGTAAGTTTACAGGGCTAATTCAGATAGCTTACCTGAAATCCTTTTCTGCACAAGGTAAGGTGAAAGTAAATAGTATCTGAAATAAGTTGTTAATTTCTCACTGAGTTTTTAATATGCCATATACATTTGTTTAAAAACTGGCAGTATAAATTGCTTTCGGTTATAGATTATATAATTTACTCTGCCGGAACTGTATGTAGTGAAGTTTTAAAAACATTGGCACATGTTATGAGTAAGTTTAGGTGGGAGTAGCTATTTTAGGCTGTGGACATTGTGGGGTCCCAGTTAAGTGCCCCTTTCCTGTGAGGCTGGTAAAAGGAAGTGTTCACCTTTATCATTTGAAGTATTCATTCCGCTCCTCCTATTCTGCCTTTGGGTTGGGCTTGCCAGGTTCTCCGTTGGCAAGCAGGGCTCTAAGTGCAGTAGGTTGACTTGTTGTTGTCTTTGCTTAGGAAGAGCAGCACTTCAGAAAAGAGTTATGGCATTACTACGGCGAATTGAGCATCCCACTGCAGGAAACACTGAGGTATGCCCTTGGCAACAGAAATATCCCTCTCAGGCCCCCACCCTCAATTTTAGAAGCCTTGTGTTATGCGTATGTGACCAGGAATAGCTTTTGAAGCAAATCTAAGATATGCGCATATTACAAGTAGGATATTATAATATGCACCAGGTTTGAGACCTGCCTATTACTGACAGATTTTTAGCTCTAGGTTTAAAGTTGCTTTCAAGTGGTAATTACCTTCATTTCAGGCTTGGGAAGATACACATGCAAAGTGGGAACAAGCTACAAAACTAATCCTCAACTACCCAAAAGCCAAAATGGAAGATGGCCAGGTGAGTTTGTGAAGTTGATTTTGTCTATTGATTGATCTCCTAAACATATGTACTTTACTTCATCTTTTGTGAGTGACCTCTTAATGTAATAAGTATGTAGATGTCTTAAGACTGATATTTAGTTGTGGTTAATCTAAACCTGCACTAATATGGTAGCCACTAGCCACTAGTCAAATTAAAGTTTAATTTAAAATTAAAAACAATTAAAATTCAGTTTCTCTGTCATTCAATAGCCACATGTGGAAGTTGACTACTCTATTGGACAGCGTAGATATTAAATGTTTCCATCATTGCAGAAATATTGGACAGCTCTGAGCTAGAGATGATTTATGGTAGGACCATTTCTTTCCCCTCTTTTCTTTCTCTTTCTCCATCAGAGTATTTCACAGAATTTTCAGGAAAGGAGCGACAAAGATAGAGAAAAATAAATTAAAATTGAAACGATACATTTTACTATTTTATTAGGTATTCTAATTAAGGGATCTGGTGGCCAGAAGATTGAACCATAGGTTAAATGAAGTTTTAAAATTTGGGCATTTCATTCATCAGCTGTAATCATCTGTTACCCTGGACATTTACAATTGATATTTCTGTATGTTTGATTTGTAATGGCCATATTGTTCTCATTATTAGGTGTTTTAGAAAAACTCATTAGTCTCCCATTGTTTTTTTCTTGTCATGCTTCATTAGAACAAGAAAAAAAGTTATGTTTTTGTGAAGCAAAAATCTGTACCTAATATCATTATTGGGAGAGGGACACGTGGCTTTAAACTGAAAGCTTTTTTTTTTTTGGTAGCTGTTTTGTTGAGATATAATTCACATACCATAAAATTCACCTGTTTAAAATGTATGATTCAGTGGTTTTTAGTATATGCAGAGTTGTGCAGCCACCACCGCAATTTAATAAAAACCTACACCCGTTAGCTATCATTCCCTAACCTTCCCCGGCACCTCTGCCGCCAGCCCTCAGCCCTAGGCAACCACTAAGCTACTTTCTGTCTGAGTAGACTTGCCAATTCTGGACATTTCATATAAATGGAATCACGCAACATGTGGTCTCTAGTGACTGGTTTCTTTCACTTGGCATAATGTTTGCAAGGTTCATTCATGTAAATCAAAGCTTTTTAAAAGAAATTTGATATCCTGTGTTGATTATATTAGTCTATGATAAAAATATTTTAGTGGCTCTTTAAAAATGTATATGATAATCTTAAGTTTGGGTTTTTTTACTTAAAAAATTTTTTTTTGCATCTTTCGCATAGTTTTTTAAAATTGAAGTATACATTCAAAAATATGTGTAAATCAAAGTGACAGTGCAAAATATTAGGAGGTGAACATACCTGTGCAACCAGCACCCACATCAAGAAAGAAATCATTACCAGCATCCCAGAAGCTTTCATTGTGCCCCTTCCAGTCACTAATGACCAAGAGTAACCATTATCCTGATTGAATACAGTCATTTTCCTGTTGTTAAACTTATATAAACAGAGCAGTAGAAGTATACTCTAATATCTGGCTTCTTTCACTTAACATAATGTTTGTGAGATTCAGCCACACTATTTCGTGCAGTTGTAGTTCATTTGTTATTATTGCAATATATTATTTTGTTTAACAGTCCTCAATTTAATTTTTCTTTTCTATTCTTTTTTGGCATTGGATAGTTATACAACGACTAGTTATTTTGAATAGTGCTGCTATGAACATTCTTGAATGTGTCTTTTGCTGACCTTATAGATGTATTTCTGTAAGGCACACACTTAACAGTGGAATTGCTGGGTCACAGGGTACGCAGATGCACATATGGGGAATATAAATGGATATAATCACATTAAAAAACTGTTTGACAGTTTCACAAAAACTTTTAAAAGATAACTAACATTTTAAAATGAACTGCCATAATATCTGTGTAAATGATCAAATATCATCCAGCCATGAAAAGCATTCCTTTTAAAGAGTATATACAAAATGAGGGAATTGATCCACTAACAGGGGTCTGTTATTAGTGGTTTCTTATACCTGCACGAACAAGCAATTTTTCTGTTGGGATTGTTCAAATTATAACCCTTTAAAGACCAAAAGTAGGAAATAAAATATTGTACATACTTTTTCTAATTCAACTAGATAAATATTTTGAAGCACTTAAATATTCAATAAAATTAGACATTTATATCAGGCCTGGGCAGAGCTAAGCTGAAAATATATAATATGGTACAATATGATGTAATATAATATATTCAGTTAATAACTGAATTCTCTATGTCAGAGAATGGGACAACATTATCAAAACAGTATAAGACAAGGGAAACCTGAAATTGTACCAGTGGAACAGAATTGAAAATCAAGAAACTTGTGGTAATCATTTGAGCCCCGATAAGAAGTATATAAATATATAGCAGAATTCAAACTAGAGAAGAAACACCAATCTAATTCTTTATGCACTATAAAAGTCAAAACACAAAAGATTCCCCAGATGAAAGAACAGTGTCATAATCAAAATGTTTATATTTCAGCTTCAGTTTAACGTCACTTATTTAGCTTCTTTTATATACACTGTGACACAGTTTAAGAACATTTAACTGTAATTTGAAACCAGAGTAATCACCACTATGTTCCCAGAGTTAAGAAGAGAATAAGTATTACTATTACTCCTTTGTTTCTGTTGGAGATGATCTAATCAAGAAAAGTGCCGAAAAGTTCTGATAAAAGCAAGACAGTGATAAAATATTGGGTTGGCCGAAAAGTTCGTTGGGTTTTAAGGACATTTTTCATTTTCACCAAGAACTTTATTGAACAACATATTCATTAACCGAACAAACTTTTTGACCAGCCCAGTATGAACCCTGTAAGGGAAGTCTTTAAACCTAATATGAAAACCACAATTACTAAAAAATAGGTTGATAATGGTACATTAAATGCTATGAATTCACCACACCTAGTTGATAAGAATACACAAAATGAACTTTGACTACTGCATAAAAAATTTTTAAATTCCTATTTACCTGTTGTTTCCTAAATTTTCAAGGCAACCTTCAATGAATCTCATTCAGATCTATCTGTAAACCAACATACTAAGCAACAGAGAAGTTTCTCTGCTTCATTTATTAATCCTTCAGAAAGATTAACTGTATCATCATCTTGGACTGTATCGCACCACAAGGTGTTTCCTTTCTTGCAAACAATATCCAAATTAATGTCTTTCACAGAATTACTGTTGAATTGATGTTTATGAATTATAGGTCCTTGATTAAGATGTTCATGGTAAATAGATGCTACATTGGCAAGATGTTGTTAGAGATGAGATGGTAGCTCTGCCTATGAAATGAATCTGAACTAGCTCCTCTTCACACCCAGATTCTTCACTATCAAAATCAGCCATATTTTTTTCTGATTTTGCACTGACCTGGGAGCTACTGCAACTGACATCATCTGTACTTAGCTTATCATCAGCCACATGCCCATCATGGTAGTGATGACGATGTGGTGGTGGTGGTAGTGATGCTGAATTTAGTGATGCTAAATTGCCGACAAGCAAATAATTCATTTCCAATCGTCTCCCAAGAAAGTCCCCAGTGCGTGTAATACTGCAAGATTCCTGAGATCCTTGTGCTATATGAGCAGCATTCATTTCCTCTGAAATATGTTCTGGGTCTTCAGCGTGTGAACAGGCATCCAGCATTTGTATTTGATTATCTACTGATGGCATTGGCTCAGTGTTAAAAAACAGGTCCTTTCCTGTTCCATTGCTTGCTGATGGGCCTTGGGAATCCCCTAAGCAAATGCCTGCTTGACTTTCTAACTTTCTGTTCCAAAGATCCGTACCACAACTACTTTTAAGAGGATTATGACCATGATCTTCATCTTCTTGAAGGGCTTCAAATCTGCAGTGTCTTCTGACTGTACCTCATTGCCAGAGCGCTCAGCTGACTGGCTTGCATTACTAGAATTCACCTCATTGCTAGATCCATTACTGTTGCTTCTAGGACCACTGCTTCCATCTTCACCACTGTTGGCAGTTTTGTCAGAACTTCCTTGCTTGGATTTCTTTGTGTCTGAAAGTTGCTGTTGCATCTGTTTCGTTCTGTGTGTAAGTTGCTCATCCATTTCAATATCACTGCCTCCATTCTGATGAGTTTCACTGTCATTGCTGCTTTGAGGACTAACTACAGGTGACCAAGGTGATGGAGCTGGTCTTCTGAGCTCTTCTTCCTCTTTCTTATTTTCAATGGGAAGATTAATAAAGATGCCAAAGAACTGTTTAGGTAGCTGAGCCTTAGCGGCTAATACATTATTCTATAATGTGTTAATTAACATCAATGCCAAGTATAATGTCTGTTCAGTACGAACACTTGGCTGAAGAGCTGAAACCAGATTAAGAAGATGTCTAAGTGGTACTGGATCCAAATTCTTGACGAATAAAGGAAATAAATCAGCATATACCAACTACAGTGTTTTCAGCTGTGCTGCAGCCCAAATGTAGTCAATATGCTAAGTACTCAGTCATCCTTCCGCTGCTAAAAAAAATTCAGTCACTGACAGTGTTTGATAATCTCAGTATGAAATTCAGTCCATATATATGCTCTACAACATTGTTGCTTATAAGCCAGTCTGCAAGTTCTTTTGCAATGGACTTTCTATGGCTGATGCTAGTGACTCATTATTGCATATATCGTTGAAGGTGTGAAGGTGATTCATTATCTGACTGAGCCTAGTCAACCTCTTAGTCAAAATAGATCACGTAAAGTACTTAAATGCAAGATCTAGGCTTACTTTATCAAAGCATAGCGTTGTATCCAATGGTTCTTTCACTGTGCTACACATTAAGTCATCCATATTGTGAGCCCCACTCTGTCTTAACTCCTGATCAGGGAACTTGCATAAATACCTGATAATGTAGGTCCTAAAAGAGGTAATGTGCTACATGACAGCAGAGATATGTAGCCATATTCTAATACTAGATACAACTGTAGTAAATCCATGTGCTGTAAGAAATGGTAAAGTTTTAAGAGTCCCATATTCAAAGCAGTCATTCATGAGAGGTCATTTTCCCCATAAAACAGACATACCTAATGAAACAAATGCAGTGGTACTTCTACATCATCCATGTCACAGATTATCCCTAATATGTTGCTTTCTTAGGTTGATATATCCTCTATAGTTAAGGTGAGTATTATGCTTGCAAGCAGTTGGGAAATTGAATCTGAAAAATTTTTGCTACACATAGTAAGTTTTTCTTTCTCATCTCTGTTCCGTAAACTAAAAGAACCAGAACTCCTGGAAGATTCCTCCTCTGTCAGGTTACAAATTCTTTTAGAGTATTATTTTTTTCTATTGACTTTTTATCTTTCTATCCTCCTTCATTACACTCTTTTCTATATTCAGTGGTTCTTCCACTTGGTTACTCTCATCTTGCCATGTGGGAATCTGTAAGATCTTCTGTAAGAGCGTATGGAAAAATCCGAATGAACTTTTTGGCCAGCCCAATATGTTAATAGTAGTACAATGTTTACAAAGCTGATCCCAGAGCACTTGAACTTCAGCAATCACTAAGTTATTAAGTGCACACACTACTTGGTTAAAAATCTCCAAATGCTTATATTCCTTGAAGCAGCACAGATATGGCCTCTGTGTCCAGGAATTGATATAAGCAAATGTTTTGAAAGTATGTTCCTTCCTGAACTGCAGTCCATTACCACCTTCTGTATCTGATACTGGATATACGTGTATCACTACCTTCAATTCTGTAACTTAAGACTCATCCATCCTCAAGCAGTAAGATACCTTGATGTGACTAGAAATTACAGAGTGAAGACTTGGATTTTTTAAATGTAAAAAATGTTCTTTTGTCATGGAAGAAATGTTGGACAAAACGTAATTTGTCAAATCTCTCAACCAATTTAGGTTGAATTCATGCTTTCCATAAAAATTTTGTGTTTAGGCTGCTGAAAGCCTTCACAAGACCATTGTTAAGAGGCGAATGTCTCATGTGAGTGGAGGAGGATCCATAGATTTGTCTGACACGGACTCCCTACAAGAATGGATCAACATGACTGGCTTCCTTTGTGCCCTTGGGGGAGTATGCCTGCAGCAGAGAAGCAATTCTGGCCTGGCAACCTATAGCCCACCCATGGGCCCAGTCAGTGAACGCAAGGGTTCCATGATTTCAGTGATGTCCTCAGAGGGAAACACAGATACACCTGTCAGCAGATTTATGGATCGGCTGCTATCCTTAATGGTCTGTAACCATGAGAAAGTGGGACTTCAAATACGGACCAATGTTAAGGATCTGGTGGGTCTAGAATTGAGTCCTGCTCTTTATCCAATGCTCTTTAACAAACTGAAGAATACCATCAGCAAGTTTTTTGACTCCCAAGGACAGGTAAAGTGTTCTCTGTTTTATTTTTCACCCTTCCCTGTGAATAGAGTGACTCATTTGAAATAATGAAGCCTTTTCCTTTTAGATTATTTAATTTTGATACTGGCATGAACTTTCACTTATAATTTTAAAAAAATAGATGAAAACATTGCAAAAAGAAGAATCGTCTAATGTAGGAATCAATTTGCTTTTTAGGGACTCTAGTGCATGGGCGTGCCTGGGGTTAACAGTGTCTTGGGTATGGATATGGGTGTCTGTGTGTATCTGTGTGCACGTTTGGATATGTGCCATGGTTGAATTTCTGCATGGGTATGACATCTAGATCAGGCAGCTTCATCTCTCTGTGGTCTCTCTGCTGTGCATTGATTCCCAAATCAATTCCCAATGTTTTGTTCTTCGTATAGGTTTTATTGACTGACACCAATACTCAGTTCGTGGAGCAAACCATAGCTATAATGAAGAACTTACTAGATAATCATACTGAAGGCAGCTCTGAACATCTGGGGCAAGCTAGCATTGAAACAATGATGTTAAATCTGGTCAGGTAAGCATTCTACTGAAGTGTAGCAGACACACACTGGTATCGGTAGTTAGTAGTGAAATAATTTGCCATCCTTTTCTCTGTTGCACCCAAATTAGGGTGTAATAATAAGGTAATTAGAAGTTATATATGTTCTCATATAAACAAAATGAAAATCTTATAGTTCTTATGGTTACATTTAATCATTTTACTTAGAGATGAAAGCATTTAGGAAATCTTCTCTTTTGTTTATATCGGATCATTTTTTTTTTAATGCTTCTGTGTCTAGGTATGTTCGTGTGCTTGGGAATATGGTCCATGCAATTCAAATAAAAACGAAACTGTGTCAGTTAGTGGAGGTAATGATGGCAAGGAGAGACGACCTCTCATTTTGTCAAGAGATGAAATTTAGGTGAGTTCTCAAAAAAGCAAAGTTAAGTCTTGTAAATCTTATTATGTTGAGTGAAGTACAGAAAAATAGTGGGCACCTGGTTATCATGGGAAGTGGGGAAGGTGAAAAAGGAGCATTTTATGTGTGTGTGTGTGTGTTTTTCTCTTCATATCTTTTCAAATTTCCCAAACCCTTGTGCCCATGACAGTGCTCCCTTTTTCTAAAATTATACTACACTTGAGCCAAGAATTTGATTTTGTATCCAAATGGATACCATAGCTAAGGGCTGATGTGGTGGATCAGTACCCAGGTAGCTTATGTTTGTGCCCTTCTCACTGTTAAATTTGTAATAGCAGTATCTCTTTTATGAAATTGTCATGTTGCTTGGGTGATTTGGAAAATTACTTGAACTATTAAAAATTCTTATATGACTAAAAGTGTATGTGTGACTTTAAAAAAGCTGTGTCCTGTTTTCTTTTTCTCTGCCGTTCTATAGGAATAAGATGGTAGAATACCTGACAGATTGGGTTATGGGAACATCAAACCAAGCGGCAGATGATGATGTAAAATGTCTTACAAGGTAAAAAACAAAAAAAGACCTTTAACTAAGTATTAGCAGGTTTACTCTAGGTGTTAGTACTACTTCATTATAGTTTGTATACATATATTTTGTGTGTTTTGAAATTGTTTTTTGGGATATCAAGCTTTTGCATTTGAATTATATAAAGATACTAATCTTTATTATTTCTTTTTCTTTTTAACTAAAAGACTTTCAGTAAAAACAAATGTGAGAGAGTGTTATGTTTGGAAAGTTTGTGTTGTCTGTTTAGGGAGGATGGTCTACAGTTGGAAAATAAGGTATATAAAACCTTAGATTGTTTTTATTTTTTGATTGGATAAAGATATTATTTGAGGAACTTAGTCGTTTTGAGTCTTTCTAAAATGTAATTGCTTAAGTTTGCTCTAATGATAAACACTTACTGCAATGTGTCAGAAGTATTTAAACATTATGAATTACACAAAAACCATTCACATATATTTCTTTGGCCAGCCTTGGTTCCATAGTACGTGCTTTGAATTTAAGGTAGTCATTTTGCCAAGATTACTTTGTAGAAAGTTATTATCGCCCTCTCCCCAACTTGAAATGTCTTGGCATTCTGGGCTCTGCATATTAACTCAGATTATTTAGGTTTTCGTAGTAATTTGTTTAATGAAATAGGTAGCTATTAAAGTTTGTGTCTGTTAGGAAGAAGTTTATTTGAGGGGAAGGTGGAGTGGAAGAACCTGAAAGATTTGTGGTCTTTAAACTTTTTTTTTCTTCAGAGATTTGGACCAGGCAAGCATGGAAGCAGTAGTTTCACTCCTGGCTGGTCTTCCGCTGCAGCCTGAGGAAGGAGATGGTGTGGAATTGATGGAAGCCAAATCACAGTTATTTCTTAAGTAAATTTCAGTCACCAAAAATACAAAGGAAAAAGCAAAGCCCCACACACAACAAAACAAAGTGTAACCAAAGTAGCAAATGATTATATTGAGAAAATGGACTTCAATTGCTTTGTTTTTATGGCCATCGGCCGCTGTCTCACAAAATATAACATGTGCTTGAAGCAGTATTATCCATGATAGGGCTGGTATAGGAAGTCCTATACCAGAGCCACTCATGGGATGCACATGTGTTTTGTGGTTTGTTTTTTTTTTCTTTTCTACTGAACACTCTGTATTTTTTTTTTCCACACACACACACTGTATTTTATTTTTACAAGAGATAAATAAACTGACACCAAGCATTGTAAATGGATGACCACAACAAAAGCAACAATGATTGCAATTACCAAACACGAAACACACTCATACTATGTCATAATATTGACATTCAGTCCAGTAATCCAGTGTTTTGTGGTTTTTAAAGAAAATAATTTGATTGGTGAATTTTTAAAAATTAATTAATTTATTTATTTTTGGCTGCATTGGGTCTTGGTTGCTGGGCGTGGGCTTTTTCTAGTTGTGGCGAGTGGGGACTACTCTTCGTTGCAGTGTGCGGGCTTCTCGTTGTGGTGGCTTCTCTTGTTGTGGAGCATGGGCTCTAGGCGTGTGGGCTTCAGTAGTTGTGGCACGTGGGCTCAGTAGTTGTGGCTCGCAGGCTCTAGAGTGCAGGCTCAGTAGTTGTGGCGCACAGGCTTAGTTGCTCTGCGGTATGTGGGATCTTCCCGGACCAGGGCTCGAACCTGTGTCCCCTGCATTGGCAGGCGGATTCTTAACCACAGCGCCACCAGAGAAGTCCGATTGGTGAATTTTTATTGACAGTAAAACCCAGATCACCTCCTTAAGTCATTTAAAACGTTATTGTCTAAACTGTTTGGACCACTAATTTTTATATTCTAAACATTAAAAGTGATGCATTTACCAGGAAACACTGCATCTATTTGGTGTTTATATTATGAAATATGTACTGAGCTTTGTCAGGATAAAATCATATTCAACACAAAACACTTCATAATGAGCCATGCTGGCTGATTACCCCAAGACTGGAGAGAAGCAGATACCCAGAGCCACTCATGTGATGCAGATGTGATGGTTTCAGAATGTCTGATTAGCTGTCTGGTTGATGCGGCCTTCACTGGGTAAGGGTCAGTCTTTTTATTTCTCAGGTATTTCACATTGTTTATGAACCTTTTGAATGACTGTAGTGAAGTTGAAGATGAAAATGCACAAACAGGTGGCAGGAAACGTGGCATGTCTCGGAGGCTGGCGTCACTGAGGCACTGTACAGTCCTGGCAATGTCAAACTTACTCAATGCTAACGTGGACAGTGGCCTCATGCACTCCATAGGTGAGATAAAATGAAAGCTTCATTTAGAAATTTAAAACCTAGAGAACTGGCATGTAAGACAAGTGGAATTACTTCAGAAAGACCATGTTAGTAAATTTGCATCTGTCTGTCCATATCAGGTTTAGGTTATCACAAAGATCTCCAGACAAGAGCTACATTTATGGAAGTTCTGACAAAAATCCTTCAACAAGGCACAGAATTTGACACACTTGCAGAAACGGTGTTGGCAGATCGTTTTGAGAGACTGGTGGAGTTGGTCACAATGATGGGTGATCAAGGAGAGCTCCCAATAGCTATGGCTCTGGCCAATGTGGTCCCTTGTTCTCAGTGGGTAAGTTCATTGAGTAAGAGCAGAAGAGCAGTGCCTGGCACATAGCAGATGCTTCAAAATTCATTCATTCAATGAATTTTTTTAAATTGAAGTATAGTTGATTGACAGTGTTTCAGGTGTACAGCAAAGTGATTGAGTCATATATATATATTCTTTTTCAGATTCTTTTCCATTATAGGTTATTAAAAGATACTGGATATAGTTCCCTGTGCTATACAGTAGGTCCTTGTTTATCTGTTTTCTGTATAGTAGTGTGTATCAATGAATTGAATTAATTGCTAAAACTTTTAGAGCTGGAAGAAACTTCAGATATTATTTGAGTGATTTTCAGCTGTGGAAAGTGGTTGGCTCTTCTAGCCCTCACTAGATTTCTTAAATATGAGGATCTTATTTCACATATTTAAAGTAAAACTCAAACTCCTTACCTGACCCACTGAAAAATTCCATTTGAACACTCATCAAAAGAAAATTAAAACCCCTGATCTGGTCTGGTGTCTTCATATATTAAATGAGATAATTAGGGTTAAATCTCATATATAGTTGTTTAGTAATGCTAGAACTAGAATTCAAGGCTTATGCCTGTTTACTATTGATATATCTCTAGTTCACAACTCTTGTTTTCTGTAATGCGTTATACAATTTTTAAAAAATTTAACCACTCTTATTTGCATTTGAAATTGTGACATTGCTTGTTTTAAATACAGAAGACATAATATGGCTATTTGGCATCTCTTAATAAAAAATTTCCTAGAACCATATCATTTTTGGTAACATATGCTAAACATTTGAGAAAGATTGTCCCTTTCCATGTTAAAAAGCTGTTTAGTTTATACTGTAGAGAAAATGATTTCATTTCATTTCATTTTAGTAAATTATATCTAATTTATAATTATATCTATAATTATATCTAATTATATCTAATCTGTTGTTGCCTGTAGATGTGTTTCTGCTTAAAAGCTGTAGGATCTTATTCTTCATACTTACAGTGAAACTCAAACTCTTTACCCTGGTCTACAAGGCTCTACCCAGCCTGGGCCCTGCCTCATCTCTGACATCATCTTATGCCATTTTCCTTCTTGTTCACCAGACTGAAACCACGCTGGCCATCAAACATGTTAGGCTTATTTCTACCCTTGAGCACCCTTGCTGCTGCTGCTGCCTAGAATACTTATTCCCTGGTCTCTTGTTATTCACGTTTCAAGTCAGATATCACTTTCCTAGTGAGGTCTTTTCTGGCCATCCAATCAAAACCACACCCCCAGTCATTTTATTCCATTCCTTGTTATATTTTCTTTGCAGCAGTTATTTACTATGTGAAATTATCTTGTTTATTTGATTGCTTGGTCTCATTCCACCACAATGTGAGCTACATGAGAGCAGACTGTGTCTATGTTGTTTACTGCTGTAGTTCCAGGTCTTGAAGTACAGCCTGGCATATAACAATGACTCAGTAAGTAATTGTTTAATGAATGAAGATGGAATCCTGCTTGTAGCTAGGGAGTTAGAAAAAGGAAATTGTTGAAATCCTCTTGAAGCCTAACATTAGTTCACGAATCTTCATATATTTTGAAAATGGATATTCTGAGTTACCTTTTAGCACCTACCTATAATTAGCGCTAAAAATTATCAGTAATTTTTTCAATAAAATAGAATTAGTTAAGTCCAAGAGGCTTTAATCGTTTTGTTTTCTTTCAGTAAATCATTTCTTATGTGTTTTATACTAACTGACTTTTTTTTTAGAGAAGGACTTTTATATTAGGCCAGATCTATTCGAACTGTATCTAAACAAAATACAAGATAACTTTAAAAATTTTAAGTCTATTTTGTAAATTTAAATTCTGGTGCTTATATGAAAATTCAACTATCATTTATAAAGCCAGACACTTTTAAAAAATGCAAAAATACAAAACAACACTACTCTTCACAGATTTTTGTTGTTGTTTTGGAAAATATAATTATTTTTCCAAAAAATATTGTTTATGCTAACATATTATAGATTTATGATGTTATTTTTATTTATGTTATTCTTAAATAAATTAAAATACTATAAAAATAAATAAATAAATTCTGGTGCTTAAAGTTTTCAGAATTTTGCAGGGGAGGGATTAGAGTGGAAAAAACTAGCACAGCAGTCTAAAAATAGTTTTATTTTGTAACTGAATTATCTCTCTTAATTATACTTGGCTTTAAACTGGAGGATAGAATTTTTATATCTAGTCAATTATGTATTGTGTAACTGTAGGAAGTATAGCAGAGTATTGGGTCGTATTTGGCTTCAGTTATCTGTGGTTAGGATTGTTAAATTTTTTCCTTTACTCGAATAACAGATTATAATAATCCTGGGACCAGACAAGAATTAGAGGAGCTACAGGCCATGATCCTGGCTTTGTTGTCACTGATTGAAGTTTGGGCCATCTTATTATGGTTACCCCTGTTCTCTCTAAATCTCTTCCCAACATGCATGGTTAAACAGTGATTTACTATCACATTCATTTTTCTCGAGTGTACCAAAAGATACTTTACTGTGGGGAATTATGAGGCTTATCATTTAGGAACTAGATGCAAATTAGCCACCCATCCCCACTTTGTATGTAAATCTGGCTTATCTTTTGGTTCTGAATGCACAGCCTAGGTCTTTTTCCTGACTTGCTGAAAATCCTGTAGTTTTTCCATTTTTGTTGTTTCTTGCCTAGCCCGTGTTCAGTGTTCACTGAGTTTCCCTGACCATATGAGAAGAGAGTAGAGCTCTGTGGTCACCGAAGTCTTATTCGCCCTCGTTGATTTTCTAAGAAAATGATCTGTGCATATCAAATTCTTTGCCATCATCTTCTATTTCTGTTTTCTTTTATTTTGTCATAGAATTTGAACTGAATCCTGGATTTTTTTTGTCTTCTGGTAAAGCCTTGGCCTCGCTTACCTTTTATCATTTAATCCTTAGAGTTAGCAGCTACTGTAGGTGTATAGAAATAGTCATCTGTCATAGACAGATATACACAGATAAATCCCAGGGGAAAACTTAATCAGTCACCATATACCTCAGTTCAGCAGGTGGTTTATCAGCTTTGGATTTGCCTTTCAGTTTTCTGCTTAAGGAAAAATGGAACTGTTTACACTGACACAATTTTATTTTGTTCCCAGGATGAACTAGCTCGAGTTCTAGTGACTCTATTTGACTCTCGGCATTTACTCTACCAACTGCTCTGGAACATGTTTTCTAAGGAAGTAGAATTGGCAGACTCCATGCAGACTCTTTTCCGAGGCAACAGCTTGGCCAGTAAAATAATGACCTTCTGTTTCAAGGTTTCTATCCATTTATCTTTTTTTTTTTTTTTTTGGTGCCAGAGGTATGCCAAACAGTGATTATGTACAGACTGTACAGAGCAGAATGTCTTCTTTAATGCAAGATATTTGGAGCAGGCATAATAAATTCCTACTTGTGTATTTCTTTAGGTATATGGTGCTACCTACCTACAGAAACTCCTGGATCCTTTATTACGGATTGTGATCACATCCTCTGATTGGCAGCATGTTAGCTTTGAAGTAGATCCTACCAGGTGTGTCATCCTCTCATCTGCAACAGCTCTCCATTTTTTCATTTCCACTACATGAGGCAAGGCCCTCATAATTTCTCCCCTTGATTCTTAAGATTAGTCTTTAATTATAAAAGTTACACACAAACACATTTTTCTTTTCTTTTCTTTTTTTTAATATTTATTTATTTGGTTGCGCTGGGTCTTAGTTGCAGCAGGCAGGCTCCCTAGTTGGGGCTTGCGGGCTCCTTAGTTGCGGCATGCATGTGGGATCTAGTTCCCTGACCAGGGATCGAACCCGGGCCCCCGGCACTGGGACCACGGAGTCCCAACCACTGCACCACCAGGGAAGTCCCTCAAATACATTTTTCTTAAAGAAAGTTACAAATAACATTAAAGGTGTCTTTGACTATCACCTCTAGAGACATAGCACTGTTACTAGTTAGGCTGTTCTTCTGTCCTTTTTTCAATCCATTTGCATATACATATTTCTAGTGGTAGAAACTATATTATAATGTGGGCACTTAATATAAATGGTAAGATATTATCAATATATACATGTTTTTGCAACTTTTTTTTTTTAACATAATCCTGTATCTTAGATCATTCTTTGTCAGTATAGAAGGATAATGAATCTGATTCTTTTTAACTGCTGCATAATATTTTGTGGTTTGGCAATATCATAATTTATTTAGCCAATGCCATATCGATCCCATTGACTTTTTAATTAATTAATTAATTAATTAATATTTGGCTGCATTGGGTCTTTGTTGCTGCGTGCGGGCTTTCTCTAGCTGTGGCGAGCGGGGGCTACTCTTCGTTGCGGCACATGGACTCTAGGCACGCAGTCTTCAGTGGTTGCGGCACGTGCGTGGGCTTAGTTGCTCCGTGGCATGCGGGATCTTCCCGGACCAGGGCTTGAACCCGTGTCCTCTGCATTGGCAGGCAGATTCTTAATCACCGTGCCACCTGGGAAGTCCCAAACCCATTGACTTTTGTAGTAACTTTCTAATTATTGTCCTAGCATTATCTTTTTATTTGCAGATCATTTACTGCAGGAATTATTCTGAAACCTAAAATTTTTTGTCACTTTTTTTCTTAGAAACCATCAGTTGTTCCCCATTGACTGCAAGAAAAAAACTCATCTGACTATAATCCACATCACTACTTGTTATTCTTTCATGTGATCTCTGTACTTTAACTCCAGTGAAATATGCGCATGTTGTACATTTTTAAAGTGGCTTGACAACGTGGGGTTCATTGGGATTAGAGTTGCCTAATAAGTAATACCCATTTTCCCCCCACCAAGTTCAAAACCAAAAGGTCAGAGGGAGGGAGGGATGGGAGGGAAGCACGCAGGAATCAGCTATCTCCTTTATTTCTGATAAAAATGATTAAAGAGCGGGGCTTTAGATCCTGTGGGCATATAGTATAGGCTTGCTAATACATCACCTTGAATTGGAATCATCTTCCCCATCCCTTGCACAGCTGGGTAAACTACAGGCTTCCATCACAGGGACTGGCAAGCTTTTTATCACAAGTGGAGAGAAGACCAGATTATGTCTTTTCTGCAGGCAGACATATCTAGAATGGAGAGGATGGCACTGAACTGAGCATGCTTGACTCTGTTTTTTTTTTAATCTATCTCGCTCTTCCTCCTATAATGAGGATTGACTTAGGAGAAGGGAAAGAGGCCAAGGGGTAATGTAAGGTGCATTATAAAAACCACCATCTCCATGAAGCTTTCTACCTGTCCCCACGGTATCTGGCTTATAGTTGGCATTTCATAAATATTTGTTGAATGAAATTTTAAACACTTATGCTTGCTTTTTCTAAGCCACATCTCTTGTCTTTCAGTTAGGACCTTAACATTATTTTATTTTTTATTTTCAAGTTCAGAGCTTCTTGATGGTTTCTCTTCCTAAATAATTTTATTTGGCAACTTCGTATCAGTTATTTTTGGCTCTGCCTTTGCTGAAGTATCAACTGTAATATCTAATCAGAACTCTGGCACCTAAATTAACCAGTTATTGTTAAAATGGTTAAAAAGTTGTAGTTTAAAACTTAAAAGCAACATTCTTTTAATGTCATCTTGTATTTTGTTACCATTTAGCAATTTCACTTTCTAAAGGGTAAAAATTACTTAGAGAGTGAACTACTGCCTGAAAGAAATCTACTGTACTAAGTACTTTGGTACAGAGAAGGAAACTAGATGACAAACTTCCTATATTCAGGTTACTTAAAATCAAGTTGACGTCTTTTCTGACATGTAGAGGGCTTGGAAGTTGACACTGCTATGTTCACAACAAGAAAAAGCTGAAAACAGAAAATCAGCAACTCTTCTTAGATTCATCAGAGAATTGAAGGGCACCCCCCCCCCACCAAAAAAAAGGGGAAAAACTGGCGTGACAGCCAAATTCAGAGAATCCCAGCTTACAGGGAGAAACAGCTGCTGGAGTCAGTAACTGGTAGGAACACTTAGGCTGTAATAGACAACTTGCTGGAGGTTGAGCGTGGATTAGCTTGAGAATGAAAGCTCCTGGGGGCCCTGTGTCAGGGGGACCCCCACACTTCTGTGAGTTTGACCTCTAGAAACCCTACCAGGTTCTCATGGTGAAGATGGAAGAAAAGTCCCCTTGCGCTCTGGGCAGGGGAAGGGGAAAAGTAACCATTTTGTAATATGCGCATAGTGTTCTGTTCTCCCTTACAAAGGCCTGCCTTTAAGGGAAACTATCAGAGCCTTATCTGACCTGGAGGATGGGCAGTTACCCAACTTCAGCCTCCTCTAGCCTTCCTGACTCACATAAGGGGAGAAAAAAGCCTAAGAAATTCTTCTGAAGGTCACAGCCCAGCCACTCTGTCCCAATAAAACAATGGAGATATAAGCATAAGATTATAGACTGCTTCCTCTCCCCAGTACCTCACTACTACATCAACAGGACTCCAGTGTATTAAAAGTGGGTTACAACCGAGAGCTTCAACACAGAGACTCTAAGAAGAAATTCCTAGGGAAAACTAGGGAATCCTAGACAACTAGGTAGACAAAAACAAGGACACTGGAAGAAATTGACACCTATAGCTACAGCAAACATTAAACACAACCTAAGTCCTAGCCAGATTAACATATAACCTTACACTAAAGACCTCTTTGTTTCTGTTCCTGCTACCCATTATGTCTTAGGTCTTTCAACAAAAAAACTACAAAGCATGCTAAAAAGCAATAAAAATCGCAGTCTCAAGAGACAAAGCGAGCATCAGAACTAGACTCAGATGTGACAGATTTTGGAATTATCTGACAAGGATTAAAATAACTATAATTAATATGTTAAGGGCTCTATGGAAAAAAAGTGGACAACATGCAAGAACCGGTGGGTGATTTAAACAGAGATGGAAACTCTAAGAAAGAATCAAAAGGAAATGCTAGAAATCAAAAACATCATAACAGAAAGGAAAAATGCCTTTGGATGGGCTTATCAGTAGACTGGACACAAATGGGAAAAGAATTAGTGAACTTGAAGATATGTCAATAGAAATTTCCAAAACTGAAATGCAAAGAAAAAGAAAAACTAAATGGAAATGAAAGTACATCTTATCAGAATGTGTGGAATGTAGTGAAATGTAGTATTTACAGCGTTAAATGCATGTATTAGAAAAGAAGAACGATCTAAAATGAATGGCCTAAACTTTCACCTTAGAAAATTAGAGAAAGTTCAGTATAAACCTAAAGCAAGCAGAAGGAAAGAAATAAAAATTAGAAATCAATGAAATTAAAAAACAGAAAAACAATAGGATAAAAAAACAAAAACAAAAGCTGATTGAAAATCAAAGGGAAAAATTTTTGTACACACAAACACTTAATTGAACACAAAGCTTCATTATAGATCAGAATTAATGGAATAGCCAATAAGTTATCATTGGCATGTGGGAGGCAGGAGGGATAGATGTATCAGAGGGACATCTGAAACAGACCAGCAGCACACCTGCTGCTGTGTTGACTCATTAAGAAAAAGTTCCCACAAAGTAGACGAGAACTGTCAAGGTTTCTAGGAATCTCTTCTAGCCCTGTTAAATATATTGTTAATCTTTTCTTTCATACGCAAAGCTTCTATGCCCTCCATATCTCAGATTTGAGTTACTATTGTAGCTTCTTAAGTGATCTCCCTGCATAAAGCCCCCATTTTTAGACCAATCTCTTTTTAGTTCCCCATATATCCCAAGTTCATCTTCTGCCTCTGACTTCTCGGCAACCAGTTGCCATGTGAATTAATCGTGTCTATCTCTGGTTTGCTATTTTGTCTTTTATATCCTTGAATAATTGTACTCATTGCTTAGTGTGTACTTGTCTCCCCTCTTTGAGAAGTTCAAAGGCCAATTATTGTTGAATCCTCAGCACCTGGCATTAAGATGGCAAATAGTAGACGCATGATAAATGTTTATCGGATTGAATTGTGTGCTTGTCCTGCCTTCTTCTTTCTGAAATGCCCTTACTTCTTTTTGCCTATGCAGATTCTTTCCCTCCTTTAGAACTCACCTAGTCCATGAAATCTTTCCTGCCTGTCGTCTACATTAATTTCCAAACTCTTACTGTATCCATATGCTGCACCACATGGTGAGCTGCAAGGAATCTGGAGTGTCCCCAACTTTTATGTAATATGTAAATTAGTATAGAAAGAAAATTACTAGTTAAGAGATTGAAAACAAGTATTCAATAATTGTTTTGGTAAGGTACTATGCTAGTTTTTAAGGGGTCAAAGATGACTACATCCTTCAAGGATCTTACAGTTTAGTAGGAGAGATAAGACATATAACAAGTAGTTAAGTAGTGACTTTCATAGGGAATGTGTTTTGAGAGTTCGATTGGCCAGCTCAAGTAAAGGTTTGTGGGTCTGAGAGCCACTGGGTAAAATTTAAACCCCATGAAGGAGGCATTGTAATTATTCCTGTCTTATTGATGGAAAAAATGAGGCTCAGAGAAGTTAAGTATCTTGACCAAGGTCATAATGGTCAATAAGTGGTAAAGCTGAAATTTAAACCTAGTGAGTCTGCCTTCTGAATATCTGCCTTTAATCACAGCACCAGGACTTTAGAATCATACAGAAGAGGGGCTGCCCTGGCGGTCCAGTGGTTAAGACTCCGTGCTTCTACTGCAGGGGGCGCGGGTTCGATCCCTGGTCAGGGAACTAAGACCCTGCATGCTGTGCAGCACGGCCAAATAAATAAATAAATACCTTTAAAAAAAAAGAATCATACAGACGAATTAGCAACAGTAATTGAATGTGGGGAATAATGGAATACTGCGGGCAAAGACGACATCAGAGGTCACCTGAATGATATGATTGAAGCAGTAATGGTGCCATTGACAACATGGGGAACACAGGATGAGACATACAAGTAGGAGGAAAAAAATCAGCTGATTTTGAACAAACTGAGTTTTAGGTACTGGCAAGAGGGACACCTAGCAGTTAGAGATATTAAACTGGATATGAAGGGCAGTTGAAAATAGGGCCTGAATGGCCACAAAATATTGAAAGCATGTCTAACTTTACTGAAGTCATGGAAATAAAAGTTAAAAATGTGAGATGCACTCTCCTACCTACTAGATGGACAAAGGAATAAAAATCATATACTAAATTTGTGAAAATATAGGGGGAGCAGAATTTTTATACACAGTTCTGAAAATTGCCTTTTTTATAGTTGGTTTGTGTAAATCAGGTTCCCAGCAAAGTCCAAACGTTGCATTTGGCTGAATGTCTCTTAAGGAGTCTCTTTTAAGGAGTATGTCTGTTTGTTTGTTTGCTTGTTTTTAATTGGTTTTGCTTTTTTTCTTTTTCCTCTCGATAGGTTAGAACAGTCAGAGAGCCTTGAGGAAAACCAGCGGAACCTCCTTCAGATGACCGAAAAGTTCTTCCATGCCATCATCAGTTCCTCCTCCGAATTTCCCCCTCAGCTACGAAGTGTGTGCCACTGTTTGTACCAGGTATGCTTAAGGTTAGAGATTACCATTATTAATCCACAGCTAAATTTAAAAGAATGCTTTACCAAAGAGGGATTTAGCTGCTAATAGTGGGTGGTTGATAATACTGAATCAATTTGGATGAATAATGCATTAAGAATTGTTTAAATTGGCTTTAAAAATATGAAGTAGTTTAAGGGGGTACTTTAAAAATAATAAATTTTCCTTGCGTTGAGAACAAGCTTAAAATGCACCAGATCTACTGGGTATAATAGATGTGATTGAAATGAGATATATTATGGAATTTTTGTTGTTGTTTTTATCTTGTACCAAAATTACTCATAGGGTCTTTCACATATGAGGCTGGTCTACTCCTTGCTTTTTGTGTTGTGAAATGCTTGATCCATAATTTTGATTTTTTCATTAAGCTCTCTTGTGTTTGTGTCAGGTTTTGCCAGGACAGGCTGATGTTTATTTTATGTAGAATGCTACTTATAAAATATATTGCATCATCATTCACGTCAAATTATTAGACTTTCCAACACTAGAACTGCAAGTAATGCTTCTGAGTTCAGATGTCCACAGTCATCCCCTCCTTGCTAAGGAAATTGCATCTGTGTTCTTTTATGGCTTCCACTGTGTTTTTGATCGGCATATGCAGTTTCAGAAATGATTTAATCACTCCAAGGGAGATTAGTGCAAATCCACATTAGCCTGTTAAAACTGTGATTCTGGAAGAAACATTAGTGGGTCTGGAGTTTGGGACAGGGGCAGGTATAGGGGAAAAAATTTATGCATTTATCAAAACCCATGCCTTTTGTGTCTTTTTCTTTGCAGAGTTATCCCCAGCCATTTGTTTTTTAGCACGGGGCTTCGGTTGCTTAGAGACGTTAGCAAGATCAGTGAAATTGTCATTTAAAAAAGCTGTTTCAGGCTGCTCTGTGTGAATTTTTCCCCCATTGCTATTTATAAAGATGTATCTGCTGTATCTATAAAAAAATGTTTCATCATGTTTGTAGATGATGAAGCATACTTAGCATTAAAACTCTCTTAATTTAATTTATCATGACTTTTCCTGCCTTTTCAAAATAGCTCAAGGAAGCTTAGGAGAGCCCCACATAATTTTTTCATCTAGTTAAATCTGAGGCCAGAGGGTGGTTTAGTTATAATATGAAATCTAGTACAGTAAGTAATAGCTTAAGTTTGGGCATTATTCAGGTTTCTCTTTAAATCAAATTCAGTCCTTCTTCTGTTTATAAAACTAGGCAGATAAGAAATGGTGAGCACATATTAAAAATAGTCTGGACCAACTTCTTGGTTGGCCTAATAGTAACTGTTTTCAGAGAGCAAATGAATTTCTCAAGTGGCAGTGGCTTTGACTTTAGCTGGTTAGAAGTGAATGGGTACTAACTACCTGGTTACATATATGGTCTAGTAGATTTTAGTAGAAATTCTTCATGTGGTTGTCTCCCTAAAAGAAAACAATTTTTGTATCATCAGCAAACTTGGAGTCCCATTTGATAAGGAAAAAGGAACTAAGTGCTTGGCACTTATTAGTAAGTACTTAGAAAATAGTTAATGAAGGAATAAATAACCCCATTCCTCCCACCCAAGTAAACAAGATTCTTGCCAGCTTTCATAGTTAGGAAGGGAGGGAGGTAGTGAAAATAATGCAGAAAATAAAGCTAGTTGATAATTGGTGGCTTATTAACCACTGTGTGTTGTGCTTTTTAAAACATTCCGTAATACAATATCCCATATTACAACAGACCTGAATTATTGTATTAAAATTTCACATACAATTATTCCCTTTAATAATATTATTTAAATGCTAGTGCATTTTGGGGATGTATTGGATAAACTTATTGTTGGAATGTACAATACTATAGAGGAAATATATGCTATGTTATTTATAAATAAGAGTTTGTTTTCTAATAAGTGACTGATAACAGGAAATTTTACATTTACTAATTAAAAATGAAAAAAAAATAAACTTTGATCTCAAGATATTCTTTCATTGAGTCTCCTTCCAAATGTAGTTTTTCCCTTCGTTTGCTCTTTTATTTTTATTCATCTTCCCTCTTCTGGCTTTTCCTTGCCCTTTTGACTTTGGCAATAACATAATGGTCCATTTGTACTTTTATGTTCTGCTGGGAGGGATAGTAGTCGATTGTTTTTTTCCCTCTAGTAAATATGTCTCCTGCTTTGGGACCTACTGGGGAAAATTTGAAAGCTGAGTATATTCCTAGCTAATAAATTTCTCTGAGCTTTAGGTCTTTTTACTTGAGTTAGTATTTTTGACTGTTAAGCCTTTTTAAAATCATGGTTTAACCAGGTCTTTCATTTTATATGCCTCCTTACTTAGTGGACTGGGTTAAGATTATATAGGAATAGTCAACTGTGAACATATGTTAGATTTATAACTGAGACATTTTCTCATGTAGTTATTTCCACTTTTCCTCCTGATAGTTTTGGAATAATGAGAAAATAATTCCCAGAGTGGATATTCTCCTAAGTTGTGGTGAGAGAATTCTGAGAAAGAGCTAAATATGATTCTAAATAAATGTCGTCTTTTCCTAGCAAATGTGCTTCTCCAAACAGAAGTAGTTTGCACAAAAATTTTAAGGCTATAATTGATGGTTATATACCATAATTGAAAATAAAAAGTGTATAAAACTGCATTTTTGGGATAAATTGGGTTACTAGTGCTTTTGTATATAGTCTAAAGTTTGAATCAAAGCTCCTTGAGAAAAGGACTGTGTCTTCTTGTTTTATTGCTTTCTTCCAGTGCTTAGAATGGTATCTAGCAAGTAGGTGCACTGTAAGTACTTGGATGAATGGATGGACGGATGGATGAACAAATATCAAACTAATGCCAAGTTATTATGGGTTATGGTGTTGAATGCACAGAATTCCTAGAATAAAATGCCATGTATGGTGGATTAAAGAATTCTAATTTGTTTTCAAAATATTTAAAAAATAATTATTGTGCCTAGTCTAGTCCAATCAGGAGTCTTTTAATTTTAACAGAGCTCTTTGGCCTAGGAGGAGCTCTGAGAGATGAAACCAATATGTCTCTGTGGGTTTTGGGGGTTTTTTTGGGTTTTTTGTGTGTTTTGTTTTTTTTTTTGGAGACATTCTGATAAATGGTCAAATCTGTGAAAAATTTTAAGCAGGCTTACAGTTTTATTCTGTAATTTTCTCTGCAGTTTCTTCACTTTAATATTAATGCTTATCTCTAGTTGAGCTGATAACATTCTTTTCCCAAATGTTGCAGAGCTTTTAACCTCCTCTGATTAGAACTTTTTCAGGAAGTAGCCTGCAAAGAAAAATAAGTGAAATTGTAAGAGTAATCTTTCTTAAAGAGAGAGAGAGAGACTTTTAGCTCAGAATCTCTAAAGTGTATTTTTCTATTATATTTAGCCATTTAATGTTTATTTTTTTAATCAGTAGGATAGGAATTCAATGCCAGCTATTGAAAAAAGAACTTTTTAAGTCAATTGAAGGATACACAGAGAAGTATATATAAATATATGTATCAAGAAAAAATTATGTAGACGCATAGAAGTGTTTTTAGAGTATGATCTATTTGTAATGAACATTTTATATAAAATTTATCAAAAGCTAGGATTTAACTGAAATGTAAATATTAAATATCCTCACATTCACTTGAGGAGAGCTTTTCTGCGATTTATAGCCAGAAATAGTAGATATGATTGTCTCAACATTTCTTGCTATTTATTTAGTGCTTTGGCTTAAAAATGTAATAAAAATTAAAATCCAGAGATAAAATTCATCCCTCAAAATTAAGTTGATTCCTAATTTTTTGTTGATTCCATTTGTGTTACATTTTGATCATGTAATTTTATGTACAAGCCAACATTGTTTTTGTTGCTGTATGTAGTTGGTGCTGTGACTTGTTTGTGCTCATCTCTGTTCTGTAGGCAACTTGCCACTCCCTACTGAATAAAGCTACAGTAAAAGAAAAAAAGGAAAACAAAAAATCAGTAAGTTTGGAGAACTTTTTTTTAGCTGTTTCTTTCAAAGCAAAACAAAAATCTTTTGCTGTTTGTTAAGAACATCTTCACTTCAGCCTATTTGACCTTCACTGTAAAATCATTCTACTAATTCTGGCACAAAATAGCTTTCATTTCAATTAACCCTGGAATTAAGTTACATTGAAACATTCTCTGTGTTCCTTTGGTTTGATTTATCCCAAAGGCATTTTGGGGGCATTTGTTGCATTGGATATCCCTGGTCTAATTTTATTATTTATTTTTTAAATTATAAATGAATGCAAAAGAAACTTAATTTCAAGGCCTTAGGAAATGCTGACTCTCTTCATTCTTGCTTCTTGTTTGCAGGTAATGTGAGTGATTTCTTTTCCTAGAGATGAAAGTTTTTCTTAATTGTTAGAAGTACATGGAAGGAAAGTGTCACTTTCTAAATCTTACCTAAAAGTAGCTAAGGTTTATTTTTTACTTCTTATATTTTTATGTAGACAGTCTCGGCCAGGATTTAGATAATTGTGCTTAGATTATAAAAATTCTAATGGTAAAAGAAAACCACTTTTACTTTAGAGAAAATCATTATTAAACTATTGGGACTGAGAATATAGTACTTTGAAATAAAGGAAAACAGTGAGTCCATATTTATAGAGAAACACCTTATTTGCAAACATGATATGCATATACTTACCTGCTTCTATGAACTTGCCCTAATTTAAAAGGAAGAAAATTATGATAGTCATAGTTATTTTCTTCCTGTGAGTGATAGTTGTCCAAAATATTAACGTGCATTCATTTTAAATTTGCCATTATCTGTCAGTATGACTGATCTTTATCAGGCTCAGTACTACCTTTGTTCATACAATCCAAATGAATTTAGAGAAAGATGTAAAGAAAACCTTTAGGAGTCATGTAGGTAGTTTACTTTAAAAGGTGAAATTTAGTGTATAGTATTCATCTGGTTTCATCTTTCATTTCTCGTCTGAGCTTTACATATAATAAATTTCTATTTTAAATTCAGAACTAAATTAAAATTTAGAGACATGCTTTTATGTCCATTCAAGAGATTCTTTTTTGGATATGTTAAGTAAATTTGGTCAGCTGTGAGCAAATGGATTGGATTGGATGGCCATCTTAATAAAAACATTTCTTTCTAATGCTTCAGCCTTCTAATTCTCAGCATATGTGGATTTAACATAATATACACCATCACTGTTGAAATTAATTTACTATTTCTAACACTCTTGTTTGGTGTTTTACTAATACCATTGTGTAGTATATCACATAAATTAAAATTCAGGCTTTCTCTGTTTCTCTAGAGCATGTTTTTTAGCCTTCCTAACATTGCTTTATTTATTAAGATTTTGTCTAAAATTGTTCCTTGAAATGTTTTTTTCTACTAGTGTTATTTTCAGATTTAAAAAAAAATGTTTCTGGGTAACACTAAGTTTTGGAATGTATTTCTCAGCACAAGTGATATGAGGTCCTTGTGGAAACAAAGGAAATCTAATTGGCAATTTGAGATATTTTAGAACACATTCCGAAGTATGAAGACAGTATAGTTATTATAAATTTAAAATGTTGGTTTATGGAGTTGTTGGCTTAACAGGATCTAATGATCTAAAAAGCAAGTTAACTTTCTTTTGGGGTGTATGTACCATCGATTGTAATGTGTAAGATATGGAGAGAAGGTTCTGGCTTCTGGTATATAGCTGTGTAATCATATTATAGATAATTCTCTTTATCATACTCAAACATATACTGTAAATTAGATTTCCTTTGAGAAGTTGTCAACCTAACTCAGGTAATTAAGGATAGATGGGTTGTGATTCTCTTGATGATGTACAGTGTATGACTGCCTTTATTTGTAACCTGTAGTTCAGCTTTTATGGGGGGGGGTGGGCGGGGAGGTAAGTAAAGGGGACATTTGACTGATAATTGGTTTCAGCATTCAGACTGGCCCTACTTTGACCTTTTATGCAGAATGTCTTTTGGATACAAATTAGATTTTTGCAGATTAAAAATAAAAACAACTTGAGTATGTGTATATTATGAGGTAAAATTACACTGATGTTAATTTGTGGTGAAAGGAAAAGAAGTATTTTAGTAAATTAACTCATAAAATTTGTTGTTGAGCATTTTTATGGATATTGATTATTTTATCAGGTTTTAGTTCCAAAAATATACTGTCATTGGTGAGATACATAATTTTATGATACATGAAACAATGTGTTCTTGTAGTGTGGATACTTTTGAGTTTTGACATGAATTATTTTTGAAGATGTGGAAGTTAGTGAAGGTGTAGTACCTTTCATAATTTTTACAGTATTCCATTAGGGAAATAATTCACTCAGATATTCATTAAATTCTGAGACTGCGTAATATTGAGTTTAGATCAGGTATAAATGTGTGTCACACTTTAAGAGCTTTTCTGTCCTAGAGAAAACCAGGAAATAACTACTCTAAAAATGCATTTTAAAAGAGTTCTCTGTGTGCATATAAGTAATTGATTTTTTTGAGACACTTTCCCAGCAGGTTAGTATTTTATAATTAACCAGTTCTTTGGAAACCAAACTCTTAACTTTTACTTCTTTAAAAACCATTTCAGGATTTTAATGGATTAAACTGAATACATGCGATTCTTTTAAAACAACCTATTTGCAATTATAAATATAAAGCAGTTTTTAATCCCGTTCCTTCTTGCTAACTCACTCCTTAAAGGCTTTAAAAATTTGTAGGTTTGTTGAGGTGTTTCTTATCTTTTAAGATTAAAATTTGTGAGTTCGAAAAGAAACAGTCAGTAGTAATGGTGGTCTGTGAACATTCTAAAATTTATGAAGAGTTTTGTCTGTGCGAAAGTAAACGTTCATTTTTCTGTTCCTACTCCCCGAAAGGTTAAACACTGTACTAGAGTAGTAAAAGCACTTGTGTTTTCTTCTTAATTCTGTTTCCAAAACTGTATTTCAGCTAAAAATAACTAAAACAGTATTTAGGTTTTAAAGCCATTCTTCTAAGACTGCTGTGTTTAGCCACCTTCAACAGTTTCCTCTTACTGAGGTGTAAGGTTGTCCTTCATGCGATAGCACTCCAAGTACTATAACACCAAGAAAGCTTCCTGAGCTATGCAGTATACATGAAGGTGAGAATATATTAGTTATAACTCACCCCTGTTATCACCTCTCACAAAGATTTTCTCAGCTTAAAAAGTCATTCTCTAAAGTCTTATTTTTACTAACTTCGTATCATATATAGTTGAAAATTATTTTGAGATTTTAGGCAGTGAATAAGAACACATTTAAAATGTATACCACATGAAGCACTGAAGGAAATAGAATGAAGTGAAATGATTCTTATTCTTTCCAGAGTTAATCTTGAGTCAGTCAGCCATGAGAATTCATGACAAGAAGTATTACTTTTTTGAGGCATTGTGAAGAAAACTAGAGCTATGTGAGATTCTGCATATAAATCTTGTTTTCTCATTTTCCCCCAGTAGCCTTTGAAATGCAGGTATATCCTTGGAATCCCAGAATATTGAGTGGAGTACTGCGCCTTGCCGTTAGGCAACACTGCTTTAAGCAGCAGTTAGCCACGCTAAGCATGAATAGTTGTCGAGATTTAAATGTTATATGAGTGTTCTTTAAAAATAAATATGTGTGTGTTATCTGTAACAAATGTAAATTTCAGAATACTATAATTTTCATGTGTTAATTTAAAGCAGGACACGCTAGGAAAAGATGGGAGCTGAGCCAGCTTCATAACACTTTCCCAGTCTAATTTACCTTCAAAGTGGAATGTTCTATAAAGAGAAAGAGAGAAAATAAATCCATTTAAAATGTTGGGCTCACATTGTTTTTCAGTGTGGGCAACGATTCCTTGTATCTTTAACTTTTTTTATTTGGCAGAATTACAAATTGAGGTACACATAGGGGTTCTCTCTTTTGCTGGTGGGATCCGTTTTTCTTTTAGGTCCCCAAGAATTCCCATTCCTCCATGGTTTAAATAATAAGCAGGTCCTTATATTATAAAGCATTCTGATGAAGAAAAAGAACTGGCAATAATGTTACTTGTAAGTAAGTTTTTTCTCTCGATAGGAATCAAAGAAAACTAAGTTTTGTTTTGTATATGGCAAGCGTTTTGCTCAAGAAATTTAATTGTACCTGGTATACAGCAAAATGTAAGTATTTACCGTTAGGTATTGGATGTTTCAGGGGTATGCTGTTGAAAACTTATCTAGCTTTGCCTTACAAGAGTTGACCACACTCTCATGTCTTGTGATCTTAGTAAAATATGATAATCCTTGTGTGAAAATTTGTTCTGCTTTTGTTGCTCATCAGACCTGCAGTATAAACAGTGATGATAAAATTAAGATCTTTTTTCAGATCTCGTCTACACAACTCATCTATGAGACTTCTCTTTTTTTCTTAGATGCCTTTATTGTGCTTTTGAATGATAGAGGGCAAGAATTGAGGATAAATTTTTGTTTACTGATGTTTTGGGAGTAGGAAAAATTAGGTGTGTGTTGTTCACAAGGATTGGTCTATTCAGCGTTTTTGTGCAAAGTTTGACTTTCGAGCCCTTTCTTCCCATTTCCTTGTTTTAATTCAAACCATATACTGAATTCTCAACTCCTTGTTTCTAGGTGGTTAGCCAGCGTTTCCCTCAGAACAGCATCGGTGCAGTGGGAAGTGCCATGTTTCTCAGATTTATCAATCCTGCCATTGTCTCACCATATGAAGCAGGGATTTTAGATAAAAAGCCACCACCTAGAATCGAAAGAGGCTTGAAGTTAATGTCAAAGGTGAAGAATCATTTTGATAATATAACTATTCAAAATTTCTCTTCCATAAATTTTCAGTTTTTCATATTCACTGTACTTTCTCTTAATTTTTGAAATGCCCTGTGGTTTTCACTTATGTGCTTTTGTTTTATTTTTATTTGTTTATATTACAAAGAAATTCATTAGACTGATACCGATGGACCTTATTATCATTTGAAAATATTTTAGCAAATGTCTTCTGAAGATGGTTTTCTATGTAATCATTATGGAAATTCTGAAATGGAAACCAAAATGTATACTATATGATTTTTAAATTAAAAAATACATTAAAATTTTAATTTGTATTTTGTATATGTAAATATATACGTGTTTATATAATTATATTCATATTTGGGAAAGCATAGAAACAAAACCTAGTATTTATTGAATGAGCAATAATTGATTTTAACTACCAGTAGAAATTGTATCAGTGAGAAAATTAATATTTTTTAAAGAATATATGAATGTGTAGCTTTCATAAATAAATAATCAGATCCTTTATAACCCTATTTTATTGTTTAGATACTTCAGAGTATTGCCAATCATGTCCTTTTCACAAAAGAAGAGCACATGCGGCCTTTTAATGATTTTGTGAAAAGCAACTTTGACGCAGCACGAAGGTGAGCAGCCTGCTACTTAGCCAGTTGCTCTGTTTGGATCAAATATTTTCAGTTTCACTCACGTCTATGTACTTGATCTACATGAAGCTCCTGTGTAGGTTTTTTTTCTTTTTTCTCTCTTGGTCAAGAACATAATCTTATTTTATTTCACTATAAAAGACAGTAATGAAATAAAATGATATTCTTTATAATCTGGTAGTGATTTCCATATTTAAAAACCAGGAGGGATTTTTGACATATCTACTAAAATAAAGGATTTGAGTTTGCCACAATATGGAGGAGAGGAAGAAGGAAAAAGATTTCTTTCAGTAAAAACTAAAACCAAACTGGTACAGATGATGCATTATAGTGTATAATCACAGGTTTTTTTGACGTTAGAATATTTTTGATACTTTAATTTGGATATGTATGTAAACTAAAAATTTACTCTTTAAACCACGTGATGCAAATGCGTAAGATTTTGTTCATGACTAACTGGACAACTGTTGAAGTTTTATGATTTTAGAAAACTTGAGTTCTGCTAGGTTCCCATAACTAACTAGTTGCTTCTCCTTATCTCTCTGAGTTGTTGGTTTATCTGTAAAGTAGGTATAACACTGTGTTTGCCTGTGAGTTGATTTTAGAGAAGCAAATGACATAACTTATGACAAAGTGCTCTGTAAATGTAAGTTCACGTCAAGAATTCTACTTTTCATACAGTGTGAATCTAATTGTTTTGGCTCACAGTCTAAGCTATACTTGTACAACACTCTCTTCCAATTTTTCATTATAGTTCCTGCGAACTTCTCTCTAATTGGAGTTTAAAAGGTGTACTGTTGGACTGCAAATCACATTGGAAAGAAAGTGAATGTCAGCATAGGATTTATATTCTGGCAGATTGACTACCCATAGAAAGTTAAAAGAACAAAGGTTCTGATCCTGGCTTTGACCTAAGAGGCTGTATAACTTTGGGGAGGTCTTTTGTCTTGTCTGGGCCTCCGTTTCCTTATCTGTAAAGTACTGGCTTCTATACAAAGTCTCATCTGTTTAAATTTCGTTGTCTGACTTCAGAGCCTACTCTGAAGCTGTAGCCAGGTATCAGAAATGGAAGACCAACTATCTCCTTGTCTCTTCTTGTTTCGTTTAATGATAGTCACATGTGTGAATAAAACCTCCATATTTGTAATAGCAGTAATTTCACAAAGTTACTTCACATAGATTTAATTCAAACATAGATATGAGTATATCTGGTTTTTGAAATTCTAATAACTTTGCATTTTTGAAGGTTTTTCCTTGATATAGCGTCCGATTGTCCTACAAGTGATGCAGTAAATCATAGTCTTTCCTTCATCAGTGATGGCAATGTGCTTGCTTTACATCGTCTACTCTGGAACAATCAAGAGAAAATTGGCCAGTATCTTTCCAGCAACAGGTAAAATTTCCCTGTCATGGGGATATTGAAAAGTCTCAGCTTAAATTTTTTTTTTTTTAGTATTTATTTATTTATAATTTATTTTTTGACTGCGCTGGGTGTTAGTTGCAGCACGTGGGATCTTCGTTGAGGCATGCGGGATCTTTATTTGTGGCATGCGGACTTCTTAGTTGTGGCATGCATGTGGGGTCTAGTTCCCTGACCAGGGATCGAATCCGGGCCCCCTGCACTGGGCATGTGGAGTCTTACCCACTGGATCACCAGGGAAGGCCCAGTTTAAATTTATACTAATAAAATTATTGGTCATGAATAATGCTTTTTACTTTGCATCTTCTTAGATAAGAATTATGATTTGGAAAGAGAGATGTAGACTCTTTTTAAAAGTATATAGGCAACAGGTTAAGTCATATTAAATGATCAACCAACCTACATCAGTGCTACAGACTTTTTTAAAAATATTAAGCTAAGAGGGAATTAATCCTCTGGTGGTCCAGTGGTTAGGACTTGGCGCTTTCACTGGGTTTGATCCTTGGTGGGGGAACTAAGAATCCTACAAGCCGTGCGGCACAGCCAAAAAAAAAAAAAAATTAAGCTGAGAATTCACAAATTAGCCTTTTGGGTTTTTTTCTGGTTTGCAAACATAATGTACAACAAGACATAGAGAAGTTTAAATATACTAGAAGTTCAAATGAGTATTGGCATCTGAATCTGAAGAGCAGCTTAATTCTTAGGAATTTAATAATTAAAACATTGCTATTCTATTGCAATCCTATAATAATCCCATTTGTGATACTCTAAGTATATGCAAATAGCTTTATATAGACAATACTTAATAATTGAAAATTATTAATTTGGGAATTGTTTCATTCGCTGTTTTTAGTTAAAGTCTCTTGTAGCCTGAATCATTTGCTGTCCTTTCTAGTTATGTATGTTTATAAAGGGCCCAAACTCCTATGTATGAGTTCTCTTACGTAGGTAAAATGAGTCTAGATTACTTTTAAATGGCAATAAAAATGGTTTGCTCATTCATGGGTAAAATAGAAGACCATAAAGCTAAGGCTAGCAACTAATTAGGAAATGGAAGTTTAAAAGAGAGAGCATTTTAATCCTTTAAGAGTTGTTAATGGATTGAAGTAGACATGGGTATGACTAATATGTGCCTAAGATAGAAAGAGGAAGATGCTTTCTATATCTGTGTGACACTTAAACTGTGGAACTGTTAAATGCAAACGTTCTTTTAAATGCATTTTTTAAGTGCAAACTCTTATATAACTTACAATCATATTCATGTAGTTTAATACTAGAGAGTTTTTCTTCAATTTGGTTTTTTAAAAAAAGACACATTGCAAACATAGAAAGAAGTATAGACCATAATGTAACAGAGACCCATGTCTACCACCTAGCTTTAACATTATTTATTTTGCTGTAATTACTTCAGATCTTTATAACATTTTATTTCTTGGGGAAAAAAAAGTATTACTTCTCTCTTGTGTAACTGACAAGAAAAAGGAAATTACAGGTATAACATAGGTACATATAATATAGTTTTGTGTGGTTTAAAATTTTACAGCAATGATACACTGAGTATAGTCTCTTCACACAATATTCTATTTGAGATTTATCATTTATTTAACTTAGTATTTCATTGAATGACTATATCACAGTTTATTTTTGCACTTCCTAAATGATGGATATTTAGGGTTTCCTGTTTTTTATTATTTTAAATAGTGATGTAATAAATATTCTTCATGTTTGTCTCCTTGTGTATTACCTAATGTGTAATTGCCGAGTTCTGGGGTATACACAACCTCAACTTTACTAGATGTTGCCACATTACTTCTCACAGTGTACATGCTTATTTACACTTTGACAGCACTGTGTGAGAGTACCTCTTTATACACATCCTCATCAAAATTGGCATTAGCAGACTTCATAATTTTTTGCCAGTTTGATGTTTGTGAAATAATATCGTTATCTTTAGTTTTAAATGTTTAATAGTTGTTGAAAATTCATATTTACCCTGGTTAAGCAGAAATCTGATATCAGGGACAGTATGTCCACTTCCTAAAAAGTGGATCAGAATGTTATATTTACTTACTGATTGCCCATTTAATGGTAATGGATTAATACTAGAACAAAATGAATTTTTATGTGAATTTTGTAGTTTGGGGAGTGGTCATATTTCTAAGACGTCTCAGTGTAAACTTAAAACCCCTGAGCTCTTTTGGATGCTGTTTATAAATTAGCAGGAACCACCAGCTGACAGTAAAAAGAAAAGCAGCCAGTGACGATCTAAAGAAATGTGTTCTGCTAAATGTGAACTGCTACTTTTTTCTTGCTATATCTAGGGATCACAAAGCTGTTGGAAGACGACCTTTTGATAAGATGGCAACACTTCTTGCATACCTGGGTCCTCCAGAGCACAAACCTGTGGCAGATACACACTGGTCCAGCCTTAACCTTACCAGTTCAAAGTTTGAGGAATTTATGACTAGGTAAAGTACCACCTTGAAATGATGATTGCTTTCTTTTTCGATGAGATGCAAGGTTTACCACCAGGCCACTTGTTAGCTATGCTTGTATATTTGATAGAGAATTCTTAGGAAGGATGTACTTAATGACCACATTGCCATGTTTTGGAATCCCACTTTTCTCTTACCCTGTGTATTGTTGAAATATGCTTTGTTTCATAGTTGATTTTCTTATAAAAATAATAGCATCTTATTGAATAGTACTTTGTCATACTGTTTTGAGGTATTTTTGCATTTAATAGTTAAAAGGGAGGGTAGATAACATTATTTTCATATTATAATTAGCGAAAACAGAGTTCAAAGTGAATAATTAATTTGCCTAAGATTCCATACCTGATTCATAGGTCCTTTGGTTCTAAGTGCTGAACTCTTTCTACTACACTGTAACATTTTTTAGAACCCTCCTGAAAGTTAATGATACTAGCTTCTTTTAGATTGAGGCTCAGAAAATATAGTATACTTTAATATTGCTATAAAATTTCTGTAGACATTTGTTTTGAATCTCATTTAGATGGATTTAGTTTGGATCCTCATTGTTAGACATTCACCACTATGATGTTACAGTGAAGATAGTTTGCTGAATTCTTTAGTCTTTATAAAGTACCTTTCATACTACTTTACACTTAGTCACTTAGTGTTTCATAGTGAGTGTGGGTTAAGTGCTTTGTTCATGGTGTGTGCCAGAGGCAGAAAGAAAAAAGCAGAATATGACATTCTGAAGTTAATTCACATTAACGATTTGCGCATAACGTCCCGGGCATTGTAAGTGCCTGTTATTAATCATATTACATACAGGCCATAGTTTTGTACACATGACTCCCATATTTTGATACTGTTAAAAGAATGTATGAATGTATAACAATCGCCTTTCAAACTTAATTTTTATCTTTAGCTCTGTTACTTAATTTTTATCTTTAGCTCTGTTACATTTTTCTGTGTAACAAATGTTTATTCCTATGTAATTAAAGGAATATTTTCCGTACAAAATTTTCATGTTACCTAGTTGAAAATTGTGCAGTCCAAAAATATAAAACTATTTTTTATTCAACATTACTAAGGATGTCCTTGCCGTTTTTCCATTTTTCAGAGAAAACCTCTTTATTAGTCCTTCTACCTAAGACCCTACCTTCCTTACAAAACAGCCTTCTGTCCTTTTGAACACTAAATGATTTAATATGTGTAAGATACTTAGAACAATGTCTGGTGTATATATAAAGTGTTTAATAAATATTAGGTGATATTTTTGTTCTAAGTTCCCACTGATGCTCTCTGAGACTCATTTTTCTTTTAAAAAAATGGAAATAGCTTTATAATGTTGTCAACCATAAAAATAAAAATTGTTAAGTTATTCAAAACATAGAAATCTAAAAAAGAAAGTAAAAAATTTTCAGTTATTTCATCCCTTAGAGATAATTCAGTTAACATTGGGCAGATAGCCTCCCAGTCATTTACCTATACACATGTGCACCTGTTTCCCTTATCAAATGATATCTATGTTGTTTCCATTAATATTAAACAAATGCTGACCTGGTACAAGCAATATGATGAACTGAGGTAATACAACCTCTCCTCCCACCCCCAAGACACATAGAAATACTAGATAAAAGAAAATGTATTTTAAAAATAAAGTAGCACAGGGAGATCAGCTCGTTGCTTTGTGACGACCTAGAGGGGTGGGATAGGGAGGGTGGGAGGGAGGCTCAAGAGGGAGGGGGATATGAGGATATATGTATATATATAGCTGATTCACTTTGTTGTACAGGAGAAACTAACACAACATTGTAAAGCAATTATACTCCAATAAAGATATTAAAAAAAATAATAAATGCATACATAGCTGCAAGAGAATTTTGGAGCAAATTACCTAGTATACAGTCAGTACAGAGAGATAAAGAAATGGAAAATATGAAAGCGTTTAAGAGATACAAGTGATAGAATGAGAAGGTCCAGCATGTCTAATAAATAGAGCTTAAAGAGAATAGTGAAGAGGTAATATATGAAAGACAACAAATGAGAATTTTCCAGGGTTGTTGAATGACATAAATCTTCAGGTTGTTAAAGACACACACTGAGTATTGAGCAGAATATATAAAAATTAAACCATGCCTTTTTTGGAAGTATATTTAAATATATATAAGAGTATAATTATAAAAGTGATATTCAGAATCAGGGAGATTAGAATGGACTTTTAATAAATCGTGTTGGTACAACTGTACCAGTAAGTAACCATCTGGAAAAAGATAACGCTATTTGTGAGGATAAATTCCCATAAAGAAGAACATGTGGGCCTTTCTCACTCATTCAGAATCAGTAAGCCAGGAAAGAAAAGGTTGATAAACTGAACTCTTAAAAAACAAACAAGTAAAAACTCAAAAATTTCTGTCTAGAAAGAAAAATGATTAAAAACAATTCTATGGTGAATATCCCCGTCCAGTAGTTTTCTTAGCATTTTCCTAAGAACCACTGTTTGTGGTTCAAAGAACAACACCTTGAATTTTTTGGTACATGTTTAACCACATTGCCCTTCAGAAAGCTTTTAAAATATTTTGTCATGTTGTATATTTTATCATTGGTGCAGTTGTGGATTTTTGTAGATATTCAGTGGACAGTGTAAAGCCTATGAGTTACTCTATTCTTTTTTTTCTTTCAGACATCAAGTACATGAAAAAGAAGAGTTCAAAGCTTTGAAAACTTTAAGTATTTTCTACCAAGCTGGGACTTCCAAAGCCGGGAATCCTATATTTTATTATGTTGCACGGAGGTAAGAAACACTATGTTTTATCTTACCAGAGCTTTTAAAATGATATCAAATGTAGAGAGACAGGAAGTTTAGTTTTTCCCATTTGATTTTACTAGAATTGAAGACAAGTTTTTCTGGGAGAACGTAGCTGGGTAAACAGCCGTCTTGTCCCCAAATGATGCTCAGTACATTAGAAATTGCTTTTCAGACTACCTGTTTCGTATTGGCTTCTCTTTGTTACATCAGTTTTTTTATACCACATTACAATGAATTAATTACCAAGAGTAAAAAAATCACAATTTTTTATTTTCTGGTGTATTCTGATTAAATACTATCCACAACATGATACTCAGAAACTGTTTTTTAAACGGAAATAAAACTTTAAGAGTCTGAGAACTTTTAGTAATATGCTGTGTAATACAACATCAGGGTGATTTAACAAATAATTCAGAGACACTATGGGAAATTTCTATAAAGATATGGCACAGGTGACAGCCTGAAAAATTGATTGTATTTGTTCATGCTGTCTTTCAGTCAAGGCTAGTTCCTAGAAAACCTTTCTGGCAGTGCTCCTCCTTCACAATAGGTATAATGCTTGCATTGCTTTCCCTGCCATTGTCTTTTCTTTCTTGCCTCATTCTGCCTTCCTTTTGAGAACTTGTCTGTGACGTTAGTCAGTTTTACTTCTTCCCATTTAGTGTGACATAAACTCATGGTAATTGAACCTTAGGGACAGTGTGATATAATAGAGAGACCACTGGCTTTGGAATCTCAAGGACTATGTTTGCTCTTAGTTCTGCTGTTCCACTAGGCTCTAGGAATTAATCTTTCTGAATTACCTCAATTTAACATAAATTGAGGAATTATGTCAGTAGACTTAATGGTCATGAATGGCAAAAAATTGGCAGTGTATAGGAAATAAACGGAGGTTGAGAAGTAGTGGCAGAGGAGTGAAAAAAGGAAGGTGGGAGGTGGGAAACTCAGTTAATTGGATAATTCAGATAGCGTTAACACCAAGAAGTCCTAAGAACTGGGGTCTTAGGGAATCAAGAGGGCATAGAAACTTGCATTTATCCTTAGCCCTCCTCTTTAACAACTCTGAGTAACATCTCTTCACCTTCCCATGAAAGTCTTCTCTCTACCTTTTATCTCAGATGCTGCTTCTAAATTGCCTAAGATGATTTTAATTTTCTTTTGCATTTGAGATGAACCATATTTGTATTCCATCCCCAATCTTTAACACCACCAGTGTATTTTGATTTTCCCTATTTTGTCGAAGTAATTAAAAGTGAGACATTGGTAAGAGAGGTAGATAGACATGTGTCTTCCCCCCCTCCCCCCTTTAAATTCTTGTTAGTTTACAAGTCAGAAAGATTTCTGGAAAACCTCAAAGCTGAGTTTTTTCTTCAGGATCAGAGTGTAAGATTATGTTCGTTCTCTGCAGTGGTCTGTACTATGCAGGCCAAAAGGAAAGTAGCATGGGCCTGATGCAGACACCCTCTGTGGTATTAAATCAGTGGGATTTCCAAGAAACCTGTACAATGTGGTGACTTTGAGAGTGCTAAGGATTCCCAGCTCTGCTGCTTCTTAGAGAAAAGTTAATTTTTACGAATCTGTTTCTTCATATGTTAAAGAGGGGGAGATGCTTATAAAAACTATCCTGCCTACCTCTCCCATAAAGTATTTTGTGACCTATAAAGTTCTGTACAGAGCATATTTGAGGTTTTCTTTTTTTGTTGTTTTTGTTTTGGGATATGACTTTGCTAATTTCAGACTTTCAGATGTTTCAGTTTCTTACTTAGACCTATGAGAGTGCCTCCTGGCCTTCATTGTCACCTGGTGTGAAGCCTCAGGTCCAGGACAGATGAGCACGTAATAGCTCAGAGTAGAGAAAGGCCCAGTTCCTCCACTGTATACAAAAGCAGGAGAAGGGAGTAACTCAGCCAACTTTGTCAGAGAACACTTAGATTTGACTTTTTGATATTCCTTTGTTTTTGTGGCTTAGACTACCATGTATTAGTTTATGTCTTTTGAGCCGTGGATTCCAGTCTCCTTACAGATACTCCACAGACATTTCGCACTTGAAATGTCCAAAACTTAATTCAGTGTATATTCAAATCAACTTCTTCTTCACACCACATTCTCTTTCTCAGTAGCATCACCATCCCGTCTCACTCTAGAAACCCTAATCATTTAAAATTCTTCCTTCTTTCTTTTATCCTCCTCAGTATCAGTCACCACATCTGATTTTAGTTGTGTGATCTAGGCACATCAATTAGGCGGTTTTAGTCAGGGCCCTGTTATTACAAAGAAGTCATTCTTACTTTCTCAAGAAGATAGGCCTCAGGAAAAACATGAATTAGAGCAGGGCCTGCCCAGATGTAGACAGAACTTAGATGTCTGTCAGTCCTGGCACTGGCTTGCGCTAATTCTCTCTTGGCTTCACGTTCAGCTCTACCTCATTATTTTCCTCTGTCTGTATTTCTTCAGTTTTAGCCCCAGCTAGTCGGTCCTTCATTACCTCAACATTGCACACTTCAGATTCCAGAAGGAGGACATGGTTCCGCTAGAAGTACCTGTCTGGCAAAGCCCTTAATGCTGTTTGCTGGCCGGCCACTAGATTTCTGGCTGCCCCTACGTCAAGTGCGTGTTCCTAGCCTAGCAGTCATGTGATTCAGAATAACCTCCTAGTGCTGTTCCTTTATCAGGGGCTGTCCTGTGTCTTAATTTTTTTTGAATTGAGTCTTAATGGTTTAATATTACTTTTCAGTACTTTGGAAATGTCTTTTGAATTCATTCCCCCCCCCACTGCCATTAGTGAGAGTCTCTTATTAGCTTTAACCTGTACTAATGCAGCATTATTCTCCTACTCCCTAAACCCCACATAACTACTTCCAGGTCATCTTTTTATTTATTTATTCATTCATTCATTCATTCATTCATTCATTCATTTATGGTTGCATTGGGTCTTCGTTGCTGCGCACGGGCTTTCTCTAGTTGCAGCAAGCGGGGGCTACTCTTCATTGCAGTGCGCGGGCTTCTCACTGCAGTGGCTTCCCGTTGCAGAGCACGGGCTCTAGGTGCACAGGCTTCAGTAGTTGTGGCACGCGGGCTTCGGTAGTTGTGGCTCACGGGCTCTAGAGCCCAGGCTCAGTAGTTGTGGTACACGGGCTTAGTTGCTCCGCGCCATGTGGGATCTTCCCAGACCAGGGCTTGAACCCGTGTCCCCTGCATTGACAGGCTACTTCCACGTCATCTGAACGTTGCTTCTGGAGGCAGTTTCCAGTTCAGATCTAATCTTGTCTCTCTCCATTTGTTAAATGGAGTCCCCATATAAAGTCCAGGTTCATATAAAGTCAGGCCTGCTGGGTGCTCCATAATTTTGACCTAATTTAGTTTCTAATCTTTTCCTGCTATTCCCTCCCGTACACTTTTGCTCCTAGCCTGTAATATTTAAAGTACCATAAATATAAGGACAGTTGTTGCAGCATTGTTTATAGTGGCAAAAAACTGTGTATCAAAAGGAAATTGTTGAATAAATAATGATACATCTCTATTATGGAATAATATGCAATGTGTTAAGTCTAGTTTGCTTGTTACAAGTGATAGAACTGAAATTTAAACTTGTGTAAACCAGAAAAGATATCAATTGCCACATGTACCCAAGAAGATCAAGAGATGGACTGGCTTCTTGCATGACTACATGCAGAGCCTTGAACGGTGTCATCTGGAGAACATCTGTCTTCTCTGTGTCTTGACTCTAGTTTCTTTGTGTTGATTTCATTCCCAGGCAGCTCTTCCTAAACTATAGCCAGTGATGGTTTGTGTTCTCCCAGCTTAACAACCCAGTGGAAGAACACTTCTTTCCCAGTAGTAACAGCAAAAGTACTGGTCTCATTGGCCTTGAGCCACCTGCCAGTTTCTGAGGCTTTCACTATGGCAAGGGGAATGGAATTTCTTGGTTGTCTACGCCCAAATTATGTGCCCATCCCTGGAGCTCAGTGGTGAAGCCAGCTTGAACTGCGTGAACTAAAAGGGGTGGGGGGATGGGAGCAGGGTTTCCCAAAGGGAAATTGGATTGCCGATATCAGAATGAGGAAAAATGGATTCTGAGCAGGAGAAAGTAACAGAAGTCCTCTAATGCACCTTTAAAAGGATCCGGAAGGATGGCTCTGACATTTATCATGCAAGGTGCAGAGGAATGTGGGTGTGTATGTGCACAGGCATATGATATGTATAGACTGTGAAGTGTGTGAAAGTACACACATTAAACTGTTAACATTGCTTATCTCAGGGGAGTATGATTGGAGCAGGTAGAGGATTAATTATAGTATTTCTGTTATATATCTCTGTTGTTTGACTTGTTGCCAGGGGCACATATTATTTTTGTCAGAGTAATTAAAAATATAAAACCTGAAAGTACAATGAAGAATTTTCCTCTTAGGAATATTGTGATACCTGGCAATTGCTTTTTGGGTGTCAGTAGTAATAATGATAATAGCTAAAACTTACTGAGTGCTTTCTCTGCATCAGGCAAACTGTGCGTATTATATACTTTTTCATTTAACCCTTAAAGTAACCTGCTGAGCTATTATTATTACCAGTGACTGACTTGTGTGTAAACTGAAATTTAGAGAAATTGTTAGTCATTCAGAAATCTAGGTATCAATCAGAATGACCTGGAAAATTAAAACAAGCAAATGTATATATCCCAAGGCCCTACCTGGGCTGCCAAATCAAAATTTCAGGGTAGAGCCTAATCTGTATATCTAACAGACACCCCGAGTGATTCATTCATAGTCAGTTTATTACTGGTTTGTTTGGGAGTCTCACTGGGTCAGGTATTTAATTCCTGGTGGCACAACTAGTAAGAATCAGAGCTGGGTTTCAAACCTTAACGACTGCACTATTAATAACATGGTTATTAAAAAGATAACATGTTTATTATCACTGTTAAAATTATACACTAGGTTTTTAGGTTAAATCAGTCTTTGTAGACCAGCATGAAAATCTTACCAGTAGTTATGGGACATATTTCTGTAGGGAAGAATTCTGAATTCTAGGCATCGGATTTACAAATGACCTTTTGCAATAAAAGACGAAAGTTTACTCTAAGATAATTTTGTCATTGGAGCAGCTGCAGTCTGCATTCCAAAGGTTAGCCGAATTGAAACCTTTTTTACTGTAACAACATATTACTATTACACATTCATGGAATATGGTGACACAGATAGATGTATTGTTTTGTACAGCAGGTGTCCCCAACCTTTTTGGCACCGGGGACGGTTTCGTGGAAGAACAATTTTCCCACAGACCCGGCGGGGTGGGGGGGAGGGGAAGGAATGGTTCAGGTGGTAATGTGAGCGATGGTTCAGGCAGTAATGCGGGTGATGGGGAGGGGCAGATGAAGCTTCCCTCGCTTGCCTTGCCCACCACTCACCTCCTGCTGTGCGGCCCAGTTCCTAACAGGCCTGGGGGTTGGGGACCCCTGTTGTAGAGCACTGTAGTTTATCCTTTTGTCTATTTAATAAAAAATAAAATAGGGCTTTCCTGGTGGCACAGTGGTTGAGAGTCTGCCTGCCAATGCAGGGGACACGGGTTCGAACCCTGGTCTGGAAAGATCCCACATGCCACAGAGCAGCTGGGCCCGTGAGCCACAGTTACTGAGCCTGCGCGTCTGGAGCCTGTGATCCGCAACAAGTGAGGCCGCGGTGGTGAGAGCCCCATGCACCGCGATGAAGAGTGGCCCCCGCTTGCCACAACTAGAGAAAGCCCTCGCACAGAAACGAAGACCCAACACAGCCATAAATAAATAAATAAAATAAATTTTAAAAATAAATAAATAAATAAAAAATTAAAAAATAAAATAAATACAAAAACAACACATGCCACTCCTCAGTCCCCATCCCCAACCCCCTATCCTTTACACAGACACACACACACACACACACACACACACACACACACACACAGACAGAAGCATACTTTGATTAAACGTTGCCAACATAATTTCTTCTGTTATACCTTTAATGTAAAAACCTGAGTTTCAACTCAGTTTTGCGAACATTTAAAAGGCAAACGTGGTATTTTGCCTTTTTTTAGCATTAATAAGGAAGGAAACCATCATATTAAGGTAATAATTAAGCTTACACAATTAAAATTTGCAAACAATCAAATTAAACTAGGATATGATAATTTACTCAGAAGTAAGTTGA
The DNA here is from genome assembly GCF_009873245.2 of Balaenoptera musculus. Classification (NCBI taxonomy): domain Eukaryota; kingdom Metazoa; phylum Chordata; class Mammalia; order Artiodactyla; family Balaenopteridae; genus Balaenoptera; species Balaenoptera musculus. The sequence goes on along the minus strand of NC_045804.1, from coordinate 42,550,598 downwards.
AATAAATTTGATTTTCCTAGTGTGCTTGTCATTCAGCAGATATAATGAACTGAGATAGCAATGCAAACAGTCCAAGTCCACTTCAGCCCGAGTGTACACAAAACATCAAAAATATTACGTAGAAAAGAAAGTGAGTGCTGTCCATTGCGTTCAGTGTGGTGCCACCACTTTTCGTGTTCATGGTTGTGGCTATCTTTGGGGTCACTTCTGTATTCTTAGTTGTCTTGGGATTTGAAGTTGTCTTGGGATTTGAAGTTGTCTTCGGATCCAGAAATATTTGGAACTCTGGAATTATCTTGGAATTTGGGGTTGTCTCAGAATTTGGGCTGGTCTGCTTAGAAGCTGTCATAGAATTTGAGGTCATCAGTGTTGGAGTTGACTGCAAAGTGTCATCAGCAGACAGGAGGAGCAGACTGAGTAATAGCTTGAACATCATTTTCCTGTTTCAAAATAATTATGGAAAATTAATCTAACACTTGGATCACAAACAAATCTAAGAACTTGCTTTTTTAAAAGTGGTGGTGAGGGGGCAGGGGGAATGAAGGAAACCTTATCTCAGCACTGGGGAAATGCCAACCTTGGTTTAACAAATTTCATGGTTTTTAAGATAAAAGGAAATTCAGAAGAGATCGATGTCAACTCCTCCATTTTACAGATGGGCTCAGACAAAGGCAAAAGGATGCATATCTAAAAATGACCAGAACTAGAACTTGAGTCTGAGTCTTAGTCTAGTGTTCTTTAGTAGATGGGGACTATGACATAGGCATAGTATAGACATACACCAAAAGATTACTAGTAAACCATTTTTAAAGTAAGGCTAATTTTTTTTTAATCATGTATTCAAATCTAATGGTTTGCCGCATTTGAGATAAAGCAGCTAGCCCATGTTGAACATGGTTAACTATTCTTTTTTTTAACTTAAAGCGCAAACTTTAATTTTAGAAGTCTAATATATGCTAAAATTTACATTTGGTTCTAATGTGTAATTGAGAAAATTTCAAATTAATATTACCTTTTGATGTTTTTTCTTTGAAGATTAAAACTTCAGGCTTTCTCCAGTGTCCCGTGGGGGATCTAATTTCTCACTCACTGTGTGCTGTTTAAATAAAATTAGTAAGTCACATGTTATAAACTTGATCTGCTATTTGCTCTTTGGAAATAACCTATTGAGTGCTTTCCAAACTGGTGCAAACAGATGGACTGTGGCAGAAATCAAGGAATTCAAATAAAGTTCCTCTAAAATCTAGTGTCTTATTTAAAGAACCCTGTGAATACCACTTTGTTATTCCTCTTATCCATGTGTATATTAGTGAATGTCTTCATTGGATTAACACTAACTGGAGGAATATACTCTTTGCCTGCTGTGATTATCATGACTTAAAATCAAGTAAGTATATTAGAGATAGATTTTTTTTTCTTAAAGCATCTTGTATATATGTTTAGAGGGTAGGTAGTTTTGGGCTAGGATTATTTTGAAGTTTTAAAAATAATTCAAGAATATAGCATTCTAGGAGTTTAATTTCTAGTAAATAATTATTCTATTAGAAAAGAAGTTAAACTTTATTAACATAAAGCTAAATAAGAAAAGAATTGCATCTGAAAGTGATACTTTTCATATTGAGTTTGCAAAGATTTTTTTTAGTACATTAAATCACCCACATTGAAGCACATTAAGTGAATTCTTTAAAGGAATTTCATCTTTCGGTCACTCCTTTTCCTTGATAAGTGGTATACAGGGAAGTTGGGTTGTATTGTGCTAACGTTTTCATCACATTAGCCGGCTCTTTTAAAGAATTGCAAGGCTGTGAACAATGGTGTTGACATACAAGGAAATGGCTACATAAGTGGCAGAAGCTCAAGTCAGTACATGTTTCTGACTTGTTTTACTTTGCTATGTAGGTTTCTTTTTCCTCCTGAATGAAGAGAACCAGTGCTTGCTAAATCTTATTTATATTAGGTACATATTGTATAGAACCTAACTTAACCGGAGGTTTGTGTGATCAGACCTAAGAAGTAAATATAAAAAGCCTCAGAGTAGATATTATAAATCAGAGTACTAAGATAATGCACAGATAAGTTTTTATTGATGCTTCAAACACCTCAATCTCAACTTATTTAAAATTTTAAATTCAACATTTTCCCCTTCCTATTCTTATACCCAGATATGTTGGGTTGGCTAAAATGTTCGTTTGGGTTTTTTGGTAAGATCTTATGGAAAAAGCCGAACAAACTTTTTGGCCGATAACATATTTTTCTCATAATCTCTTTCTCAGGTAACTGCGTCATTACCCAGCCAAATGGCTCTCCAACCTTGAATTTCTTATTGTCTTCTTATTGATCTTAAGCTGCCCAAGCCTCTCGATGGTAATTAAGTAAAATTTAAAATTCTGAAGGCTCCAGCACTTAAATGTTCCCCCGCCCCCCAAAAAAATCATTTGGAATTATTTAGGCCTTTAAATACCTCCCACTTCTTTATCTTTGTGCAGCTTTCCCCATCTGCCCAAAGTATTTCTTCCTCATTCAAAATTCCATTCTTCCTTCAAGGTCTAACTCTGATGGCAGCACCTTTTATGAGAGCCTTCCTTAATTCTATACTTCAGAATCAGACATTTTAGGACTTCGTACTTCTAGAGCACTTATCAGAGTCTGTTTTTTAACTATAGATGTATCCTCAGTCTTTCTTCAGCCAAATTCTGGCTTCCTTGTGATCAGGTACTACTTCTTATTCTTTGTACCTGCTAGCACAGTGAGTACTTGTACATAATAGGGTACAACAAACACTGGAATTTACTGAAACTTCTCTTTGTTTCTTCATGTCTGAGGGCTGATATCATTAGTGATGTCTAAAATAATAAACATTTGGTCATTTACAGTTTTCCCTGCATTACAAAGTCCTATTTCTACTTTCTGGCAGCTGTTTTGAGAGGATTTCTTTATTTGTATGATGTGGGTCATAATGTACATTCATATTCTTTACCTGTGTTGTATAACAAAAATTCAACCGAGTAAATTTTAAAGATCTAATTGGCTTTATTTGAACAATTCATGAATCGGACAGCATCCCATCTAACAAGTAGAGAGGAGCTCCAAAGGATTATGGAAAGGGAAAGTTTTTGGTTTTGTTTTCCACATCTTTATTGGAGTATAATTGCTTTACAATGTTGTGTTAGTTTCTGCCGTACAGCAAAGTGAATCAGCTATATGTATACATATATCCCCGTATCCCCTCCCTCTTGAGCCTCCCTCCCACCCTCCCTATCCCACCCGTCTAGGTGGTCACAAAGCATCGAGTTGATCTCCCTGTGCTATTCAGCAGCTTCCCACTAGCCATCCATTTTACATTTGGTAGTGTATATATGTCAATGCTACTCTCTCACTTCGTCCCAGCTTCCCCTTCCCCCGCTGTGCCTGTCTATGTCTTTACTCCTGCCCTGCCACTAGGTTCATCAGTACCGTTTTTTTTAGATTTATGGAAAGTTTTTAAAGGCGAGACAAGGAAGTCATAAACAAAAGTTATTTCAGGCTTAAGTAACCTACCGTGGGGGATGGACGGGGGATGGACAGGGTCTGTCTATGTGGCAGATTATCTCGACTTCCTTTTGGTGCTGACCAGAAAATTCCACTTCGACTGGTTAGGATTACATTCCTGGAGAAGGTTGTAACTGCAGTTAGATTAGGTATTAAGTCTCGGTTTTAGCACAAGTGACTCCATTTTGGGCTTGTTGGTTTTTTTTTTTTTTTCAATAGTATGTAGTAGCAAGTGGCTTTTCAGTGTGGACATCTACGTTTCAAAAATCTTTTTGGAAGCTTCCTGAGAAAGTGGATATGCAAATGTGCAAAAACAGGCTATTGTTATGTTAGACTTAAATGTGAGTACCTTTCAGAATTGTACATAAGCAGTTTTACAGTAAAATTTCAGCCTCTTCATTGTAGGAATCTAATACAGGAAGAAGAACACATTTCTCCTTAGTGGCAAAATACATGTTCTGAGGGGAAATGTCTGTCTTTGAACAAGTTTGTCTTCCAGTATTATTACAGTATAATACCGTAAGCCTGTTATCTAATTTTGGCTTGTTATTTATTCTTGTTTTTCATTATAAATGAAAAAAAGTGATTTAATTTTAAAAAGAAGCTCTTCTGTTTCCTTCTCTTGGATAATGGTATCTCCATCCACCTTGAGTTTTAAATGGGAGGCTAAACATCAGTCTTCATTTCTACCTTCTCTTAACCACATACATCTGATTAATCACTAAGTCTTGTTGATTCTGCCTCAAAAAATTTTTTGTACTTTATCCTTACATTACAGACTCAGTTTGTAGCTTTATCAGTTGTCTAAGCTGGGGTTAGCAAACTTGTTTGTCAAAGGAGCAGTAGTAAATATTTTAGGCTTTATAAGCCACATAAAGTTTTTCTTTTTTTCTTGTTTTTGTTTTGTTTGGTTTTTGGTTTTTAACTGCTCTTTAAAAATATAAGAGCCATTTTTAGCTTGCAGGTCATACAAAAACAGGCCACAAGTAGCATGTGGGCGGGATATCGCCAGTGGATCATAGTTTGCTGCACTCTGTTCTAGGCTGTTGAAATAACTTCCTATTTGGATTCTTTGTCACCGGTATGTTACCCCATCCCCTCCTTCTTCCACATTACTGCCAGAATGATCTCTCTAAAATATGACCGTGTGACTTTTAGATAAAACCTTTTATGTGCTCTATTAACTAAGTTTTTATACTTAAGGTGTTCATATACCACCTCTGGGGTTTTTGCGTTCCTTCGTAAGATCTATCCTATTAGTTAATCAATATTTTTTTATTGACTTTTTTCTTAAAGGAAATTTTGTATTATACCATAAACAGAAAATCAGTATTGATTGCCATAACTAGAAAACCAGCAAACAAAAGATAACAGTAAAAAAGAAATACGGAATTATTAAATGACTGTTTCATATACCACCCCATCATATAGGTACCACACTTCAAAAAACCACTGACTTATAAGATGAACCTTTTTTCCTTAGCGTCATACAAGTCTCTTCATAATCTTTTACACTGTTCACAGTAGTTGCAAGATTGCTGAACTAAAGCAGGAGATTGAAAGTCATTTTGGTAAGAGGCTAGGGATGCTGGCCTTATTCTGGAAATCTCATGATGCTGTCGTCATTGATGTGGTTCCAAGTAAGCCTTGTATGCTTTCTGGGCTGTTCTCAGGAAAGTGTGTTCATGACACACTGCTGAGGGTATCTTTAAGGGCAGTTGTCAAGAAGACTCTAGGAGCTGGCAAAGCCACAAAGTCTGCCCAGAGAGCTCAGAATGCCAGATGAGCATTCTGCACATTACCTCCTATATTGGTCAATAAAGTCTTAAAATAACTTTCTCAATTGGTCATTTAAGTTTAATAATAGAAGACTAGTCATCACAGTTTGTAGTAACAGCTGTAGAAAGATGTCTCGCCTTTGCTTCAGCAACACTGACCATCTCACTATTTTCCTACTCTGGCATGCCTCTGTGATTCTGCATAGACTTACCATTGCCTTTGGGTGCCGTTAATATAGGGCAAACTCCTCCTTTTGATTCAAGACCCATCTCAGTAACCTGACTCTCACTCCTCTAGGCAAGTTAAGAAAAAAAAACGGCTTTATTGAGACATAATTCACATAAAGTGTACCCTTTTAAAAGTGTACAATTTAGTGGTTTTTAGTATATTCACACAGTTGGTCAATCATCACCACTACGTAATTTTAAACATTTCATCACCGCAAAAAGAAACCCCATACTCATCAGCAGTCATTCCCCATTCTTCCTCACCTCAACCCTCTTAGTCCCTGGCAACCATTGTGTGTGTGTGTGTGTGTATGTGTGTGTACATACATATATACACCACATTTTCTTTTTTTCTTTTTTTGCTATTAAATATATTTTTATTTTTTTCTTCTATAATAAAACCTTTTTTTTTGAAATAACTTCAAACTTACAGAAACGTTTCAAATATATAATACGGAGAGTTCACACATACCCTTCACTCAGATTCCCATAATGTTTATAATTTTCAAAACCACAGTACAATGATCAAACCAGGAAATTAATATTAGTATGCTCCTGTCAGCTGAACTAAAGACTTCTTCAAATTTTAGTTTCCGCCTTATATCCCGTTTCAGTTCCACAATCCACTTAGGATCCCACATTACATATAGTTGCTGTGTCCTTCGTCTTCTCCAAGCTGTGACAGTTCCTGAGTCTTTCCATATCTTTCGCTACTTGGTAATTTTCATACTCATGGTCTTAAATATATATATATATATTTTTTTTTAATTTTTATTTATTATTTATTTATTATGTTTATTTTTGGCTGTGTTGGGTCTTCGTTTCTGTGTGAGGGCTTTCCCCAGTTGCGGCGAGTGGGGGCCACTCCTCATCGCGGTGCGCGGGCCTGTCACTATCGCGGCCTCTCTTGTTGCGGAGCAGAGGCTCCAGACGCTCAGGCTCAGTAGTTGTGGCTCACGGGCCCAGTTGCTCCGCGGCATGTGGGATCCCCCCAGACCAGGGCTCGAACCCGTGTCCCCTGCATTGGCAGGCAGATTCTCAACCACTGCGCCACCAGGGAAGCCCTTAAATATATTTTTTAATGCACAGATTTTTCAGCATGAAGAGCCTTCTCTGGTGGGTAACCCATCTCTTGAATCACCTTCAGTCATTAAGGAGAAATGACTGTGGCATTGTGATTTGCTGAAGCAGAGCCTCATACAAGTGTTAGGCTGTTCAGAATGCATCACTTTTATTTTTATTTATTTATTTTTCTTAACATTTTTATTGGAGTATAATTGCTTTACAATGGTGTGTTAGTTTCTGCTTCATAACAGAGTGAATCACTTATACATATACATATATCCCCATATCTCTTCCCTCTTGCATCTCCCTCCCTCCCACCCTCCCTATCCCACCCTTCTAGCTGGTCACAAAGCACTGAGCTAATCTCCCTGTGCTGTGCAACTGCTTCCCACTAGCTATCTATTTTACATTTGGTAGTGTATATATGACCATATATACACTACCACTCTCTCACTTTGTCCCAGCTTACCCTTCCCCCTCCCCATGTCCTCAAGTCCATTCTCTAGTAGGTCTGCGTCTTTATTCCTGTCTTGCCCCTAGGTTCTTCATGACCTTTTTTTTTTTTTTTTTTTTTAAGATTCCATATATATGTGTTAGCATACGGTATTTGTTTTTCTCCTTCTGACTTACTTCACTCTGTATGACAGACTCTAGGCCCATCCACCTCACTACAAATAACTCAATTTTGTTTCTTTTTATGGCTGAGTAATATTCCATTGTATATATGTGCCACATCTTTATCCATTCATCTATCAATGGACACTTAGGTTGCTTCCGTGGCCTGGCTATTGTAAATAGAGCTGCAGTGAACATTGTGGTACATGACTCTTTTTTTTTTTTTTTTTTTTTAAATTTTATTTATTTATTTATTTATGGCTGCGTTGGGTCTTCGCTTCTGTGCTAGGGCTTTCTCTAGTTGCGGCAAGCGGGGGCCACTCTTCATCACGGTGCACGGGCCTCTCACTATCGCGGCCTCTCTTGTTGCGGAGCACAGGCTCTAGACGCGCAGGCTCAGCAATTGTGGCTCACTGGCATAGTTGCTCCGCGGCATGTGGGATCCTCCCAGACTAGGGCTCAAACCCATGTCCCCTGCATTGGCAGGCAGATTCTCAACCACTGCACCACCAGGGAAGCCCCATGACTCTTTTTGAATTACGGTTTTCTCAGTGTATATGCCCAGTAGTGGGATTGCTGGGTTGTATGGTAGTTCTATTTTTAGTTTTTTAAGGAACCTCCATACTGTTCTCCATAGTGGCTGTATCAATTTACATTCCTACCAACAGTGTATGAGGGTTCCCTTTTCTCCACACCCTCTCCAACATTTATTGTTTGTAGATTTTTTTGATGGTGGCCATTCTGACTGGTGTGAGATGATATCGCGTTGTAGTTTTGATTGGCATTTCTCTAATGATTAATGATGTTGAGCATTCTTTCATGTGTTTGTTGGCAGTCTGTATATGTTCTTTGGAGAAATGTCTGTTTAGGTCTTCTGCCCATTTTTGGATTGGGTTGTTTGTTTTTTTCATATTGAGATGAATGAGCTGCTTGTAAATTTTGGAGATTAATCCTTTGTCAGTTGCTTCATTTGCAAATATTTTCTCCCATTCTGAGGGTTGTCTTTTCGTCTTGTTTATGGTTTCCTTTGCTGTGCAAAATCTTTTAAGTTTCATTAGGTCCCATTTGTTTATTTTTGTTTTTATTTCCATTACTCTAGGAGGTGGGTCAAAAAGGATCTTGCTGTGATTTATGTCATAGAGTGTTCTGCCTATGTTTTCCTCTAAGAGTTTTATAGTGTCCGGTCTTACATTTAGGTCTTTAATCCATTTTGAGTTTATTTTTGTGTATGGTGTTAGGGAGTGTTCTAATTTCATTCTTTTACATGTAGCTGTCCAGTTTTCCCAGCACCACTTATTGAAGAGGCTGTCTTTTCTCCATTGTATATTCTTGCCTCCTTTATCAAAGATAAGGTGACCATAGGTGCGTGGGTTTATCTCTGGGCTTTCTATCCTGTTCCATTGATCTATATTTCTGTTTTTGTGCCAGTACCATACTGTCTTGATTACTGTAGCTTTGTAGTATAGTCTGAAGTCCGGGAGCCTGATTCCTCCAGCTCCGTTTTTCTTTCTCAAGATTGCTTTGGCTATTCGGGGTCTTTTTACACCACATTTTCTTTATCAGTTTGCCCACTGATGGATACTTAGGTTGTTTCCACATCTTGGCTATTTTAAATAACGTTGCAATAAACATGGGGATACATAGAATATTATTTTCCTGTTCATCTATTGGACTTTTAGTTCCTAGATCTTATATGTCTTCATCTGGATACACAGAGAATCTAGCAGAGCATGTGGCATTTCATAGAACACTTAATAAATGAACTTAGCTTTTAATTATTATATGTATGTAATCATTCAGTGCTAGTGTTAAGACTAATCGCCAGTTTTAATTATGGACACACATGACTGTAGTTTAAAGGAAGAAGACTTGATTTAATAACAGTGATTAGAGTTGGAGTCCTGAATTGAGCCAAAAGATTTCTCGAGTGGTTTTGTTTTCTGTTATTCTTGGTTTATAGAAGTATAGTGGCCTTGGCTGTTAGTGAAACAAGGCTTTGGTTTACTCATCAAGGGCGATTTAGTGATTTATGACTTGACAGTACTTAAAAAGAAACAGTGGCTGCCATCCGTCTATTGTTATGAAAACACAGTTGATTTTTTTGAATCAACTGTGGTTCACCTCTTTTAGTGTTAATATATAATCCTTGAAAGGAAATAATCCTGAGATATATTTATGAGGTTTGATTTTATGAAACAATAGGGAAAAATTCTAAAACAAGCATCTGAGGGTAAATACATCCAAGTGAATATTGCTCCCTTCAGAAGAGCCGCTGTTGGAGGTGATGTACTTACTTCAAACCCTGATGCCTTTGAGCACACATTTTTAGGGAAATACATTTTTGGACGTGTTGTTGAAGTCTAAAACATGTTCTTTTTAAATGGGGTGGGAAAATCTTCATATTTGAAATTTTTTGATAAGGCAAAATGTCATTTAGTAATATATTTGTTTAAAATGAGTTTTTTCTTGTGTGACATATAAACTGGCTCTTAGTAATATTTGAAAGGAGGGGCCCCAAAGGTGTTTTCACTAATGACAGCTCAATAAGAGTTTAAAGACTCAAACATACCTGCTTTGAAGAAAAATGTAAAGAAATTTAGATATGTGACATTTATGTTTAAAATTTAAATCAGTTTATAGTCAACTCATCATTAATATATGAAGATGTTTTACTAGTTTCAGGTGACTCCTTCATCCTTTGATTACTTTTACTATGTTTTTTTTTAATTTAATTTAATTTAATTTAATTAATTAATTTATTTATTTATTTATTTATTTATGGCTGTGTTGGGTCTCCGTTTCTTTGCGAGGGCTTTCTCTCTAGTTGTGGCAAGTGGGGGCCACTCTTCATCGTGGTGCACGGGCCTCTCACTATCGCGGCCTCTCTTGTTGCGGAGCACAGGCTCCAGACGCGCAGGCTCAGCAACTGTGGCTCACGGGCCCAGTTGCTCCGCGGCATGTGGGATCCTCCCAGACCAGGGATCGAACCTGTGTCCCCTGCACTGGCAGGCAGATTCTCAACCACTGCGCCACCAGGGAAGCCCACTTTTACTATGTTTTAAAGAGACTAGCCTTTACAGTGTGTTTCTAAGTTTATATTTAATGTCCTGCAGCTTTTTTTTTTTTTAATTTAGTGTCAGGGCAAGAGACTCATAACACTTCATCAGAGTATACTTTGTTAAGCAAAAAAGATTTCATTTACTCATTGTAGAAAAGCCATACCATGAGGAAATACTAGAGCCTGTAGATAAATGAAATTATTTTTAAACATTTATTGGCTTTCTTTATTTGTCATTGGTATGAGGAAATGCAACTGAGTATCTGATTCTAAGTAATAGAACTGGTAAATGGATGTGGCTGTGTGCCAGTTACTCTTACACTATACAGTGTCTCAGGTGCAGTTGTGGTTACTGAGGGTTCGCTTGGCAAGGAAGGGCCTTCCACTGGTTTTTGTGGTGTATGGCATCTTTATTTTTCCCTAGTGGTGTTTTGTTCTTTTCTTTCTCGATGAAAAGCCATTAAATCTTAGTTTACTTTCTGTTGAGGCAAGCATTTGACAGGCATTTGAACTCCCTCAGCCTTCCAGAAGTGTTCACTTTGTTTTTTCGAGCTGTGACTATGGGCAACAAAATAGCACAAAGTGAAAAACTACATTTCCTGGTATTGAGTATTTCATCAGATTTATTTGATACTTGGCCTTGAGATACCCATTTGAAATGTTCAGATATCTAATTTTTTACTGATAAATCATATTTTCCATGGAGTAAATAAATAACAAACCTTGTAAATTAGTTATTTGAAGTGTAACTAAGGAAGACAGATACATGGGGAATTATGTACCACTATGGGTTCAGTTATCTCCATTTCTGATCTTTTTAATTACCGAGAATCTCTTATACAAGACATAGGAGTAATATTTACAACCTTTATATAGCACCTACAAAGTGCTTTAATATACATGTTTTATCTATTCTTTAAAATACCCGTGTGGAACACGTGTTCTTAACAAGATTTTTACCAGAGGACACATTTAATCGTTTACCCAAGATAACAACACAGGCTTTTGGTGACAGTCTTATCTCATGCTCTTTCTATTAAATCACAGTGTACTTTAAATACTCTTAGAATTGTTTTGATCAGAAAATACTGTACAGTTTTGCTGCTTTTATTGTGTGTGTGTGTATGTTTAATTTCTGTACTTAGATTTCATCAATAACTTCCAACAAATTCAGAATATCAGGCCATGGTTCATTGAAAAGATAAATGGGTGTATTGGGCATATGTCTCAACCGGTTCCTGAACGTGTTTAACAGAGTTGGGGCCGTTGAACCAAAGTGACAGTTCGTAAAAAATGAGCTTCTTAAGAACCTCACTTGTATCACAGTTTTAAAAGTGTGGAGCAGACTAATCTGCTTAACACATTATTAACACATTGAGGTGGCTTTTTTTTTCTCTGTTTCCTTGATTTCCCTTGAGCAATCTACTTATACTAAATTGTTCACATGTGTCAGAATTAACCTTTCTCTGAAATTGTTCCAAAGGTAACTCCCCACTGCCCAGAACTAATTTCTTATATGACAAGTAGCAGCCTAGCCAAATCCCCTTCATTCATAACTTTTCTTTCATCTCTCTTTTCTCTGGACTATGAAGCTAAGACTTTGACCTGTTGGAAGAAACTTAGGCTCTAGAATAAGAAAGACTTCGAGGTTTGACTTGGTCTGTCTTAAGTAGGTTATTGTTAGCGCACCAGTCATATCTTTGATCTGTATTAATTCATCCTTTTATTTAATAAATTCAGATCAAGCTGGCCCTTCTCCCCCCCGCCCCCCACGAAAAAAAGACCTCCTAGCAGGAGGTGATAATCTACACTGAAATAAAAAGGATAAATAAAGGTTTGCCAGGGGAAGAAGAAGGAAAGGAGTGTAGTGGTGAGGACATGAAGAATCTCTGAGAGCCTGATGGCAAGAGAGAGCATGGTGAATTACAGGGGCAGAAAGATGTTTTGTTTGAACTATACAGTGTGAGGGAGCTGGAAAATTTTAAGATGGTACTGTAAAGGGTGGCAAGGGCCCGATCATACAGTAAGCCATATTAAGAATTTAGATTTTATTCTGAGACATGGAAAATTATTGAAAGTTTTTTGGAGGGGTTTTTGTTGTTGTTATTGTTCATTTGCTTTGTTATTAGGAGAGAAAAGAGCTTGTCTGGTTAGATTTGTTGGAGAACAATCCTGACAGCAGTTAACCGTGTAGAGCTAATGTAAGCTAATATAGTAAGTATGTGCTTCCAAAAAATCTGATAGTGCGTCTCTGTCTCTGATCTTTATTCCATGATACCCTCCAGTTTCTTAACCACCCCTCCCTATTCACAGTTCATTTTGCATCGTCTCATTTTCTTACTCAACCTAGAGCCCTTGGATAGCTGTTTCAATAGTTCTTTTCTAAGATCTCTTGCATTTTTCAAAGACAAAGCAGGTGATAAAACACACTTGGTATACATATTAGCATTTTGGTATATTTATCTTTTTTGTTGTTTTTATACATAGTTCTATAACATACATGTTTATATATCCTATAGTTTTTGCCTGTCTTTCTAGTATATGCATTTTCCACTTTTCAAACTTAAAAAAAAACCTCTACATAAATATTTGTATTGGACACGTAATACTCTGGCCAGTGGGTCATCATTTACTTGACCAGTTTCCTAATGGTAGATATTTAGCATTCTGTTTTTCTTGCTATTAGAAAGAATGCTGGTATTTACCTAGAATTTACTAGGTTAAAGGTTAAAATATTTTAGGTTTTTGATCATTGCTGTGTTGCCCTCCCCCGTCATTGGTATATTAATTTAAAGATATGCAGATTATGACTTGTCGAATGAGGAGGCACAAGCCACCCACTTGGGGTTGGCAAGTAGCTCCCTCAATTTCCAAGGGAAGTGAAAACCCCTGGGGTCGTTTTGATTGAAGGCTCAGTTTCAGTACACTCAGAAAAAGGAAGTAAAGTCACAAGATTTATTATTTAGAGATCCCAGAAACGTCGCCGGGGGGGTGGGGGGGTGCACAGTGAGCTGGGGGAAGAGCAGTCCTCTGCCCCAGTTCAAGAGATGCAGTACAGGGTAGGAAGCACCTCTTGTAAGTTGGTTGGGATGACAGTCACTTAACTTTTTACAGGCTCGACTCTAAGTGCTTATTTTAAAAGGTGCCCCAGGAATAGCAAAGTGGGAACTTCTGGTGGTAATCCTAATTTGAGTCCTTATCTAAATGTCCAGACTCTGGGTATGTGTAGGGTTGTCATACTGTAAAATGCTTAGGCAGCAACTCAGAATAGCTGTTTTCTCATCGCAATTGCCAATTGCTGTCCCAAAGAGTTGTACCAGTATGTGAATGTGAGTATTTCCTAATGTCTTCCCCAGCATTGATTTTTTTTTTTTTTTTTACTTTTAAAAAAATTGCTTGCTGGGGCTTCCCTGGTGGCGCAGTGGTTGAGAATCTGCCTGCCAATGCAGGGCACACGGGTTCGAGCCCTGGTCTGGGAAGATCCCACATGCCACGGAGCAACTAGGCCCGTGAGCCACAATTACTGAGCCTGCGCGTCTGGAGCCTGTGCTCCGCAACAAGAGAGGCCACAATAGTGAGAGGCCCGCGCACCGCGATGAAGAGTGGCCCCCACTTGCCACAACTGGAGAAAGCCCTTGCACAGAAATGAAGACCCAACACAGCCATAAATAAATAAATAAATAAATAAAATTAAACTTAAAAAAAAAAAAATTCCATAGATTCAAGGAATCTTCCCCTTCCCCCAGAAAAAAATCTTAGGACAAATGAAAAGAAACACACATGTACACGTAGAAGATTATTAAAAAAAAAAAAAAAAAATTGCTTGCTGTTTTAGTAATAAGCGTGGTATCACATTTTATTTTTATTTCTCAGTTATTATGTGGTTTGCCATATTCCCATATACTTATCAATCCCCATGCTTCCTGTCTTTTAAACATTCTGTTTGTGTCCTTTACCCACTTGTCCATTGGGAAATCTAAGTATTTTTCTTATCAATTTTATGAGCATTTGATTAACAATCTCCTTTACATTTTTCTCTTTGAGTATTTTTATCAGGCTCATTGTTTGCAGCATAAGAAGTTTGGGATTTTTTTTTTTAATTTATTTTATTATGGCTGTGATGGGCCTTCGTTTCTGTGCGAGGGCTTTCTCTAGTTGCGGCAAGTGGGGGCCACTCTTCATCGCGGTGCGCGGGCCTCTCATTACCACGGCCTCTCTTGTTGCAGAGCACAGGCTCCAGACGCACAGGCTCAGTAACTGTGGCTCACGGGCCTAGTTGCTCCGCGGCATGTGGGATCTTCCCAGACCAGGGCTCGAACCCGTATCCCCTGCATTGGCAGGCAGATTCTCAACCACTGCGCCACCAGGGAAGCCCAAGAAGTTTGGGATTTTGTATGACAAACCTATTGATGATTTCTTTGTGATTTATTTTTCTTTTTATAATTAAAAATAGCCTTCCACCCAGAGATTTATATTCTTTTTTATTCTTCTGCTGGTTTTAAGACTTCCTTTTTTATATTATCTTTTTTTAGTTCACTATGTAGGTGTATCACATGAAGTAAATGTTAAATTGGACTGTTTTCAAATTTTCCCAGCATTGTTTTTTGAATCTTTCCCTTCCCCTTTGATTTTTTATTTTTTTCCTTCTAAAGTTAACAGTGTCTGAGAACGCACTACATGGTAGGTACTGTTCTAAGCACTTTATACGTATTAACTCATTGTTTTTTTTAACATCTTTATTGGAGTATAATTGCTTTGCAGTGGTGTGTTAGTTTCTGCTTTATAACAAAGTGAATCAGCTATACATATACATATATCCCCATATCCCCTCCCTCTTGCGTCTCTCTCCCACCCTCCCTATCCCACCCCTCTAGGTGGTCACAAAGCACCAAGCTGATCTCCCTGTGCTATGCAGCTGCTTCCCGCTAGCTGTTTTACATTTGGTAGTATATATATGTCAATGCCCCTCTCTCACTTCGTCCCAGCTTAACCTTCCCCCTCCCCGTGTCCTCAAGTCCATTCTCTACATCTGCGTCTTTATTCCTGACCTGCCCCTAGGTTCTTCAGAACCATTTTTTTTTTTTTAGATTCCATATATATGTGTGTATTAACTCATTTTTTCCTCACAACTACCCTGTGAGGAAATGGAGGCACAGAGAACTTCATATGTGTCCTGTGCTCTAATTGTGCTATCATTTCTATATTGTAGTTATCTTCCTTTCTATTTATATGCCACTACCATTCTGTCTTAATTATTATAGCTGATGAAGAAAGGCTAAGATACTTCTTCTGTTTCTTCCTTTTTCTATTCTTGCCTGTGTATTTTTCCAGATGGACTTAAGTGTTTTATTCTAACAAGAATCTCATTGGAATGTTTGTCAGAGTTGGCTTAATCCATAGATTATCTGGAATTAATCACATCTTTACAATATCAGTCAAGGTGTGTCTCCTGTGCTTAGCCTTTGTGCCTTTGGACATTCCAGATGCTGAAAAAATACTTACTGAGTGAAAGAATAAATGAATGGGGAGACCTTTGTTTATCGTCTCCATCAAGTCTTGGTTTATACTTCTCATTAACGGTTTTTAACTTTTCCCCATTTGGTCCTGCACATTTCATGTGAATGTTATTTCTTGGCATTATATATTTTGGTTTGTTGTTGCTGTCATGAATAGTATCCTTTTCCTGTAATCTTCTAATTATTTGTTGCCAGAATGTGAGAAAACCATTAATGTTTGCATATTTATTTTGCTGTTATTTATTTAAAGTTGTTCTTCTGAAGGCATTCCTGAGGAATCCTTTGGATAGATAATTATTTCACCTGTTAATAATAACCACTTTGGGTTTTTCCTATAATTTTATTTATATCTGTTGTCTTTTATTCTGGAATAATGTTTAAAAGATTGATGGTAATGGGCATTGTTGTTTTGATTCTGGTTTTAATAGAAATATAATTTTTCACTTTTAAGCATGACATTTGCAGTACATGGTATCATTCCTTATCTAGTTCTTACAATATATTTCATAAGGAATAATCTTATAAAGGTTTTAAACTGACTTGTGTGTGACATTTTTGGTGTAAAGGAATTTGCTGTTGCTTCAGAACATTGTTATGGAAGATTATTGAATAGCACATATTTGTCATCTTTTAAGTTAGGCATAGAAGACATTTTCTCATCCTGCTGTGATAAGAGAATGTTTCTCTGACTTTCTTCTGGGTCCCCGTCTCACTAACATCTGAACCTGAATCCTGGAGGGTGAAGGATCAGGGACTGAAGCAAAAAATATACTATTTCATTTTCTTGCTCTTAGAGTGTGGCACTTGGGTGTTTACGTATGTGGGAATTTCTCAAAGCACTGGGTTTGGACATACACGTATAATAATACTAACAGCAAAATTACTGCGTGTAGAATGTGGGGAGCCAAGACACTGTGATAAGACTGTATATGAATTATGCCATTTATTCCTCAGGAAAAAATACCCACTATGAATAATTTCTTCCAGCCCATATGACTTAGGGCATTGGTAACTTGCCCAGGGTTGTACAGTTGAGAAGCGGCAGAGACAGGATTTAGGCCTAGAACATTTGACACCAGAGCACAATACCCTTCACCACTATTTTATCCCTTATTGCATTTGCTTTTGTGTTTGTGCTCTTATTTTAATTCTCTTGACTGGGGAGAAACAAAAGTTACTTGTAAAATGAAATCAAACCTTAGGTATGGATGGATGGATATATAACTTATGAGCTTGAGAGATAGACACTGAGGATAATGCATTTTGAAATGTTTATGGAGCCCAATAATACGGTAGTTCTTGTTTGAGTGGCAAATACCGCTCCCTCCTCCATCGGTAATGATAAGAACACAATTTCCTTAGACGGAAGTATGTAATTACTGTAAGGCTAGATAATACTTCTTTCTGAGGACTTAAGGGTCTGTGTGGTTGACATATGTTGTACGTGTAAATTTACTGCATTTTTTTCTCTGCATTTTGCAGACACATCATTAAGATTGGCATAATTTATAGGTGCTGCTAATGCTATAATGCGTAATTTCACTTTTTGGTCACTTTTCCTCATAGGATTTCTAAGACAGCACTGAATTTTTGGCACCCTCAGAGTGAAAGACAGTTACCTTTAAGAAACCTACTTTCTGTGCAATTCAGTGTGTGTGGTTTTTTAAAACAAGATGCAAGTATGTCGTAGATTAGGAAATATCTAAGCAATTAGCCTGTACCATTGATGGTGAAGATACTAGATTGTTGATTGGGAGGGAGGAGAAACAGCTTGCCCATTTTCAAATCATTTAGGGACTATTTCAAATAATTTCTTTTCTTCATGGTGAGATTCCCTCCTGACAATAGTGAGCCAGTTAGGTTTGCCAGGGCAGAAAAATGTTCAAGAGTCACTGTACTAAGTCAGTATAGGAGAGGAACTGCTTCATTGAACCTTAAAAATAATTTTTCCATAAGCCTGCCCCTTAAAAAGAAAGAAAGAAAGAAAAAAGAAAGAGCACATTAGAAGGTTGTTACTTTTCTCTTTCTCTGAGTAGAAATGCTTCCAAATGTGGAAAGAAATCTTAGTTTTAAAAGTCCTTAGGAAGGAGCCCCAAAATTTCTATCTGTAGTCTTTTACCAACTCTAAGAATGCTTGAAATAGATTCTTCCTTATGTCTCACAAATTAAATTCCTCATTTGTGGCTCACCCATTTCAGTTATGCTGTCTTGCATTTTAATCTAGCCGTGTTTCTGGGTCTCTTTTTCTGACTCTTGGCTATTACTTATGTTTTTCTCTGATTCAAAAGATGGCTTACTTGTATATTTGTAGAAAATTCTCAATTTTCTTCTAGTTGAAGTCCCAGTGCAGTTTGGAGTGTCAAGATCTGTCCCATGCCCAGCTGTAGGCCTATTGTCTGTTTTATTGGGTTCATCACCTGGTCGTAGCGCCAAATGAATCCCAGCCTTCTTTCCCTTTCTCCTTTCCTTTTCCTTCCCTTCCTTAGTATTGCCCATGTTTGTTAGACCCCCATGATTTTATCCTGAAACTAATCTTATTTTTAACTTAGGTAAGTCAGATCCTAACTTCTGATGTGTAAAAGATAAATTTCCCTCTCCTGCACATAGAAGGCTTTTAATTTTTTAAATATTTTAATTTTCCATTAATGAACAGTCTGTTAAATATGCACTAAAACTGTTCCTTTACATGTCTTTAAGCTTGAAATTTTTATTACATTTTTAATACTTCCCTTAAATACAAAAAAACGCCATTAAACTTTACTTATTAAAATGCAAAGCCTAGTGTCTTCTAGCTTTTTGAAGAGCTTTTGTCCATTATATAATCTGTAAAGTAGCCAAGAGTTCCTCAGAAGCAGGACATCATTTAGATTTAAAACAATCATGGCTTGTGTACAAAATAATGATGTGACATAACCATTCATGGGGAGGCAGCCACAGTTTTACTCTACGTAGTGACAGAACTCTTGGATACCTCCAATATTACATTTACCATAAAGACTTGACCAGGGTACCCTAGAACAAAAAAAAGGTTAAGTCATTTTGATTCTACCAAGTAGATTAAGTTGGTATGACTAGAAAGCCAAATGACACAGTTATGAGCATAGACCTTTTATTTTTTCCCAGATGTTTGACAGTGTAAACATACATAAAATACATATTAAAGTTGAGATGCTTTATATTTTGTGCAGTAAATTGAAGCCTTAAAAAGAAAACATTTCATTTAAAAAAAAGAAACTCATTAGTTTTACTTCATTAAGACAGTAAAATAGCAGCAAGTACCAAGACATTGTGCACTTCTTTATTTAAGACGAGTTGCTTCTTTACATCAGAGTCAGAAATGTAAGACTGGCTTTCTTGAATACTTAATATAGCTTGAGTCACTGGTTAGATAGGGGCATATTTTCCCAACTATACATCAGGGAGGAGTGCTTTCATTAATTTCAGAAAATGCAGACCCTTAGCCAGCCAGCATGACCACAGCATTGAGCATTAAGAGAAACGAAGCATTTACTTTCCAAGCACTTGCCACAGAAGAAGGTAAGCGAGTCTTTACATTTGTGGTTGTCTCTTCCCTCCGTAAGTTAAGGGTTGTGCTTTGTTGAGGCATTTCAGAGAAATTATTTGGCATGCCACTAGTAATACTTAGGGTCATGGGTGTTGGGGATGATTTTGTTGAGCTAGTGAGGCTTGTGTTTGTAACCATTCCATCTTGGAGGTGAATAGTTAGAGTTGCAGCTGCTGCTTCATGTGAATTGATCGTTTCTGTGGATGTATCTTCTGGATAGGGCACAAAAGCCTTGTCAGTGCTAGTAAAGGTGGTGTCTTTGCTTAGAGTGGCACCAAACGTTGTTTCCTTTGTTCGATATTGTTTAGGTATTTTGGTCACTTTGGATTGAGTTACCATACTCAGAGAGTTAATGGTGTCCACTGTCTGCATCCCACTTACAGTGAACAAGCTTGAGGTAAATCCAGAAGGTGTGGGGTATATGTTATGTTCCTTCAAAGGTGATATTTGGCTAGAACAGGGAGTCCCTGTTACATGGGCTTTTGTTTCCATCATCCACTTAAGTAAGTAAGTAATGTTTTGTTTATGGTCACATGACCACCTGTTATTGTAAAGGGTTATCTCTTGCAACTGGAAGAGTTGGTCAAAAGCTTGATCTGGAATGAATGTGAACTTATTGTTGTGCAGGTAAAGATGTGTGAGATTTGTCAGGTTTATTAATGTTCCTGGAAGGATTTGTGTCAAGGAATTGTTAGACAGGTCCACAATATGTAGTTTGGAGGGCATGTTGGTTGGAACTGTCCAGAGTTTGTTACTACTGAGGTTGAGAACCTCAAGACTTCTTAGTGTATTTTTAATGAGGACAACCTTTTCCAGCATATTCTTAGAAACATCCAGATATTTAAGGTTCCACTGATAAGCAGTATCAGATTTTTCAAGCAGTTTAATGTTGTTGTTAGCAGCAGACATGTTCCAGAGGGACCGAGGTAACTGAGCAGGCAAGCTTTCAAGCCTGTTGTTTGAAATGTCCAGGGTCCTCAGATTGGTGTACTGGGTTAACTGGTTATGCAGATCAGTAAAGTGGTTATAAGACAGATTTAAATGGATAATATTCTCTTGCAGTCCAGATGGTAATGTAGTCAAGTTTCTGCCTGAACAGTCCACATGCCTGTGCCTCTCGGTGCATATACATTGGAGAGGGCAAATGCATAAAATACCAGGTGTGAGAAACAGAAGGATGAACAGGCTGGGAGACATTTTCAATATCTGATATTCCATCAAAGCCTGGAAACAAACAGATACACCCTTCTTTTAATATGCAAATACAATTAGGCATCTGCATGGGTCAGTTAGCATTAGGCAAAATTTTCAATAAACCTCATTGTTGTTGAGTTCTTTTATAATTGTTCCAGTGATTAAACTAACAAAGCTCCCCTTCATTTATAGTCCAAATGCTTAATCCTTCAATTGGGGCTATGTGATAGAGAGAGACTCTCTCCCCCTACTGTCTTCTGCATTTTCTCATTTATTTTCTCCCTTCTTAGTCTTTCTTATTTATCTTCCCAGAATGTTGATATTATAAAATGGCATTCTCTGCAAATAAAGAGTCGGAATCTTAAGCTATTACTATTTTTGATAATATTCTTCCTTACTCAGATGGGAAAAAATGGCTGTCGTGTCTGTTTTGGTTGTTTTTTTTGTTTTTTTTTTTGGTTTTTTGTTTTTTGTTTTTTTCAGATCTCTGCAGTAATAAAATAGTCAATGTGTATGTAGGATGAGATTTTATTTAGATATTAAAACAATACTTTGAAATGCATCTTTGTCTTTTCAGGATAAATATATCCTTGCAAAACATTTTAAGGCACTTGAAAAATCTGACCAACACCATACCTTTAAATCTCACATTTTATAAAGTGATTTCTTTTCTGTATATTTCAGTGCCGATTCTAAAGGAAAACAATGTGTATATTTACAAAGTGAATGAATATTAGAAAGAAATCCCTCAACTGACACTGCAGCAAATTTCTGGTGCATGCACTTGCTATTGAATATATATTCAATCCTAACGTTGACTTTCTCTTAAGACAAGGAAAAAGAAAAAAATTCCGAAGTCGATTTTTTACTGATTTAAATAACAGCTTACCATAGTGTTGTCTTCTACATCAGCATCTCATTTTCTCCGGGAAACTTAAGCTTAAAGGTCGCCTTGTTCTGGAAAGTAGGAACCGCTTCTGGCTGTGGGCTGTGCTTGCCTGCTCAGCTGCATTGTGTTGCTGTGAGCTGAAGCTCTGCAACCACCTGATCAGTACCACATAGGAGGACTGCAGAGCTGTCATTGGTGCTGACTCAAATTTATTGCAAGAGGTGCACACGCAACAGAATGGACCAAAAGAAATTTTTTTTTAATTTAGTGTTGAGTGTACCCATATATCTCAGATTTGCTGTAGGATGGAAAACCTCGTGCACATTAGACCTGGCCTTTACTCATTTCTGTGTATTTGAGCTTAGGCTCCACATTTTAACATTCACCTCGTGAAGAATTTGTGGTTCTTTTTAATGCGCCTACTCTTCATTCATTTTATGCATTGAAAAATGTTGAAAATGAATTTGAGCTTCCTTATGGATGGTTTTCTAAGATATTAGTTTAACTATTTTTAACTCTGCCTTTTTATCTTTTCTAAAATGGTACAATTGTCTTATCACTTTTTAAAATAACATATTACAATCTGTTTGATTTTTTTATGTACCCCCCCCAGCCAAATATGGTGATTATTATATACAGTCAGGTTTTCAAATTTATCAACCACCTAACTGTTCATCTTTTGGAGAAGTACAAAAGTACTTAAATATGATTATTTTGTTTTTATCTTTCTGATACAAGGATTGTTTGACCTAGGCTATGCACAAACGAGGCTACATTTTTTAATGAGCATCTAATTCTTTCAATTATCAGTTCATGTAGTAAAGTAAATGTGTTTTATTTTACGTCTTTTGGGTTAAGGATTTTTTTCTTCATGAAATTACTTTGGTCAGTCGATATGAATATTGTTGTCTCCAGAGACATCTTTGGTACTATATGAATGGCCATTTATTTGATTTTATGTTTTAAGAATAATAGCATAACTTTTAGTTGATTTCTTCAGAATGTTTCACATTTTATCTTACTGAGAAAATAATTTACATTGTTTTTAAATTACATGAAATAATGTAAAAGGGAAAACTTTCATTAGGGGCTTTATAAAATAAGACCAGATTTATGACAGCTTCTGCTCCACTCTTTAGTGGACTGATAGTGTAAATAATCTGCTAAAACTTGAATCTAATTTCTAGAATAGCCAGTTTACCTTAGAAAAGAAAACAAAGTCATGACATTTTCTTTACCAAATTGTTACCATTTAAAAACCAGCAATTATTAGCACGTTACATGTAAGGAAAATCTCTTTATGCCTATTTACTAAATCCTTTGTTTTTCTCTAAATTACATTTGCCATTTTTTAACCCCAAAGTTTACCCTAAATAGAATTTATTGTATTAAAAATTGAAATTTATTTTCTTAGAAAAGAAACTATACTCTAGGAGTCATCTTTTGTATGAGATTAATGTTCCTCAAAAAGTACCTACATTTTAAAAGTCTGAAGTGTTAGAAATTTACTATTGATTAGATACTTTATTCCCACTTTACTTTGAGGGTTCAGCCTTGGACTCTTAATAAGATTCTTTCTATGGATTTCAGAAACCAGTCATCAGTCTTAGTGCTTAAAAATAATGCGTTAAAAATACAACATTCAGCAATATTGTTGTGGAAATAAGGAATGATTGTTTTGACATTTAGGTTTCTTCCATTTCAGCTTCTGTGTATGTTAAACTTCAAGGGATGTGACTGAGGGTCAGTTTACCAAACACTTAAATCTCTCCTTTTAATTTTAGGAAGTCTCATTACATCCATGTGGATGTAGAGTTCTCCAGTTCCATTATACTTATTGGTGTTTTTGTTTGAAAGAAAGAACATGCTATTTCATTATGGATCATATGAATTAGGGTTTAGGCTGTATCGAGATCAGATTTTGCAGCATATAATAGAAAATTCCAATATAATAGTAGTGGCAACGTTTCTTATTTCAAGTTTGGGGACATACCAAATTGCTTCTGTTATTCAAAGACTATTGTAAAATTCTCAAAAAGAAAAAGAGGGTGGAAGTATTGCCTACAGCCATACAGCCCTGAATGTGCCAGATACTCGTCTAATCTCAGAAGCTAAGCGGGGTCAGGCCTGGTTAGTACTTGGATGGGAGAAAAAGGGGGGAGTTCATTTTAGTGTGCTTGAATCGTAACCATCTGTCCGTATGATTTTAGAAGTTCTCATGAAATAAAACAATAGTATATTACATTACTCCAAAAAAAGAATAATTTTTTGTAGGCTTAAGTGTTTGTTACAACTTATTTTAGATGTTATTCAGACACATTACATTTTAGATAAGTCAAATATTCTAGACTAAGAAGTAAATTAACTTACATATTCTTTTGTGAAGCACACCGTTCTAGGATGCATTACCCCAACATTGTGAAAGGTATAACAAGTTACCTGCCAGGGCACAACTATCCCATATTAAATCAACAGTTTGGAAACCCAATCAGTTTATCTTTGTTACTTAAGTTGATAACATTTGTTGTGCTTATTTGAGAGTAAAAGTATTATATTCTCTATTTTTGGTAACATAGTTGGCTATTCAGACTGAACTTACTGCTGAAAACAGCTAAGAGTACTGAATAAAGTATTTTAAAAGCATGGAAGAACTGACAAGATAGAAATTATCAGGTCAAAATTCAAGTGAATCAATCTTTTCTCCTACCTCACCACCCTTTTTCCCCCGTGTCACGGGCTTGTTGCCAAAACTCAGTCACTTGTTCCCTAGAATGTCCCTCATCTGGATTTATCTGTTTGCTTCCTTGTGAAGATTTAATTTGTTCCTCTATCCCCCATATTTCCTATAAATGGTTTCTAACAGCATTAACATAATTGCTTATTTGTATCATCCTATAATAGTTTCAAAATAATACTAGTATTGCTACAGATACTTAGATTACAGACTACTGAATAAAGTTTAAGACTCTTTGCAGCCTTATTTGTTCTTAGAATACATTTCACTAAGGATGTATAATCAATTCTGTGTCCCAATGCACCTTGAAATAATTGTTTTCTCTATATTTTTATATCACCAACTTTACATAAATTTAGCTTCATTTGTTTCAGTTACTTATCAGTTTTTAGGGACTGCTTTAGTCAAAACTGTATAACAAGGTATATTCAGGGAAATCTTGCTTCTCTATCCCCTCCACCCTATTCCCTTCCTCCTCTTATTGGTGACTATTTTTATTAGCTTTTGGTTGTATCTTAACAGTATTTCTTTTTGAAAAAGAACAAAAATATGTATGTATGTATCATATGTTCTTATCCCCGCCCCTCCTCATATAAAAGGTTGCATACTAAGTAGACTGCTACACATCTTCTTTTTTTCTTAATAATATATCTTGAAGATCACTCCATGCCAGCATATAGGGATCTTTCACATTTATTTCATGATGCATAGTACTCCATTTGGGAGTGTACCATGGTTTATTAACCAGTGCCCTGTTGATGGGCATCTGGATTGTTTCCAGACTTTTGCTGTTACAGATAATGCCACAGTGAATACCCTTGCGCCTGCCTAAGTAATTTTATATTTTGTCCAATGAGTCTTTGAAAAAAATTTCTGTAAGTAGGATTGCTGAGTAAAACGGTAAGCGCGTTTGGAAATTTTCTGGATATTACCATATATTGACTATACCATTTCGCAGTTCCACCAACAGTATATCAGGGTGTCTAGCTCTGTAGAGCCTCGCCGTAGACTTTGTTGCTGAACTTTTGGATTTATTTCCATCTGATGGGTAATAGTATCTCAGTTTAATTTTAAATGCATCTTTTTTATTATAAGAAAAGTTGTATATCTTTATATATGTTTTTAAGGATCATTTAAATTTTTCTTCTGTGACTGTCTTTTATATGTTTTGCATGTTTTTTTTCCTAGTGTGTTGTGGGTATCCCCACCCCCCAATCTGTATTTAGGTTTTTTAAACTTTAGGGATATTAGCCCTTTGTCTTAACTTAAGTTGCACATTTTTTCCCCAGTTTGTCCTTTGTCTTTTGACAAAGGTATGTTTTTTCTTTTTTAATGGTGTTTGTTTGTTTTACATTTAAAAGTTTTATGTAATTGGACTTCCTTTTTTTTTTAATTAATGCTTCTGGATTTTGAGTCTCAACTAGGAAGGTTTGTCCCACTTTCAGATTATAAAGGAATTCACTCATATTTCTTCTATTTTTTTATATAATTTTATATAATTTCATGTTTATATTTATATCTCTGATTTATTTGGTGTTTATTCCAATGTAGTATGAAGTATGGATCCAGTTTCATCTTTTTCCAAGTACCTATCCAGTTGTCCCAATACTGATTTGAGATTTGAGTCTGTTTCTGGACTTTCCATTCTGTACCATTGATCTGTCTAATCATGTACTAATATCGCAGTGTTTTACTTATAGGTGCCCATATATTTTGCTACTTTACTTTTTGTTCAGAACTAAGTAATAACAACAATTAGAGTCACTCTCATCTAATTCATTGTGTTGCCCACCACCAACACCAAATGGAATACATGTGTGATAAATGTATGTTGCAATGTGTGAGGTAGGTGCTCTTTGGTCCTATGTTAGTGAAAAGAATGCTGAACCAGGAGTCAGGGAACAAACTCAGCTTTCACTACCACTTCTAAGCAAGTCACTTACTCTCTCTGGGCCTGTTTTCTCAGCATTTAACAAATAAAAGGAGCTGAACTAGATGGTCTTGAGGGTTGTTCTGAATCTGGTTAATGGGATCTGGTAAGAGCACCACTGGTGTGTAGTATGTAGTTCAGTCTACCTTTTATTCCCCTGTGCCTTGTCCTTTTGCCGTAGCCATGAAATAAACTTTGTCTTCTGAATCCTGCTTCTTTAGTCTTTCTGTAGGTTTTTCTTTGTTCCAGCATTTTCTTTTCTCCTGTGTTTCTTTAGCTTGCATTTCTTTCTGCTGATTAGGCAAGGATTGCCACTGTTTGGCTGCTCAGCTTCCACTGACCTCAGTGGGGAAAAATTGCATTCAGTAAATAGGAATTACTTTCCCCCTGGCAGAGAATTTCCTAAAAAACAAAAAGCAGCTGCTGACAGGAGTCTGTTCTTCTGTTGTATAAAAAACAGAAGGAGAAAAGCTGCCTCTGTAGTGTTTGAAGAAATCAGACGTGACTATGACCAGGTCATCAGCTCTTGATTTGTCTATGAGGGTTGGTATTTCCCAATACTTCTCCTTCAAGAGGTCAGGAAAGAAAGTGATGAAATAGAAGAGCAAAAGTGTGGAAAGAGCCCGTTAGGTAACAATCCTGTATGTAAAACAAGAAAGGTTATGATGATTTAAGGCATGTCAAAGTCTTGACCAAATATAAAAACTTTATACCTTATTTACCCTAACTAGAATACTTAAAATTCCAACGAATAAGAGGAGATTCTTAACCTCCTAATTGTTGCTAAATAAATTAACCTCAAAAATGGTAAGTTTGAAAAATACATGAAAGAACTTTTTAATGTGGAAGACAGAGGAAAACCAATGTTATGACAATAAACATCATGCTTATTCAAGAAAAATAAGAAGTGCAAAGGAAGTGTGTCTGCAGATAAAAAGTTTTAAGAGTCAGTCAGGGACTCCTCTAAAGATTTAAAGGGAACATCGTATATAAAATTTCAATGTCCAAAAGTCTGCTAGTTTTTATTAAGATGGAGCTTTATTGGTTTCTTGAACACCAGTGCTGCCAGTAAGTACTATATTTTATTCTGAAAGATGCCAGAACTATGAGAGGTTCTCCAAGGGTAGGTTACCACTGTGGCCTCCGTCTTTCATTCTAAGTGACTGTCCCCCGAGTTCGGGTGGGGTAAGGCAGGAGAATGTGCGCTTTTGGGCAGAGGAGCACTTCTGCAGGCACGGGCTGGCATCTCCACAAGGATCAGCCAGTGGACTCTCTCCGTCTTGACTTTGACAAAGGTTGGGCCCGCCCCTACTCTGATAACTCAGATTTATCACTTGTCAGGTAATGAATAAAAGATGAAATTCTGTGTAAGAAAGGTAGTTTAAGAGTTTTTTAAAGTTGAGAACCATCTGTATTTTGATACAATCCTTTTTTCCTGAAAAAAGTCATCTGGATTTGGAATGAAGCCATAGAGGTTGGTTTTTTGTTTTTTGTTGTTTTTTTTTTTTCTTTTATAAGATTTCATTTTTGGAGGGTGCTTGAGGCATATAAAGAAACTTTGAGAATTCCCTGGCAGTCCAGTGGTTAGGACTCCACACTTTCACTGCCGAGGGCCCGGGTTCAATCCCTGATCACAGAACTAAGATCCCGCAAGCTGTGCAGCACAGCCAAAAAAAAAGAAGAAGAAACTTTTTTAAGTGGCTAGTTCTAAACTTTGTGTTCCCCCAACAAGATAGGAAAATGTCTACATTTTATGGTGCGTGCTCATATTTTTTTCAGAGTAAATGTCCCCAACTCAGCCCCCCAATTTGATGCTTTAATATGTTTGTCTGACAGTTTCCAATGAGAGCTAAAAGGAAATTTATTCTCAAATAGACATGCATTTTAATCTCTCATCCCCACAAACTTGGAATATTTATTTAATACCCGAGGTATTAATTTAAAACTTAACAGTTTTGTTTAAAACTTGGAGTATATATTTAAATTCTCTCACACACACTCTCCCTCAAACTTTGAAATGGAAAAATAAAATTTTATTTATTCAAGGTAAATTTATACACAGCTTTTCAGGAAAAAAATATCTATTGGGTAAATAATAAGTACATGTAGATTGCTTGTTTCCAAAATGGCTAAGTTATTGATACACATACCATCCACATATGTAAAATGTACTGTACATTAAAGTTAGGGCCTATAGCCAGTAAATAGACCACTGTTATATAATTTTTTTTAAAAGTTCCACTTATGCACATAGGCTTTGAGCAGATTTCAGGTAGTTCCCGAATAAAAATCAAAATTGGCTACCAATTGCCATTTAATGTATTTCGTCACGTGAAGAAAAACAAAAGATTGGAGTCCTTTGAGAAGAAGAGAAAATCAGCTAAAAAGCAAGTAGTAGTTATAACAGTTCTGCAGGTGGGGGTGGCAGGGATTCATTGAGATTTTGATCAGAGTCAGGAGGACTAGGGAACTGCTGACACTGGATCTCCTGGTTTGTCATAAAATCTCCTAGAGGCAGGGTCGAGTTAAGTGAGTCAGGGGGAGGTGGAAATGACTGTTTGAACTCAGAATCATGATCTTCACAGACTTGATTGAGGCAGTCCAGAGATGGTGGGAGATTGGTGGAATCATTTGGAAGAGGAGATACAGTTGTCACTGTGGGTCTGTCAGATTGGTTACTCTCCTGTCCTTCCAAATCAAGAAGGGGAGGAGGTGGTGGAGGTGGATCTACATCATCTGAAGAGGAAACAGCAGTGCCAATTGTTGATCCATCAGCACTATCTTCTGATGTACCATTTGCTTGATCTTTTATTTTCTCTGTTTTGGGAGTGTTAGAATCTTCAATGTTTTCATTTGATTCAAACAACTTAATTTCTAAGTCATCTGCTAAAAGTGTTCTTTTGCTTGGTTTCCAGGCCGTAAGTGAAACAATTGATGTACGTTTTGGGAACACTTCATTTTCTCTAATGTTATCCAGACATACGTCAGGGGTTTCACCATCAGCAAATGGAGACCTACCTGCCCAATTTTGATCATTTAACACTGGTTTTCGCAAGCATTTCCACAATACAATCATGATTATAGCTACCACCATAGAAGTCAGAACTAAACCAATTAATATGACCACTATTGAATTAGAATTGGTTTTCTGTGGGCTCTTGTTTTTAGTGGTAGTTTCTAGGTTGAATCCTGGTGTACTCCTAGGTGAACTTTTGGCAGTTGGTGTTGGTTGTATGGATAGATTATGAGCAGTTGGTGGTATTGATTTTCTAGAGGAGGTGTGGGTAGATGATGGTTGTTGAGTGGGAGTATAGACAGATGGTGGTGGTTGTCTGGTAGAAGAATGGGCAGATGTTGATCGTTGTCTGGCAGAGGTGAACACAGGTAGTGCTGTTCCTTGGGAGGAGGTGTTGGCCATTGGTTTTGGTTTGCTGGTGACATTATAGGCAAGTGGTTGTCCAGCAGAAGTATGTGCTGCTGGTTTCCCAGAAGACACATAGACAGCTGGTGTTGGTTGTCCAGCGGCAACTTCGGCAGTTGTTATTGGTTGTCCAGAAGAAAGGTTGTTGAATTGTGTTGGCTGACCCGAAGGATTCTCTATTGTGCTTTGAGAATTAGCCGAGACATATGGCCTTGATGATCTAAGTAAAGTAGACTGTGGTTGCTTCTCTGTTGTAGTTGCTTCTGTCTCTGAGAAAAAAATATCGTTCAGATGTCCACAAAACAAAATTATGGTGAAATATTTGGGATCCATTTCAGAATGTTTCCTCTTTACCAGTAGTTTTATAATAAAAGAAAGAAAGAAAATTAGATATCATTTACTATCTGGCATAAAGTAGGTAGGTACTTGATGAGTATTTATCTTTCCTAATTTAGACTTGATACACTATAGGCTAATGTGATCAACTCTTAAATATACTCTAATTTATCATATAACATTTGGAATTCATAGGCAGTGATCTCTCTTAATTCTTTCATAAGATCTGTACTTGGCCCTGCTGCCCCTGTAGGTTTATTACATTACAGTCCTTCGTTTCACAGTCATACATCTCAAATGCCTAGGCTCTATATGCTGGTACCATGTGTGTGCATGCTACTTTTTCCTCTGTTTACTACTAGAAATACATTGATCCTGCTGCCTCGAAGGACACCATTAACCGTCTATCACCTAATCCAGTGGTCTTTTCTTTCTCTTTTTTTCCTGTCTTGATCACATTTGACACTGTTGATTGCTCCTTCACTGCTATTCGAGTAGCTCTTTGAAGTCATCTTCCTTTCATGCTCATCTCACTAGCTCCTGTCTTTCTCTTGCATCCTAAATATGGTACTTGATAACTTGATATGTATTCTGTCCT
Source organism: Balaenoptera musculus (assembly GCF_009873245.2). Lineage (NCBI taxonomy): Eukaryota > Metazoa > Chordata > Mammalia > Artiodactyla > Balaenopteridae > Balaenoptera > Balaenoptera musculus. The sequence continues at coordinate 42,520,143 of NC_045804.1, read as the reverse complement.
CACTCTTAACTACTTTTCTTAATCCTGAATCTGTAAGGTTTCAGCTCTTACCTTTATGCTCTAACTCCCAAACCTGTATGTCCAGCCTAAATTTCCTTAATTCTTGTTCCATCTGTGTGACTTCTTGGTGGACATTTCCATGTATATATCTATCAGCAAATTGAACATATTAAAAACAGTATTCATCTTCATCTCGATAGTGACTCCTGTCCTAACTTCTCTATTTTTGTTAATGGTACTACCTTTGTGAGTTTCTCATGCACAGAGTCTATGGTATTAAGTAATCTTTGCAGCTGCATCAGTGTCCAGCACAGCGTCTTTATACTAGGACCTCGTATTTTTAAAGGATTCAATTCAACTCATAGTCCTAGGCTCAAAATCCTAAAGTGCTCTTTGAATCTGCTTGAGTAAGTAGTCTTGCTGCTGCTTTCACTTATTAATTGATAAACACCACCATTGTGTCAGGCCCTGTTCTGGTTTAGGAGATAGCCCCTCCCCAATTTTTTTTTAAGTTTCTATTGGTAGAAACAATAAATAAATAAATATAATAATCTGATAAGTTTTCTCACAAAGGTATGCAGAAGATGCACAGAGGAACTAAGCTAGCCTGGGAGGGCTTCAGGGAAGGTTTCTCAGAGAAGTAAAACTTGAACTGAATCTTGAAAGGTCTGTAAGAATTAATTAAGCAAATAAAATATTCCAGCCAGGGGAACAACATAAGGGCCTAAGAAAAGAAGGCACGTCTATAAGTTTGTGGGATGTGGCAGATGCTAAAACTTGAAGAGTTTTAAGTTCCAGTTCTACTTCTACCACCTAACTACCTATCTAACCATGAGAACTAGTCACTTAATCTCTCCTGTTCTCAAATGCCTTCTCTCTCAAGTGAGGACAGTTTTCAGCTCTGTGTGTAATATTCTTGTTTTGCACATCATTAAACATAATGGTAACTATTTGGTTATTTCTTAACATTAGGGAAAGGAACATCTCAGGGTTTTAGATCCTGGTCTATATGATTTGAAACTATAGTTTTTCTCTGATTTTTAGGCCAATCTGAGAGAGATTTGATGGTCTGTGCAAGATACAGTAATAGGAGAAGAACAACTCCCTCAAGTTTTGCAAATAGATTTTTCAGCATATTTGAGTAGTTTTCATTGCTTACTCCTCTGCCACTCGGTACACAGTAGAAGAAAAGACGTGATTTTTTTCCTGTACAGTCTCTTTATTTTCTCTGTAATACTTCAAGCCTAAATTTTAAAATATTTCTCCTTTAAACCCCCTGCACACTGCTGATGAATTAGTCTTCTTACAAGCAGGTATGATCAGGTTACTGTTCCCTTGCTTGAGAGTTCCCCATTGCTGTCAAGATAAAAATTCTAAACTGAATTTTCTTCCACCTGGCTTGAGTTTACCAGTCCAGATTCATATCTCATGACTGAAACTTCTCATTCCTCATCTTACATACTTCCTGAACACACACTTTTTTTTTTTTTCTTAAACAGGCACTTTTCATTATGCTATTTTTCACCCTCTGAGAGTGTGTTCTTTTTTCCAAACCCAGCCTCTTCCCCCTCTGGCTGCCTAACTGAACCTGTCCTCGTCTGTCAGACCTCAGCTTAAATTCCCTTCTTAGACCAAATTCTCTGTGACTGACCACAGCCCAAAGAGCTCAGCCATTCCCTGAATCCCCAAAGTTCTTGTTATCTTTATAGTTCCTTAGATAATTCTTCATGTATGTAGCTCACTCACGCTTCTTTTCTCTTAAATAATTGTGTTTTTTAAATTACTTCTAACATTTTCTTTTTATTATCCCCACCCCCCAAACAAGATTTTAAAGAACCGTGAAGAAGGCAGAAAGAAACAAAGAAAATTCCTTATCTAGAACGTCCTATGTGTTGCACCATCTCAGGTGTTTTACATACTTCATTTCATTTAACCTTTAAATAACTCTGAGAAAGATGGAGTAATCCTTGATTTGTAGATAAAGAGACAAATTCAAACGCTTTAAGCAATTTGCCGAATGTTATATCATTATTAGTGACAGATTGGGAATTTATACCCAGGACCATCTGATTCCAAAGCATATGCTCTATTCTACTACCCCCAAACTGCCTCATGTTTTTATATTTTGATTCCTTTACAGCAGAGTGCTGTATATGTTAGCAGCTCAGTAAACGCTTAACCTATATTGGGCTTCTTGGTTCTTTTCCATGTCAATTTTTCACTGTTTATTAATACTTCTACCAGAATGTAAGCAGAGAAGGTGAAATCTGAGTTATTAAATTATACTTTATATCAACTTTGCAAAAGGTTTAATAAGGAAAAAATTTGAAACTTTTGGCATAAATATGGGAATTTAAATCATCTCTAGTTGGTTATCATCCATGTAATTCCCACCTCCTATTCTTACAGATTACCCCTTCCCCCCAAAAAAGGCCTCATTGGAAAGTGTTATTCTTTAGAGTTTCACTTTAGTTTTCAAAAAATGCCATCCAAAGCAACAGAAAACATACGCCATGAATTGTCTTTGCCAAAACATGTTTCTTCTTTTGTGACTTTTCTTAAATTTTTTTTAAAAACCCACACAGTTCCTTCTTTCAGTTAGCTGAAAAAGGTATTAGAGAAGGAAAGAACCCAAATAGGAACATAATTATAAGCCCAGTTTAGTCTGTAAGATCAATTTTGATAGGTTCATAGCCTCTTTTGTCAATAGGAACGTCGTAGACCTTCAGTGTATGAGATTTGCCACTTGTCATTTAAGGGTTACAGCAATATTAACACCAAATTCTATTTTTCACCTATCCTACTCCTTTCTCCAACTCCTCAGTTAGCTATCTAACCTCCTAGGTTCTGCTACATCAGAATACTAGAATGTCCTAGAATTCTACTACAGCAATTCAGAATAGTCCAGAAAAAAGGAACAGGATTTTAAAAAAGAATAAATAGGGGGTATAATAGTGAAGAAACTGGCTTTTTTTTCTAGTTCAGAGACAGTGAGGCCAGTTTTATTACCAATGCAGAAAGTTATTTAACATTTGTATTTTAAATATATATATATAAGCCGTGTGTACCTGAAATACCAACACTGCTTCTGCAGGCAAAGAAGGTAGAAAGAACCATATGGGGCAGGGGAGTAAAAAGGAGGAGAAAATGTTGGCTAGGATGAAATGAAAGAGGAATATAAAGAAATACAAAATAACACAAAGGAGAAAAATAAAGCAAAACTTAGAGTAAGCAGCAAATACATGGAAAAAGGGGAAGGTAAATTGAGAAGGTATTGAAGAAAAGTTAATAAAAAAGCTGAAGAATAAATAGTGATTATGTATTTAGCAAGAAGTTAGGGTAGAAGGTTAAAGTGAACAAAACTAGACGTTGGGGGAGAAGATTGAAGTAGAAGAAAGAAGGAACCACAAAATGCTGCTCTGCTCTCCGTCTTTGCAGATACAGGGAACCAGCAAAGAGGAACGATCTTCCCAAAATGGAGGACAGGACTTAAATCACCCACCTTCTCAAACTCACTTACCTTTCATTTCAGGCTCTCCTATCTGTTCTAAGTATCCTTAAGATTCCCCACCTCCCTTTTTTTCCTGGCACTACCCAGAAGCATACTTGTTAATTACTCTAAATAACCTATGCACAATCTATATAGCATTTTTCTAGAAATCCCTTAGTCTGCTGCTCTGGGAAACCCTGAATTTGTCTACCTTTACACAGCAGTATTTTGCTCATTATTTTAGGTTTGGACTTTGAGGTTTAAGTTTGTGATTTTGGTCCTTTGTTTTTCCTGAATATAGAACATTTTTTAAAAAGAAGGAAAAAATCAGCAGTTTTAACTAAGCATTTTAAAGGCAGTTATAGTGAAGTAGGAGTCCGCATATATTAGACATGTTCTCATAAATACAATGCATAAGTACATAAAGGATTTAGCATTTAAAATTGATGCTAAGTTGGATATGATAAGAGAGATGTCATTGTCTTTTAAGGGGAATCAAGGAGATTTGGATAGCATATCCTAGACAAGGCAAGTGTAGGTAGCAGTATCAAAAATATCATTTGAATTTCGGTTACTTTGATATAATGTTATAATATAATAGATTAAAATTTAGTGTATCTAAATTTTATTGTATCTCCAACTAGTAATGTTATGAAACCAGAAAAGGAAGAACACAGCAGTTCCATATCTTGAGGAAAGGCAGAAAGGGAAGTTAACTTTGAACTATGATAGGAATTATTTGATGACTATTTTTTATCAATAGTAATAGCTACCATTTACTGAGTACATGCCAAATGTTCGGCACTATCCTATTTATTTATTTATTTATTTATTTATTTATGGCTGTGTTGGGTCTTCGCCTCTGTGCGAGGACTTTCTCCAGTTGTGGCGAGCCGGGGGCCACTCCTCATCGCGGTGCACGGGCCCCCCACCATAGCGGCCTCTCTTGTTGCGGAGCACATGCTCCAGACACGCAGGCTCAGCAATCGTGGCCCACGGGCCCAGTTGCTCCGCGGCATGTGGGATCCTCCCAGACCAGGGCTCGAACCCGTGCCCCTGCATTGGCAGGCAGACTCTCAACCACTGCGCCACCAGGGAAGCCCGGCACTATCCTATTTTAATGAGCAAGGTGATGTTATCATCATCTTACAGATAAAGCTGAGGCACAGAGAAGTTGGGTGACTTGCCAAAGTGTCACAGCTCTAAACAGTGGCACTGATACAGAAACCAGTCAGTCCTGTACTAGAGCTCTTTCCTTCTGTTTACATTCGTAGTAAAATTATGAAATAGGAATGCTTTATGAGGGAAAGAGATGTGAGCTCTCTGGGAACAGATATGTAAGGAACTTTTGGAGTTAGTCTTGTATAAAAGGTTGGAAAAGAACTACCAGGAAGCCATTTTAGCCCTGTGACTATGGAAACAGCTATGGGAGTTTTGAATGGTTAGCCTATAAGCTGTCATATTTGAGGTGATTTTTAAAGATTGGACATTGACAGGCATCAGATTTATATTTAACAAATTCAGACTTAATTCAGAATTCATAATTTCCTTCTGAGTAGAATTATATAGGCATTAGTTGAAAAACACAAGCACTATTAAACTCTACACTTGAGACTGACCCTTTAAAAATATATAGACAGGACTTCCCTGGTGGCGCAGTGGTTAAGAATCCGCCTGCCAATGCAGGGGACACGGGTTCGAGCCCTGGTCCAGGAAGATCCCACATGCTGCGGAGCAACTAAGCCCGTGCACCACAACTACTGAGCCTGCACTCTAGAGCCCGTGAGCCACAAATACTGAGCCCACGTGCCACAAATACTGAGCCCGCATGTCATAACTACTGAAGCCCGCATGCCTAGAGCCTGTGCTCCGCAACAAGAGAAGCCACCGCAATGAGAAGTCCGAGCACTGCAACGAAGAGTAGCCCCTGCTCGCCGCAACTAGAGAAAGCCCGCGCGCAGCAACAAAGACCCAACGCAGCCAAAAATAAATTAATTAATTAATTAAATATTTTAAAAATATATGTGTATATATATAGACAAGTCTTGCCAAAAAAAAGAGATACAAATCTTTATCTTTTTAACTTCTGTAGTAGTTACTTAGAAGAAATCCAAAGTGGACTTGTATGAGGGAAAGTCATAAGTATTTAATAAAATGTTGAAATAGGATATCATCACCCACTATGAATTTATCATTCTGTGATATTACAAGTCTATGTAAACTCTTTGCAGTTTTTATTTTGGAGGATATTCATTTTGTAATTGTCCAGCTTACTTACAGAATAAGCATCTTTTCTCCATATTAACAACTTTCTATTCTGTGGGTGTTTTTTCCTCTATTTTACATTGTTTACTAAAGACTCAGATAATAATACATGACATAAATATGTAGATGATATGAGTAAATATATACACATTTTATCATAGCAGTTTTTTCTTAGCTGTAAAAATGAAGGATAATATTTTCATGTCATCATTATTACTTAAATTTAAAATTCTATTTGTGTGAAAAAGCATATATGATAATGATAATTGAATATCTCATCTAATCACCTTTGGTTTTTTTTTTTTTTTAATTAGGTGAAGGTGACCATTCTTACCATGGAAACTAAAGGGGATTAAAAAGTAAAAATTTAAATCTATGGATTATGCTTATATACAGGAAGATTTTATAGACAGCAAATCAGAACTTTTAGCAATCGGTATTTTGGGGTTGTAAATTTCAGTCATATCCCATAAATTCTAGTTTTATTCCCAACCCTTAGCGTTTTCTGTCATGGCTATAGATTTCTTTCTTTTAATTACAGAGCTAAGGTCAACAAACATAGTGAATCAATAAACTTTAAAGGGTTAATATTATAGAAACCTAGGTGAAAATTTTTCTCCAAGGCAGGCTCAACACTGAATTTTTAAAATTCCATGCAACAAAACCACAATACCTGTTATAGACATCTTTAGACTCTCAGACTTTAAGTTTAAAACAATAATGAAATTTTAGTTTTAAAAATAAATTCTATATAAAGCAAAGATCAAACCAGATTGCCTGTGTGAAAATTGTCTTACCTCAGCTGTTAACTTCTTTTGCAGAATGCTGAATTCTTGTTCTAACTGGACATTTTGGTCATTTGGCTAAGAAAGCAGAAGGGGTGGTTCAGTTCAGATTAAAAATGGTCCTTTAGCAAACTGAAATGGTTTCTGTAGAAAAAGAGGAAGTTTATCAATAGTTGTTTCCGGAAGTTCAGTAAGCCACAAAATGACTAAGAAATGTACTACTTTAACAGAATTTATTTTGAAACAATTTGGAGCTACATGATTTGAGTGCTTTTAATTAACATTTATAGGTAAACATTTGAGACTCTCTAGTAATGTGATTACATAGTTTAGTTATTTAAAATAGAACCTTGGAGAGAAAATTATATGTTGTAAGGAAAAACTGCCAGTCAGGTTATTACCCATAGTGAGATTTCTTTTCCTAACAAGTGAATGATGTGTCCTGTTTCCTTGTATGACCTTAGGCAAGTCGCTGCACTTCTGAGTCGCCATTTCCTCCTCCGGAGGAATATTTCTATTATTGAGTTTTGTGAGGATTAAGTAAGATAACATAACATGTGTAAATGCCTTACACACAGTAGATAGCCAGTAAATGTTAATGTTATTTCCTCATACATAATTTAGGCTAAGCCCAGGTAAAAGTGTGATTAATTTTTGACCAAATACTTTCCTAAATGATTTTTGAGTTCAAGTCCACAACTCTTTCGTTACCCACAAAGTAAGTGTCGGTGCAAAGTAAAATAAATTGGGAATCATTTTTTTAAATAAGTTAACTAATAAGCAAAGTATGTTGAGAAGAGTATGAGTCAGTCTGAATACAGATTTCTTTGGGCATGTCACCTTCTAGCCTCTTTCCTCATCTGAAAAATGGAGATCATAATTCTAAATTTATAAATGTATTATGGGATTAGATAAATGTAAAGTGCCTAGCATAGCACCTATTACAGTAGATACAGTAAGCATTAAACCATGCGCCGCTTTCCCCTGGTCACTGCAGAGGAACACAGATGGTTAAGACCTAGTTCTTAATGTCAAGGCACTTATAACTTGGAAAAAGAATAGTTTTTTTTTTTAATATGCTATAAACTTATTTTATGTAATATAATTTGCTATATATATAGTATACAATATGCTATAAACTTTTAAAATATGCTATAAACTTTTGTTTCACTATTTTTAAATCCCTGAATTAATAAGCATGTGGACCATAGCACCCCAAGGGTAGAAAACAAAAGTGTCTTAGTTCAGAAATAACTTTTAAAATTTGAATTCAAAACATATCTTAACCTATCATCTTTAAACACTGGTCAAGTTGGGAAAGGAGCCACTTTTCATGAGCTACCATTGGATGCTGTCAATCTGAGGATGTGTGTTTAATAGCCAAGATAGTGAGTGATGAATTTTAAATATTCCTGCAGTAGGAGTTTTCTGATTTGTGAGAAAATGTATGTTGAATAGGAAAGTAGTTGCCTAGTTAATTTCTTCTTTTTAAAAGGACACTAATTTGTTTCAGTTTACTGACAAGTCCTTATATATGACACTTGATTCAAGGACTGCTTTGTGTTGTCACTGTTTGTTCTAGTATACAATCTCAGATTTTTTATTTGCACAGAATGGGAGCTCTGCCCAGCCAGTGTCCTTTCAAGTCTGATCCTTTTTACCCCTCAAAAAATAACCTGATGTACCACAATCAGCATGAGTATTCTCTTGCTTTCCTTTTTCCTTTGTTGATGTTTACCTTTTTCTGAAATAATGTGATTATGATTTGTCATTTAGGAAATGGATTTTTTATAAATTGGTAATAAATTGATAATAAAATTGATGCTTTTTTTTCCCCCTCTCATTTTAAGAGGTAACCTTAAAGAAAATGTAACCTAGATCTTTGGAGCCATGGAAATTTTAAGAGTTGAATTTGATGACCAAAGCAGTATGACCTAGGGAATTATGCAAAAATTATCAATGCCTGGAGCTCGAGCTCACCCCATTCTAATTAAATCAGAAGGAAAGGGTGTGACTTAGGCATTGGTGAGTTAAACTCTTCAGGTGATTCTGATTTGCAGTCGGGATGAGAATCACTAACCTAGAAGGGAGGGTAAGATGGTGGTAATACTTGGAAAAAATATATAAAATCTTTTCTTAAATGTCTAGCATATTGCCCAAAATAAATGCTCAATAAGGGATGAGATTTTTTAAATGTGGTCTGATCTTTAATTAAGTATGCCCTGTGTCAGTTTCAGTGGACATTTGGAAAGTCTCTCAAACCAATTTTTGTAATACATTGAATTGATGACGGAAGTCTTGACTTAAATGTAAGTCATTATTTTACTTGAACCCAGTTTCTTTAAAGGTTAAAGAATTACCTGAAGTATCCTGTTTTCCAAATTAGAATAAACACGCGCACACACACACACACACACACACATCTTTCCTTTGCTTATGTCATATTGGGTAATAAATAAAATTGGTCATTTATTAGTCCACTTGGCATTCTCAAAGTCCAAAAATTAATCAGCCTTTGGATATTTGCTATAAATAATCCAATAAGCAATATTTATAGAGTAGAGTTATGTTACACTTAAACAGTAAGATATGCTTTACATTTACACTTCCTTCTGTTGTGGCTATAAATCTCATCTGTTTCAGTTGTGCTCTATTTCTTATTGATTGTGACAGTGTATTCTCTAAAATAATAAAGTGAATGAAAATGTACGTAGTCACTTTTATTCTAACAAGTCTTAATTTATTATACAAAATTTAAAGTTTTAATTAAATATTTATAGTAGAAAACCACTTTCTTATGTGTGCCATATATAAAGATGAAAACATCTAGCATAACATTAGCTGTGTTGATAGATGAGCTGGTATGGATTCTGTCACATTCAGCAAAGAAGGTACCACGTAACTGTACAGTTCAACTCTATGCATTAAGAACGTGACTTCTGTTAGATGTTAAAGCATATACTTGCCTCTAACGACACACTAAAACTCTTCAAAATTTAATAACATTCGGACAAAGATCACTTAACTACTATTGCTGAACAGGAAATATTTAATTGTCCCTTTCTACCTCTATTAGTCAGTTCCTTCAGCTTGTCTTTAAAACCTTCCTCAGATGCTTGGTTGTTTTATTTTTGCTTTTTAAAATAGTGTCAGACACAGTTTAAGTAATTAAGTAAGCAGGCATACGTCTCCCTTTCTCACCTGCTTGATTCTAAATTGCACAGCCTGCCATGTTAAATTTTAGACCATCAGAACAACACCTTGGCATTAAATATCAAACTGAGTTCATTTTTACTCCAGAAACTTTCTCATTGCTACTTTGCATTTTTCTTCACTAAAGCATCCGTTAGTTGGTGAGTTTTTCAGTTCCTTCTTCATCTTTTCTTTCCCTTGTAGCTGTGAGCACTCCAGTAGATTGCATCATTAGGTTAGGCCCTGTGAGCTGTTTTGCTCTTTTCCAAGTGTCTGATTCAGCAGGCCATAGACCACTGCTTGCCAGAAAATCGCCATTGCTTCTAGGCTGACGCTTGCCTACTTGTTTGGATCGTCTGAGAGATGAGACTTTGTTTGCCAGAACCACAGTTGATAGAAATAAAATTGTACAGATAAGAAAAAGCACCACAATTATAATTAAGCAAACTAGCATAGCCATTTTGTTGTTGTTTTCCTCACAGACACCTTTTTTGAAAATTTCACTGTGACTTTTGCTTGTGTTTTCAATGCTATGTACTGCTGGAGAATTGTTCCTGACGACGGAAGATATATAAAGCTCCAGTTCAGATTTAGGAGTTAAAGACGCGATGTGAGATGATGTTGCTATTTCAGGCATTTTTGTAGAAATAACTTTTTTATCTGCTTCAAGAGTTGTAGGGTTTGTGTTAATGTTTTCATTTTGGCTTCTGCCCGTCTTATTTTGAATATCTGGATCCAAGACAGTAGTATTATTAGCCCACAGATGGGCATAGTTTGCTTTTGTTCCAGGAGACAAAGAAAAAACTGTTGTCATCAGAAAGGCAAGATGCAGGTAATGTCCTGTGTGTTCCATGTCCGTGAGTATACTGGTAATCTGTTGGGATAGCAATAGAATTTGTTAACTTGTGAAAGAATAATGGTTCCTCGTTTTGGTAATTGTAGTTAAAAGACAGCTGATAATGTTATAAATTAGATGCAAGCTCATGCCTAACATTTGCTATCCTGTTTGAATTCCTTCTGAACTGATTTTTTTTTTTTTTTTTCCTGTTAGGCTACATATAAAGAAACAATTTAATTTCTGTTATTTGTTTAAATGCTAAAAGGTAACATTACAGATATCTACTAATCATTGTAAACTGAATACCATAGTTTTATAGTTTTCTCCCTCTTAAGCATGCTAGACTTTAGCTTTGAGTCAGATACTTCGGCTTTTACTTTTTTGATTCCTCCTTTTTTTTTTCCTGACCATTTAAGGAAACTCCTTGTAGAAATTCCCCATCCTCTAACAAATGAGTCACCATTCTTTATAGTAAAGGAGAAATGGGACATTTTGCTTCATGTATGAAAAGAAAACGCAAATGGCTTTGTGGTGATGGGAGGGGGGGCAGTTCAGGAACGGGGAAGTGTGGTAGCAACCAAAAGAAAACGGACTTCAAGTAGGAATTCAAGATGTTCTTTTTTCTTCTTGGGTGTTTATCTTGAAGCTTAGAATAAAGCTGGTACTTAGAAATACATTCCTAGTAGTTGTGAAAGCAGTTTTATTGTGGTGGGTCTCCCTTCACCTCTATATCCCCTGACTTATTGTGGCTTTCTGAAAGCAAAGGCATGCGACTTTTCTCATCCTAAAACATTTGGCATTACAGAGAAAAAGAGGCAAGTTTCTTTTGAATAATCTCAAAAGTTCAACAAAAATTATTGACTTGTTTCATTATTATTTATGCTTAGAATTTTTCTGTGAATATTTTGACATAATTTTTTAAAATAAATTATACAATAAAATATTTAATAGAAATAAATACAACATCAAGATCATGGGGATTTAGACTCAAGTGGGAAGTCAAGGCAGATCATAAGAGTCTCAACCTATAAAGGAAAAGGTGGAATTTCAGTTTTGGCTCTGAGCTCTCTGGAAGCTAGTCCACAAAGGGAACAAAGTCTGATCCTGATTTTCATTATTCACTGTCAGATTGAAGATTTAAATACAACTAGCATATCTGTTCCAGGTACTGGTAAACAAGCAGGAAAGATTTATTACCATTATTGAGCTGTCTCTCTTATAATAGTATTCCAGTCTGAGCCACTTTTGTAAGAGTATTTTATTGTTAGCATTTATACGAATAGGGAAGTAGAAGCAAAAACTAGATTATTCTCCTGAGATGTACTAAATAAAATTGCCTGTTTAAGAACTTTATTTTATATAAGTCTTCTCAAAAAATGTACATGGGAGTTTGTTGTTGTTGTTTTTTTTTAATGCAGATTTATTCCATAGGTCTAGGAGGTACCTAAGATTTCTAACCCACACTCAGGTGACACAGATACTGCTGCTACTCATGCTTCTTCTGCTTCTTCTTCTTCTTCTTTTTTTTTAATTGAAGTATAGTTGACTTAAGAATAACAAATGTGATATATTGTTATACAAACAAAAATAGCATATAGTAAACAATGCTAACTGGAAACTAACCTCTGAAGTAATATTTTCTATTGATAATAGGGAGGGGAAAAAAGCCTTTCTTATGTGTTCTAGAAGTAAGATTACTTTTTGGATTATGATCTTTAATAGACAGTTAAAGATATTGTGCACTGACTTCTATCTAATAGTGTCCAACTTCAATTTTTAAGTTGAATGACATAAATCTTTGGATACTTTATGATTCTTCCACAAAGAGAAATACTTTAAATTGGGTTAGCAAGTAATTTCCATCCTTTTAAACTAGACTGGACTTCTGCATTAGATGCTAAAATGATTTAAAGCGGGTTATTATTCTTGTCACATTAGTTCATTAACAATGTAATATGCATCATAGTATTCGTACACATTTTAACAGTGCTCACCATGGGATAGATAATAGGCCCGCTGTTGATTGTCTTCAGCCAGATGTACTGTCATCCCCAAATAAACAAACTGTTAACAAAATGAGACTTTCTCTTACCCTTACAAATGCCTAAGAATAGAGAGCTGTCTCTACATCCCAAATTTATGCAGTGGAGGCCAGGTTGTTATCAAAAGTTTTCTTTATCTCTGGTCATTTTCAATAAAATTTATAATGCCTAAGCATTAGTAATGAGAAATTTATTTTTTAAACTTATTTTAATAACAAAACTGTGCAATTCACCCTGGAGTCTAAGCTCAGATCCTTCTTAATCCTACTTTAAAGCTCTATGTTGATGGTAAATCTTTCCATTTCTTACTTAAATTTTACTTAATAGGAGAGAAAAAAACAGCATACGTTTTCCATTACTAAATCTACTTTGTTAGTAAGATACTTAAGTACTGTTTGAAAGCACTTCCTCAAACACTAATCTGTATGAAGTTATAAGTGAAAAGGCATAAGAAAAGCCATATATATGACCTACCTTACAAAATGCTTGGTCAAAATCTTATTATAACCTGATTTTAATAAGCCACTTCTTTTCTTGTCTTGAAGCACAGCTTCCAAGTAATTTAAGGCAGAATAGACTTGAAGAATCTGAGCCTAAAAGTAAATCTGCAGTAAAAAAGGATATGTACAGCTAGCTTTCCACTAACCACAGATGACACATTTCCTTTCCACTGCAACTAAAGCACATGTCACAGGGGAAAAAAAGAAAAAAACTCCAACTTGTCTAGTTGGCCACTGGCATAACAAGAGGCTTTGTAGAACAAATCCCCGCCTCCAGGGCAGGGAGGGTTTTCTGCTTAATGCCTTTTGACCTTACATTTATTATGTATGCCTGCTATATGCTCTTGAATGATATGTTAGTATCATTAAAATGAAGAGAAAATAGCATTTTCCCTGAGATTAAGCATTAAAATCTTCTCTAAAAATTGTATTTGTATACCACAGACTGATTTGATAACATGAGTTTGGAGACCCGGGGTATTGGTCAGATAATAGAAACAGTAATGTATATAACAAACATCTCAAAGTGTGGAACTGCAACAATAATCTGGAGAGAATATCTGATACACTTAAGATTATAAGGGACAGAAAATGCTTTTGTGTGGTTTAGTGTATACACACACACACACACACACACACACACACACACACACACACACACACTCCCCTAGAATGTCCTGTCATCACTTCATATTCAGTCTAAAATGGATTTCATTTTTCCCCCTAAGTGGCTGCCCCTCATGATCTCTGTTTTTGTTCATGGTAGCAACATTCTTTGTAATGACAGAGCCTTGGTATACAGCAAGTCCTTTTAATTCAAGGCCTTTCTTTCAGCCCTGATCAGACCTTGGATCATGTCGGTCCTTTCTTCATATTTTTGAGTCAGTTTCTTCTTTCACTGTCACTTATTTTCACCGTTACCCTAGTATTTTAGATGCTTATTAAACCATACCTAGACTACTACAACATCTTTTTTACTAGCCCCGACTCCTTTATATATGTTGTATATATCACTTCCTGTGATCATAACACCCCTTTCTTTTAAAAAGTGTGGTTGAATAACTCCCTAACACCTACAGCAGCAATTCAGAAATGTTTGTGCACATAACTATCAGATGAGAAGGTTGTTTAAAAACAGTGAAAATTTCCAGGCTCCACTGCATAGATTCGTATGTAGTAGGTCTGGGCTGGGACAGGAAACCACACTTTTATCAAGCACCACAGTTGATTCTGATGCTGGTGCTCCACAGAACATCCTCTGAGAAATGCCAGGCTCCTAGGAGAAAACCTGAGCCCCTTAGCTGAACAGTTCTGGTCCATTCACAATTTAGCTATTCTGTATTTTTCCATCTTTATCTCTTAAAACTTCTCTACATGAATCTTCCATTCTAGCTAAACTAGCTGATTCTTACCTCAACACATCTAGTTACCTATTTTTCTCCTTTCCCTCTCTCCATGAGGCCTGCCAATCCCTCTTCTTGTTGAGTTTGAAATTCCTCCTGCCTGCTTCAGCATCTTTTATGTAGTTTTCACTGGTTACCCAGTTTGTGTTGATTTCTCCACTCTTTTGAACTTAACAAAAGTATTTTTCTCTGCAATTTCTTTGACAAGTGATTACATACTACCTCATATCTTTTCTTTGTTCTTGAAATATTTTTCTTTTATTTTAAAATCATTTGACTTGTCATAGTTTTGTCTTATTTTCTCCCAGTAAGATTTAAAACTCTTAGGAAAGGATATTTATCTTAGCCTACTTCGTAGTACCACCTGAGTCATCAAGTATAGAACACTGGTTGTTTTGATTTGAAATTCTTGTACTGTAATTTGTGGGCTTTCTGATGGTCCTTATTTTGACTACTCACATTGATTAGCATTCTTTTGAGTGTAAGCAACATATGACCTAATACAGCTTAATCAAAAAGTGGAATTTATTGGCTCACACAACTGAGTAGTACAGGGATAAATGTGATCCCAGGAGAGGGGCTTTATCTAGGACTCAGATGAAATGGCCAGGGCCCCAGTTTCGCTCTTCATTTCTCTGCTCCATTTCTTCAGTTTTTAGACAGGCTCTTCCTTCATATCTCAAGATGTAAGCTAACAGCTGCCAGAGCTATATGGTCCCTTGTAAACATCAGGAAAGAAAAAGGTCTCGATTCCCAACAGTTTAAGCTGAAGTCTTTGAATTGGGCCTCTTTGGCCCTGGTTGTTCTGGTTTGAGTCAAGTGATCATTGTTGAACCATTCTCTCTGGTCATGGTGGGATAAATGAATTGACTGTAAGTTATTCAGTTTACTCCAGAACTCCCAAGTAGGTCATTCCCACCCAAACTGTTCACCTGGGAACTTGGATGGGCCTAGAAGCAACCAACGAATGTCCATTGACTTCCTCCTTGCTTGACTGTGGTGGGCAGGTTTGTTGTTGTTATTGTTGCTCAAAGTTATTGATCTGGGGATTTGTCTCTTCCATTTTGCTTCAGCCTTCTCAGTGTCTTAAGAACAAGTGATTTAAAAAATGGATTCAGACTTTGTATAATTGTTTAATATTATAGTTAGTTTTCTCTAGAAAACTAGTCAGAATATAAGGGAATAAAATAGATTAGTAGCATCTGTATATTCATTCAGAACTCTGTTAATGATCTGTGTACTTTTTTTCATCTTCTTTAGGTTCAAAACTGGTCAAATCAATGGCGATTTGCTGATATACCACGTCTTACTTACTTTAAAGCCATATTATGCAAAGCCATATGAAATTGTAGTGGACCTTACCCATACTGGGCCTAGCAATCGCTTTAAAACAGACTTTCTCTCCAAGTGGTTTGTTGTTTTTCCTGGCTTTGCTTATGATAATGTCTCTGCAGTCTATATCTATAACTGTAACTCCTGGGTCAGGGAATACACCAAGTATCACGAGCGGCTGCTGACTGGCCTCAAAGGCAGCAAAAGACTCATTTTCATAGACTGTCCTGGGAAACTGGCCGAGCACATTGAGCATGAACAACAGAAACTACCCGCTGCCACCTTGGCTTTAGAAGAGGACCTGAAGGTATTCCACAATGCTCTCAAGCTAGCTCACAAAGACACCAAGGTTTCTATTAAAGTAAGTTTCACTCCCTGTTAGGTAAGTGATTCATTGCCTTTCTTGACTAACCTGTCTATATACTGGACTCCCCAGGGTCCCGGTAGTAATGTATCAAACATAAAGTCCAGATGGAGGAAAAGCAAGCTTTCTATATCTTCATGGAGGTCCTGCAGAAAACTGGAGAGGTGTACCCTTAATAATATTCCAGGTTGGATTGGAGGCAGGAGAGTGTTGTAGAATGGGCAGTTTGCTGTGTATCAGTCTTACAGTAGGAATATGTGAACAGTGGAAATTACCTGTCGAGAGTTCTTCTGATTATTACATGCTTTTTGCAGAGTGAGGAAGGTGAACCTTCAGGATAAAACCTGTAATTAGCCATAGGATTCTTGACCTTTTAAAAAATAACTTTTTTCTGCTGTTTTCAGTCTCTTTTGACAGCATTTATGACAATAATTATTGAACCTATTTGAATACATAATGGTGGTAACTCTTCTTTAAATGGCTAACATGGTATTTTGTTTGGTTGGTTTTCGAAACCTCTCAGAATTCTGCGTAATGAAATTTAATTCTTTTCCGCTCTACCCTCTTGCTACCATTTTTCAGGTTGGTTCTACTGCTGTTCAAGTAACCTCAGCAGAGCGAACAAAAGTCCTGGGGCAGTCAGTCTTTCTAAATGATATCTATTATGCTTCGGAAATTGAAGAGATCTGCCTAGTGGATGAGAACCAGTTCACCTTAACTATCGCAAACCAGGGCACACCGCTGACCTTCATGCACCAGGAGTGTGAAGCCATCGTTCAGTCTATCATTCACATCCGGACACGTTGGGAGCTGTCGCAGCCTGACTCCATCCCCCAGCACACCAAGATTCGCCCAAAAGATGTCCCTGGGACACTGCTCAATATCGCATTACTTAATTTAGGCAGTTCAGACCCTAGTTTACGGTAGGTTTATAGAAAAACTCATTTCAATCTTATTCAAGGTTTGTTGGTTTTAAAAAGAGACCAATTAATAAACTTTTAAAGCAACCTCTACCTTAATACTGTAAATTGGCAGGTATTCTATATTGGTTAACCAGTATGACCTCATCCAGTTCGCATGAACTGTGGAATTCTGAATAGGGTGATTCACACTAAACCAATGTATGTTCTTTCAACTTTCAGCTGAAACATACAGCATAGCAGTTTTGGTGGGGGTTTTTTTGTTCGTTTGGTTTTTTTAAAACAAAAGTCTTTTTTTTCCCTAAAAGTCTATTTCTAAATTAAGTTTCTCCTTTTCTGAGTTCTCTAAATTTTTCCCATGTTCGAAAGTACATCACTATTAAGTTTGCTCGCAGTCAAATTAGATTATCATTGTTTGAAAAGGAGGGCTTATAACTTTAGCATTTTAAATGAAAAAAAAAAGAAAAGAAAAGAAAAGGAGGGCTTAGTGTTCAGTAACTCAGTAACATAGCATAGTTTCCACCTGTGTAACTTTAACAAAATTCTTGAAAGAAAGCTTAAGACAAATACAGATGTCAGATGAGCAGAATATAATTGGTTCTGGTTAGGCTTAGTAATCGAAACATGAATGAGGAAAGGGCAGGGCCTATGGAGTTAGTAGATTAGGTTTAAATCTAGACCTGCTTCTCTGTATGACTTTGGGCAAGGTACTGAAGTTCTCTGAGCTCTAGTTGCCTCATTTTTAAAATAAAGGTAACATTGCCTTCCTCATAAACCTACAAAAGTTTAATAAATGTGTGGTAGTATAGTATAGCATCTAGCATAATAGTTTGTGCTTAGCAAATATTATTTCCTCCCAACTTGCACCCACCCTTTCCTCTCTCTGCCATCGTCTCTTTGCACCAATTCCCTCTTGTGCCCCTCTCCTTTTCATGTTAAGATAATTTTTTGTTCCAGGTACCTTGGGACTGTCAAGTTTTTACAGATATAAATTCTTAGCTTCAGAAAATCTTCCCTTGGGTATAATATAACCCAGGTTTATAAATGGGCTTTTTAGAATTCCAAATTCTCCCTTATTTGAGAGGAAAAAAAAAATCAGCAAGATTTCTCTACCTGGATGGGCCTCATGGGGTGCATGAACTCCCGGAAAATATACACAAAACTTCATGTATGCTTAGCTTTCATTATCTCAGAGGAGTCTGTGACACCTACTCCCAGTTTGAGGAATCCCAATTCTTTGTAGCTGTTGAAATATACAGAGTGAAAGTCGCTGTCAAAATAGTATCACTCAGAATTCCTAGGAGTTAGCAAAAGATAAACTTAGAAACAATAATCTTAATATTTCCATTTTAGGAAAATGGAACTATAAGTCTGTCTTGAATTTCTAATTCAAAATTCCTTATAGAAGAATGCTAGCAAACTTCCAACAATTATTAGCTTGAATGAACCTCTATTCTCTTGTGAAATAAAGCAAGCTGACAGCTTCTGCTTTTTGCTGAAGCATGTTGTCGCAGAGAAAAAGCCTGGAGGCAGACTTATAATTTCAGTGGCTTTTTCCCCCCATATGGTTGTTGCATAAATATATTAGCATGATGAAAGTTCAGAGGTAAGGAAAACCTGAAATTTACTGAGCAAACCATTTCTTTTGTGGATAGGGGAGAAAAATCAATCTAAAAATTGAGTTTTTTGAGCTGTTTCCTAAGTTGTTTAAGTATATTTTTAGACATTTATAAGGGAGCTTTTAGTTCTCATGGAACCTGGATATATATTATGGTTTGGGTTTTGTGGTTTTTTTAAAATTCAGTGCTTATGTATAATAGTAGGAGTTCATAAAAGAAAAAAATGGCAGGGGGGACTTAATTATACTAAAAAAATGTTTGACCTCTAGTTTGTAGTATAACTTGTAGGACACCTAGAAAGAAATTCAGTAGATGCTGATGAAAGATTTTAACAATCTAATTTGATGAGGGCCATCTCATTTCTCATTATCCCAGTTAAAACTGGATCTAGTGGGAGCGGGAGCCACAATTTGAGTTTTGGCCTCACTGAAAATATGATATGCCTTATTTTGACTTTCTTTATATTGATCCATCTTAAGACCATAAAATTCTCATATCTTATATCCCAATGAAATGTCTTTTAGAAAGGCCTTACATTCGCTGTCTCAGGAGCCTCACAGTTCTCTTCTGGTTATGTGAAGATTTCCCTTTTAAAAAAACCCCTAAATGATAAAGGGGTATTTTGGGTTTACCATAGAATCACAAAATCTTATCTCTAATTGATCATAAAATTTAAAAATAGTTGATCTGTGCTTGGTTATAGAATCGTAAGTTGTATGTTATGAAAAAATTTTGGAATTATAAGAAAAAATAAGTTTTAAAACAACTTAATTTGTGTTTTCTCCTAGGTCAGCTGCCTATAATCTTCTGTGTGCCTTAACTTGTACCTTTAATTTAAAAATCGAGGGCCAGTTACTAGAGACATCAGGTTTATGTATCCCAGCCAACAACACCTTATTTATTGTCTCTATTAGTAAGACACTGGCAGCCAATGAGCCACACCTCACCTTAGAATTTTTGGAAGAGTGTATTTCTGGATTTAGCAAATCTAGTAAGTAATGATAATTTTCTTTAATACTAACAATGATTCTAAGAAGATTCAAAGACAACCGTTTCATTTCAGAATTTGCCAGTGAAATCTTTAGTATAGTTCCACTTCTTCCGTTTTTTCGTCTGACTGAAGAAACTTCATAGTAGACCACATTGAGAAATCCACCAAAATTCTGGCAATACAAGCAAGGTGACAAGATTTTGATACTGTCTGTGTCTCTGGGCAACTTACAAAGCATTTTTCGTACTATTTCAGTTTAATTAGCTTCAGTATTTCTCTTCTTAGCAGGTTATTCCCGATGAGTAAAGTATCCACTTCCTTGATTTTAGGGAAGTAGTCATTTTCTCTTTTCTTCAGGTTGACTTTGAACTGTGATTTTATTGTTCATGTACAGTTCATGGAGAATGCAGTGGCACAAAATACAGGGTCCAGAGTCAACTCCTGACTTGGCTTTGATAAGTGTCATAAATTTAACATCTACTCTTTATGCCTGTCCGTCTTCAGATCCTATAGTAGTATAAATGTTGCTCTTCTCCCAGCTTATTTCCTGACGTTTTCGTTTTTTTAATTTATCAATGTCATGAATAATATTTTATAGTTTTTTAAAATAAATTTATTTATTTATTTATTTATTTATTTTAAATTTTTGGCTACGTTGGGTCTTCGTTGCTGCATGCAGGCTTTCTCTAGTTGCAGCGAGCAGGGACTACTCTTCGATGAAGATCATGGGCTTCTCACTGTGGTGGCTTGTCTTGTTACAGAGCACAGGCTCTAGGCACGCGGGCTTCAGTAGTTGTGGCACGCAGGCTAGGTAGTCGTGGCCCCCAGGCTCTAGAGTGCAGGCTCAGTAGTTGTGGCACAAGGGCTTAGTTGCTCCGCGGCATGTGGGATCTTCCCGGACCAGGGCTCGAACACGTGTCCCCTGCATTGGCAGGCAGATTCTTCACCACTGTGCTACCAGGGAAGTCCCTCCTGACGTTTTCTTCCCTTCCCTTTCTCTCTCTATAATACATAAAACTTTTTTAATGCATTCATACACATTTCTTGATTTTTCTGTATTAAGTAATTGAAAGCTTTGAAAATTCCGTGAGACCAGATCACTATATATTTTTACAGTTAAGAGATGTAAGAATATAACCCTAAAAAGAAAATGTGTAAGACTGACAAAACAAGAAAAGTATAAAGCTTTATTGAAGCATATTAATTTGAAAAGAAAAGATTGGAGTGAATGGACACAGGTATTGTGTTCCTGGATGAACAGTTCTTCCCAGATTATTACAATATCAATGTAATTCCTTTAAAATATCTATGAGATTTGAGGATTAAGAATGAGGTAGAACTTTAAATGATTATACATTTCACTAGAAAGTACAATAGCTAAGAAAATATTGAAAGGAAAGAAAACTGAGAGGGGCTTGAATTAACAGATATCTTAAACATAACAACAGTACAATAATTAAAACGGGTGTTCAAAAATCAGCAGTCACATCACTTTAAGAGAAACAGATTGATAAAGAAGTATCACAAACTAATAGAAGAAAGAGTAAATCACTTAAGAAATGAGGCTGGGAAATGAATTAAGTTGGGTCTTCATCTTAACGCCAAACCACAAGATGTTAAAATAAGTTCTAACTATCAACATATTTAAGAATTGAGAGGAAACTTGCACAAGAATCTTAGATAGCCTCATCCACCAGAGGGCAGACAGCAGAAGCAAGAAGAACTACAGTCCTGCAGCCTGTGGAACAAAAACCACATTCACAGAAAGATAGACAAGATGAAAAGGCAGAGGGCTACGTACCACATGAAGGAACAAGATAAAACCCCAGAAAACAACTAAATGAAGTGGAGATAGGCAACCTTCCAGAAAAAGAATTCAGAATAATGATAGTGAAGATGATCCAGGACCTCGGAAAAAGAATGGAGGCAGAGACGGAGGAGATGCAAGAAATGTTTAACAAAGACCTAGAAGAATTAAAGAACAAACAAACAGAGATGAACAATACAATAACTGAAATAAAAAATACACTAGAAGGAATCAATAGCAAAATAACTGAGGCAGAAGAACGGATAAGTGACCTGGAAGACAGAACGGTGGAATTCACTGCTGCGGAACAGAATAAAGAAAAAAAGAATGAAAAGAAATGAAGACAGCCTAAGAGACCTCTGGGACAATGTTAAACGCAACAACATTCGCATTATAGGGGTCCCAGAAGGAGAAGAGAGAGAGAAAGGACCCGAGAAAATATTTGAAGAGATTATAGTCGAAAACTTCCCTAATATGGGAAAGGAAATAGCCACCCAGGTCCAGGAAGCGCAGAGAGCCCCATACAGGATAAACCCAAGGAGAAACACGCCGAGACACATAGTAATCAAATTGGCAAAACTTAAAAACAAAGAAAAATTATTGAAAGCAGCAAGGGAAAAACGACAAATAACATACAGGGGAACTCCCATAAGGTTAACAGCTGACTTCTCAGCAGAAACTCCACAAGCCAGAAGGGAGTGACATGACATATCTAAAGTGATGAAAGGGAAGAACCTACAACCAAGATTACCCGGCAAGGATCTCATTCAGATTCGATGGAGAAATCAAAAGCTTGACAGACAAGCAAAAGCTAAGAGAATTCAGCACCACCAAACCAGCACCACCATACAACAAATGCTAAAGGAACTTCTCTAAGTGGGAAACACGAGAGAAGAAAAGGACCTACAAAAACAAACCCAAAACAATTAAGAAAATGGTAATAGGAACATACATATCGATAATTACCTTAAACGTGAATGGAGTAAATGCTCCAACCAAAAGACACAGGCTCACTGAATGGATACAAAAACAAGACCCACATATATGCTGTCTACAAGAGACCCACTTCAGACCTAGGGACACATACAGACTGAAAGTGAGGGGATGGAAAAAGATATTCCATGCAAATGGAAATCAAAAGAAAGCTGGAGTAGCAATACTCATATCAGATAAAATAGACTTTAAAATGAAGAATGTTACAGGAGACAAGGAAGGACACTACATAATGATCAAGGGATCAATCCAGGAAGAAGATATGACAATTATATATGCACCCAACATAGGAGCACCTCAATACGTCAGGCAACTGCTAACAGCTATAAAAGAGGAAATGGACAGTAACACAATAATAGTGGGGGACTTTAACACCTCACACCAATGGACAGATCATCCAAACAGAAAATTAATAAGGAAACACAAGCTTTAAATGACACAATAGACCAGATAGATTTAATTGATATTTACAGGACATTCCATCCAAAAACAGCAGATTACACTTTCTTCTCAAGTGCGCACGGAACATTCTCCAGGATAGATCACATCTTGGGTCACAAATCAAGCCCCAGTAAATTTAAGAAAATTGAAATCATACCAAGCATCTTTTCTGACCACAACGCCATGAGATTAGAAATTAATTACAGGGAAAAAAAACATAAAAAACACTAACACATGGAGGCTAAACAATATGTTACTAAATAACCAAGAGATCACTGAAGAAATCAAAGAGGAAATCAAAAAATACTTAGAGATAAATGACAATGAAAACATGATGATCCAAAACCTATGGGATGCAGCAAAAGCAGTTCTAAGAGGGAATTTTATAGCAATACAAGCCTACCTCAAGAAACAAGAAAAATCTCAAACAATCTAACCTTACACCTAAAGGAACTAGAGAAAGAAGAACAAAACAAAACCCAAAGTTAGCAGAAGGAAAGAAATCATAAAGATCAGAGCAGAAATAAGTGAAATAGAAACAAAGAAAACAATAGCAAATATCAATACAACTAAAAGCTGGTTCTTTGAGAAGATAAACAAAATTGATAAACTATTAGCCAGACTCATCAAGAAAAAGAGGGAGAGGACTCAAATCAATAAAATTAGAAATAAAAAGCAGAAGTTAAAACAGACACCGCAGAAATACAAAGCATCCTAAGAGACTACTACAATCAACTCTATGCCAATAAAATGGACAACCTGGAAGAAATGGACAAATTCTTAGAAAGGTATAACCTTCCAAGACTGAACCAGGAAGAAGTAGAAAATATGAACAGACCACAAGTAATGAAATTGAAACTGTGATTAAAAATCTTCCAACAAACAAAAGTCCAGGACCAGATGGCTTCACAGGTGAATTCTCTCAAACATTTAGAGAAGAGCTAACACTCATCCTTCTCATACTCTTACAAAAAATTGCAGAGGAAGGAACACTCCCAAATTCATTCTCTGAGGCCACCATCACCCTGATACCAAAACCAGACAAAGATACTACAAAAAAAGAAAATTACAGACCAATATCACTGATGAATATAGATGCAAAAATCCTCAGCAAAATACTAGCAAACAGAATCCAACAACACATTAAAAGGATCATACACCATGATCAAGTGGGATTTATCCCAGGGATGCAAGGATTCTTCAGTATATGCAAATCAATCAATGTGATACACCATATTAACAAATTGAAGAATAAAAACTATATGATCATCTCAATAGATGCAGAAAAAGCTTTCAACAAAATTCAACACCCATTTATGATAAAAACTCTCCATAAAGTGGGCATAGAGGGAACCTACCTCAACATAATAAAGGCCATATACGACAAACCCACAGCAAACATCATTTTCAATGGTGGAAAACTGAAAACATTTCCTCTAAGATCAGGAACAAGACAAGGATGTCCACTCTCACCACTATTATTCAGCATAGTTTTGGAAGTCCTAGCCACAGCAATCAGAGAAGAAAAAGAAATACAAGGAATACAGATTGGAAAAGAAGAAGTAAAACTGTCACTGTTTGCAGATAGCATGGTACTCTACATAGAGAATCCTAAAGATGCCACCAGAAAACTACTAGAGCTAATCAATGAATTTGGTAAAGTTGCAGGATACAAAATTAATGCACAGAAATCTCTTGCATTCCTGTACACTAATGATGTAAAATCTGAAAGAGAAATTAAGGAAACACTCCCATTTACCATTGCAACAAAAAGAATCACATACCTAGGAATAAACCTACCTAGGGAGACAAAAGACCTGTATGCAGAAAACTATAAGACACTGATGAAAGAAATTAAAGATGATACCAACAGATAGAGAGATATACCATGTTCTTGGATTGGAAGAATCAATATTGTGAACATGACTATACTACCCAAAGCAATCTACAGATTCAATGCAATCCCTATCAAATTACCAGTGGCGTCTTTTACAGAACTAGAACAAAAAATCTTAAAATTTGTATGGAGACAAAAAGACCCCGAATAGCCAAAGCAGTCTTGAGGGAAAAAAACGGAGCTGGAGGAATCAGACTCTCTGACTTCAGACTATACTACAAGGCTACAGTAATCAAGACAATATGGTACTGGCACAAAAACAGAAATATAGATCAATGGAACAGGATAGAAAGCCCAGAGATAAACCCACGCACCTATGGTCAACTAATCTATGACAGAGGAGGCAAGGATATACAATGGAGAAAAGACAGTCTCTTCAATAAGTGGTGCTTGGAAAACTGGACAGCTACATGTAAAAGAATGAGATTAGAACACTCCCTAACACCATACACAGAAACTCAAAATGGATTCGAGACCTAAATGTAAGACCGGACACTGTAAAACTCTTACAGGAAAACATAGGAAGAACACTCTTTGACCTAAATCACAGCAAGATCTTTTTTGATCCACCTCCTAGAGTAATGGAAATAAAAACAAAAATAAACAAATGAGACCTAATGAAACTTAAAACCTTTTGCAAAGCAAAGGAAACTACAAATAAGACGAAATGACAACCCACAGAATGGGAGAAAATATTTGCAAACAAATCAACGGACAAAGGATTAATCTCCAAAATATATAAACAGCTCATGCAGCTCAATATTAAAAAAACAACCAACCCAATCCAAAGATGGGCAGAAGACCTAAATAGACATTTCTCCAAAGAAGACGTACAGATGGCCAAGAAGCACATGAAAAGCTGCTCAACATCACTAATTATTAGAGAAATGCAAATCAAAACTACAATGAAGTATCACATCACACCAGTTAGAATGGGCATCATCAGAAAATCTACAAACAACATGCTGGAGAGGGTGTGGAGAAAAGGAAACCCTCTTGCACTGTTGGTGGGAATGTAAATTGATACAGCCACTATGGAGAACAGTATGGAGGTTCCTTAAAAAAGTAAAAATAGAATTACCATATGATCCAGCAATCCCACTACTGGGCATATACCCAGAGAAAAGCATAATTCAAAAAGACACATGCACCACAATGTTCATTGCAGCACCATTTACAATAGCCAGGTCATGGAAGCAACCTAAATGCCCATTGACAGATGAATGGATAAAGAAGATGTGGTACATATATACAATGGAATATCACTCAGCCATAAAAAGGAACGAAATTGGGTCATTTGTAGAGACGTGGATGCATCTAGAGACTGTCATACAGAGTGAAGTAAGTCAGAAAGAGAAAAACAAATATCGTATATTAACGCATATATGTGGAACCTAGAAAATGGTACAGATGAACCGGTTTGCAGAGCAGAAATTGAGACACAGAAGTAGAGAACAAACATATGGACACCAAGGGGGGAAAGCGGCAGGGGGAGGGAGGGTGGTGGTGTTATGAATTGGGAGATTGGGATTGATATATATACACTAATATGTATAAAATGGATAACTAATAAGAACCTGCTGTGTAAAAAAATAAAATTCAAAAATTCAAAAAAAAAAAAAGAATTGAATATAAAAACTGGGACCATTTAAAAAAGATGAGGAAGAATAATACTTAGTTTTTGTCAGTGAGTAAGGACTTATGAAGCAAAAAAGTGACAGATGGAAACAAAGGAAATGGTGAACAGTTTTGACCATGTAAAACTTCAAAATCTCTACTTAAAAAAAAAAAAGAGATTAAAAAGAAAAAACTTAAGTATGCTTGCAGCAGATATGAGAAAAGAGTAATATCTTTATCATGAAGAATTCTTATGGATTAATAAGAAAAATGCATCAACAGTAACATGTAGGTCATACTAAGAGTATGTTTTTAAGAGTTCACTAATAAATTCAAAGAAGTTCAAACTGAAAGAATAGTAAGATAATATATTCAACTATCAAATTGGCAAAGATATTTTTTTAAAAATTCAGTGTCAATGTCTTTGGAATTGTGAAGAAAGCAGCTTTTCTAGAAAGCAGTTTTGACATGGATATCAATAGCCTTATGGATGTTTATAGCTTTTGGAATCATAATTCCACTCTTTAGAATTTATCCTAAGGAATTAATGTTCATATGTTTATCATAGCATTATTTTCTATTTAGGTTTTTTTAATTCAGGTATATCTTATCAATAAAGTGCCCAAATTTTAAATGAACAGCTTGATTAAGTTTTACATGTGCATACACCACAAAACATCTCCCAGGTCAAGATACAGGACATTTCCAGCATCCGGAAGGCTCCTCTCAGTCAATACCTGTCCTCACCAAGAGTAACCAGTATTATGACCTCTGTTGCCATAGATTTATTTTGAACTTCACATAACATTATTTATAATAGCAAAAAATTGAAACAGTCTAAAAGTAAATAATGAAGAACTGACTACTTTGTTGGATCTCCATATGATGAAATAATATGAAGCCATTAAAAACGTTTTTGGTACAGAATTTCAGTTTGGGAAGATGAAAAAGTTCTGGAGATGGATGGTGGCGATGGTTGCACAACAATGTGAATGTACTTAATTTCTCTGAACTGTAAACTTTAAAATGGCAGATTTTATGTTATGTATATTTTAACATAATTAAAAAATGTTTTGGGTACTCTAGGTGAAGTTATATAGAGGAATTTTTGCTTTATTTTTGTATCTTTTTGTAAGTCTGAAGTTATTTCAAAATAAAAAGTTACGAGATGTCTTTGGAGAATTTTTAATGCTGAGTAAATCTCAGTATAATATATAGTGAAAAATATATTCAGATCATACTACGTATATAGCATAACCCTAATTTTTTGTGGAGGAGTTGGGATGGGTTATGTCTGTGT